>NC_089273.1:41324702-41931037 GCF_963678975.1 Dysidea avara
GGACTAGTCACTAAATAACAGACCACACAGCGTAGTATCAGTGATTTGACAGTAGTACAAACTTGTAAATTTGGTCCAATAATAAGACTTTTCCCCTACTGACTATTGGCTAAAATCTCGTAAGTGTATTCTAATGCTTTTGCGCATTTTAATACTCAAATGGAATACCTTAAGAACAATCTGATTGGTATTGTGTGTAATTGTAATGGACATTAGCGTGTTGCCCCTGGTGGGCTTTGCTAATTAATAGTTACATAACCAAGTAATAATAATAATAAGTGACGTCATAAATAATTAATTAATTAATTAATGTACAGCGAAACTACTTAGCACACACACAAATGCTCACCGGGATTGTGTTAGACGGTAGTAAAACAGGAAAAATAAAAAGGGATTTTTTCTTACGTGCCTTCGTTATTGAATACAGTTTTCCATATAACGCCATCCTTTTCAGTGCCTGACAACCAGTAACTCGTTAGTTACCACTCGTAAAACTTATTTGCGAGCCCAGAAACTAGTAAGGCCGGTTTGTAGCTCATAGCAACCAATTCAAATGCGCTGCGTCGCCTGCGCGTTAAACCAGGCGCTTGACTCCTTGTCTCCTATGAGGGAAAGCACTATTATTGGTGGAAGCAACGATGTTTTCTTACTTGGAACTTAGTTCTATGTAATGTACTCCAACTATTACTTTACTGCAAGTAGTTTTTAGGGTATTCCATTTGAGTGCGCAAAAGCATTAGAATACACTTACGAGATTTTAGCCAATAGTCAGTAGGGGAAAAGTCTTATTATTGGACCAAATTTACAAGTTTGTACTACTGTCAAATCACTGATACTACGCTGTGTGGTCTGTTATTTAGTGACTAGTCCATAAGTGGTGACTTACTATTTGTAGCTACTGTACAAGCATTGTTTAGCTATTAAAAAGGTAGCAAAACAAAATTTCTATGATAAAAGACTATGTTTACTGTGCTCAGGATCGAGTAAGGGGCACCAAGAAATAGTTTTTCATATAGAGCAGTCGTTCTTATAAGACTTGTTTGTGTTTCATGTGTATGCAGCTTCTGTAGACATATCAGTACTGTGCATGTTGTACACTAATGATGCAGACACATGTGTCATAAGATAAATAATATACTTTGAACATTTGCTTTTACCATATGCTTGCAGCACTAGATGTGCGACTGCTGGTCAAGACAAATCTATTGTAGATAACATGGCTTATAGCTACTATAGCATTCAAACCAATATTGTTAACACTGAGTAATAATGACTACAATAGCAGTGCAAATGTAGATGTAATGAGCTATTCAATTTGTGGTGTTAGTGAAGTTTGTACTAAGATTCTGTCTTATAGCAGTGCTGCCTGTTCACGTCCCAAAACAAACCCAAAGATTCACTCGCAAACAACTATAAACTTGTTGCTAACTACTCGCATAACAATAGTCTATATATCGCATACATACAGTATGCTATAGGATACTAATGTAATTATGTTCTAGTTAAATGTCTGTTGTTACATATAGCTTGTAATGTATGACTGTGTACAGTACGTATGTATGATGACTTACGATATGTGACTGTCTCAGCGAATACCTGTCTAGTTCGCACAAGCATGAGTATTTAGAAAATAGAAATTTTAAAATAATCCGTAAAATTACACATGCTACAAGAAAAAATATGCAAGTTTTTATCGGGCCAGTACTCAAAGAAGGAAGATTCAAATCAATTAAACTATGCACCATCTTTGTTTTAGAATCTTCCAATGGTTTGTGTGTCACGTGAGTTTGTTTACAGAGCAGTAGACATAAACAAAGTTATTGCTGTTTTTTTCAACAAAACCACCTTCATACCCTTATGCACAGGTGAATGCAAGGCAAAAACTATACCTTAGTTGGTCTGCCAATCCATGGTGAACATTGTAAGCCAAATTTTAACTTTGTAGACTAATCCAAATGGAAGTTACAGGGTATGACTGCGAATGCAAGCGCCTGTAGTTTATTTTTAGTTTAGTCACCGTACAAATTGATTTCCTTGTTCTTCCTACTTTCTAGCACTGTAATTCCAAAACTACTCACCACAGAAGGCTGAAATTTTGGTGAACCATTTCTTGGACTATGCAGATAATGCTGAGAAATAAAATAAAAATATTTGGAGGTTGTGCGAACTAGACAGGTTTTCACTGAGATGGTCACATATGTGATTATTGTATGTACATTCAGTAAAATTAAGTAGTGGATATCATTCAATCTTTCTTTAATAATGTTACTCTGTGTTGTGTTGGCCGGTCCATCTGTAATGTTATAATTTTTATAGCATACTGTAGTATTGTTACTAGGTTTTACTGAGAATAAAGCAGATGGGGTTGATAATGGTCCTATTCAGTGTCATACTGTACATGGTATTGGGGACGTTAGCTTTATATAAGTTGACCATATAATATTATTAATTGTGTACACCGAGCACAGAGTTGACACTTGTTTTCTGTGTAATAGTGTTGTGAGCCGGTATGGAAAAACTGATTAACTGGTATTGTCTTTTTCCCACTTACTTGGTAGACTTCTGCTGACAAGTGATAATGTCATAGCATAACCTCAAAGCATGTGTAAATGCTGTGTAACAACAAAATAATATTTAGGCAATTTGCAGTTGTCAATTTGGCAAAATACACACTATTTAATTTTTATTAAATTTACTGGTAAATTGGCTCTACACTGTTGCAGATGTTGTAGGCTGACAGAAGGATGAATTTGTATCCTGAATGTTTGTTGTGCTGAAATGTCTGCCTTGTAGATTGTGTTCAGTCACAGTGAGCTGTCCACTGATCCCTTTCATAGGGTTAGATCATCCGATGCGCAATCAAATATCTGGATTGGATCATGTGTGCGATGGATCAATTAGTTCACGTTGAAGTGTTTTAACTTAGTCCTGCTATATACACTCAATTGTTTTGTGAGCCACACCCACTTATCGTTATCATGTACAGGGTGTGTATCTCGAAGTAATACAGTAAACCTTTGATTTCTTTAGGATGTCATATCAAGTTACACATACAGTGTTGACAATGTCATCAGTGGACTGCTTATTGCAAACTACAAGGGTTATTGAAACTTAATGCTGAGTAGATACCTGACCAACTAACACATTAAAAGTGACTATAGGTATTGCATCATCGCTTTGAGATATGCATATGCACAGGCTATATACTGAAGTAGGATACTCTCCTCTCTTTATATATTATGAACTCTTGCTAGTGGCCATGGGCTTGGCTCCATGTAAGCTCACAGACAGTATCAAACATAAGATTCATGCAGACTGTAATACTCTAATTGATAAATGAATACAAGCAGCGTCTTACAATTAGAGTGAATTTGTTAGTTTGTGCGTAAAATCACTGATACAAGCAGTTTTTCTTATAAATAATACTTGTTCGTGTTTCATGTATACAGCTTTTCTAGACATATCAGTACTGTCCATTTGGTGCATATAGGCACACATGTCAGAGAATGATAGTATAGCTTTGAGCATCTTATTTAAAGATCACTTTCACCATACCTTGAACCAGTTTGAATGTGTGACTACTGGTTAAGACCAATCTATTGTAGATACACTTTTCTGTACACTTCGTAGAATGAAATTAATTTGTGTATGAACATGGCTTATAGCTACCATAGCAAATAAACCTATCACTTTACAATTATATTGGAGTAGTGATGGCTACAATAGCAGTGCTAATGTAAATGTATTGAGCTAGTCATTTTGGGAGTGGGTAGCCATGTTGGTAGTGTGCATACTAAGATTCTATCATATAAACTATTGGCATATAGCTTATAATGTATGTGGACAGTATAGATCCTCGCTAACCCAAACTCCTGTAATCTAATCCCAACAGTAGAAATGACTGTTCTATTAGGGTATTTTGAGAACAAGTGTTTGTTCTATTACAGTATTTCAATAGGGTTCTGTATATGTGACCGAATTTTACAAAACAAGGCTTCCACACACATCCACTTTTATGTCTTTGAAGTACCATAAGGTGATGTCGCAGTAAGCCATTAGTCTCAAAGTTTGACCTGGTATTGTACTATCAAGAGTTAATAATAGTGGAGGGGAGAGTGTCTAACGCTCTATAGGGCTGTATAAAATGAGCGCGTTTGAGCTAAAGGGCTTCAGCAATCTTAACAAGCGACGTGTTAACGCATTCAATTATGGTTACGCGGCCGGCGCAATACTCATTCAGAAAAGAGTGTATCGATAGCAGTTCACGTGAGAAGCGAGTGTTATAAAATGGCGTCCGTTCATGGTTCTCAGTCGAAGATATCAAATTGTGGCGGTACCCGTGAGAGTGGAAAACAGATTCTAGTGGAAGAAGAAACATCATCTCGATGGGAAGTAGGAAAACCGTCGTTCGAAGACGCGATGCGGTGTTACCTGGTCTGCCATGTTGGAACCAAATACCACTATCAGCACTTCCCAAATATCGATTCTAGTGTTCATGAACTTGTGCAGCATCGTTGATGTGACCTGACAAAAGTGACGATTGGTTCTAGTTGTCAAGTCTAGAGAATGCGACTAAACACGAGATTTTCCGTGGTGAAGCCCTTTAGCTCCCACGCGCTCATTTTATGCAGCCCTATACAGCGTTAGACACTCTCCCCTCCACTATTATTAACTCTTGGTACTATGCTATGGAAGGACTATGTGAAAAGTTGAAGCCAATAGCTCAAATTACAGCTGGTTAAAGTCAGAAAATTGGATGTGTGTGGAAGCCTTGTTTTGTCAAATTCGGTCACATATAGTTTATAATCTGAACAATTTTACTATTTTATCAACTTGAGAACAGTGCTGTTCAGATTATTGAAGATCCACTGTTTAATAAATTGCTATAATATCCATTATTAGCTTACAATGTGTGACTGTTGTGTGCACATATGATAAAATTAAGTGATGGATAACTCCCAATCTTTTTATGATAGTTTTTCTCTGTGTTGGTTGATCCATCTGTTTCCCTATAATTTTGATAACATACTTTAACATTGTTACGAAGTTGTACTGAGCTTTCAGTGTCTTTGTATTGGTACTGGTGACATCAACTTTATAATATTACCATGTATTTTGTGTATGTACACTGTGCACATGGCTTTCCCCTTGTTATCTGTACAGTGGTCCTTCTATTATTTAAATTCATTAAATAATGGGAAGTTAAAACCGATTGATTTATACACAGAATTCCATTCAAATACTCTAATAGAACATACAGTGTACACGCTGAAACAAAATACTCTAATAGAACAGTCACTTCTGTTTGAATAACAAAACATTTGGGTATCGATGGCCGAACATTAAAGGGACCACTGCACTGGGTATGTGTAACCTATTAGAGTATTTTCCATTGCATGAACATTCTATTAGAGCATGTGTATGTTTTATTAGAGTAGTTGAACATAACTCTATATAAACAAATGGGCTTCATTTATTTGAACAAATTCACTTAACTGGAAGCTTTTAATGTTGAACTGAAACAGATGTTCGGATAATGGAGGTCCTACAATACTTATTATACATCACAGTTAGACAAAGCAAATACAAGTTGTTTTATATGTTAACAAATTTACTTGGTTATGTGTGACCCGGTCCTAGTAATAATAATAAAAATAATAATAATTGATGAACTACAAGGTGCTTTACTTGCAGAGATCAGAATTTTAGAAATGGGTTCTCACCACCCCCAATCTAACTCAACTCAGTTTACAGCTTCATTTCATGCAAGCTCTGTTCATAAACCTTCACACACAACAAGTGATCTCCCAACTCCAAAGAAGCCAACATGTGTGTACTGCAAGGGACTACATGCTCCTGGTACCTGTGAAGCCATCAAGGACCACCAAAAACGTTTGGATATAATTAAGCGAGAGAAATTATGCTTCAATTGCTTGGGCCATCATAGAGTGTCTAGTTGCAACTCCAAGTATCGGTGTCGTAAATGTGGCCGTAAGCACCACACAAGTATCTGGTGTGAAATAACTAGAAATGGAACTCATTGACAAGTACAGCCATCTTCTCAACCAGCAACCTCTGAAACACAGGCCACAGAGAACACTGTCAATACAAACTCAACAGCTTCACTCACTGCTCTGGCCTATCCTCCATCACACGGCATGCTTGTCAAAGACAACACTTGCCTGTTGAAAACTGTTGTAGCAACAATTACTTCCTCCTCACATGCAGAAACTAAGGCCAACATACTATTTGATGAAGGTTCTCAACATTCCTTCCTGACCGAAGAATTGACAGATTTTTTGTCACTGAAGCCTTACATGAAGGAAAACATTTCTCTTGCTGCATTTGGTGCAAATAAATCACACCACAAGAGCATGGCAGTTGCAACTGCGTATGTCAAGACGCAATCCGAAGAACACATTCCTTTATCAGTCCTTATAGTCCCTACCCTTGCTGTCCCACTGAAGATAAGTGCTACCTCCAGAGTCAGAGCACTACCATATCTGCATGGATTACAGTTAGCCCACCCTGTCAACACAGATGTAGACTTCAACATCTCCCTCCTCATAGGGGCTGACCACTACTGGGACATTGTGGAAGACCATATCATTAGAGGGGACGTTCCAACTGCTACTAGTTCCAAGATTGGATGCCTGCTTTCAGGACCAGTTTCACATACACACTCTCTCAATATAGTAACAAGTGCCCTTCACATATCCACCCAGCACAATGAAGATCACAACATCCAAAAGTTTTACGACCTTGAGACAACTGCAATAGCAGTAGAGAACAATTCACACAAACAGTTTTTACAAGGGTATTCGTGGACATGTATTACTCGTCTTCCTGATGGTTCATACTACACCAGATTTCCGTGGAAAGAGAACCACCTGAAGGCTAGTGTCTTCCACAGAGGTAATACTTTGTGTCTCTGGTTGAGCAGTCTCTTCGGTTTCCACTAATGAAACTTGTAGCTGAAGGGCTTCTGTATGTTTCCACTCTGGCCAAAGGTTATCAGACAGTAACCAGGGTCGTCCCTTAAGCCATATCAAGGAAGACTGTAACTGGTCATAAGTAATACCTCTTGTCAGAAGGTCTGCTGGATTGTCATTGGTTGAGCAAAATCTCCAGGAAGCTGATGGTAGTACATCGTGAATCTGACTTACTCGAGAAGAATCAAACTGTGGAAGGGTCTTCTTGCTATGGATCCAGTATAGCACAATCTGGCTGTCAGTCCACATATAAGCAGAGGTGTTGTACAGTTGTAAGGAATCGATGATAAATTTGGCTAGATGTGTAGCTGTCAATGCAGGCATGAGCTCCAAGCAAGGTAAGGTTGGATGCTTGAGTGGAGCAACACGGGATTTCACCATAACAAATGAAGACTCCTGTTGTAGCTTGAGAAATGCTACAGCACCATAGGCGACTCCTCAATGTTACTGCATATATTTTAAGATTTGTGAGAAACATAAGAAAGCCATTCATCAAGTACTCAGGTCCTATCTCCCCTGCAGAGCGTATACAAGCTAACTTGAAATGGATCCAAACTGTACAACAGCTATCATTCCCTGCTGAAATCTAGAACATCAATTCTCAATCAAGTCGATTACCTTTAGTTCGTCAACTCTGTTTATTCATGGACAAAGGTGGACTCATTCGTTGTGGCGGGAGGATTCATAATTCCCCAGTCTCTGAACTAGTGAAATTTCCTTACTTGCTACCAGACAAACACCCGACGTCCTAGACTGATCCTTATTAAGTTTCTACAGTCCACTGAAGCCTCCTTGGCTTTAATCAAAATTTCTTCATTTCAAGCCCCAATTATAATCAAACCTGACCTAACACCTGAAGAAAGGAAAGCAGAAAGTGTATTACTCAAAGAGAGATGGGCGTTGATGCAGCTAGGATTTGACAAAAAAAGAATCAAACTTCAAAACTAATGTATTTTTATTGACAATAAACTTTATGGTCAGTTTCAAAATTCCGAATTGCAGCGTTCTGACTACAATTGTCCACTTCCCCAAACGACATCTACCAACCAGCCATCTACTACTGTTCCTACATCAGATCAATAACTACTTAACTGCTATTATATAAACATAAAAGTATTGTCAACAAATTATCTCAATTCCAAACCTTCATTTATTCCCATAATTTTGACATTGTAGCAATTACTGAGACTTGGCTTTCTAATAACATTTTTGATAATGAAATTTTACCCACTAACTACAGAATATATCGTAATGATCATGGCTCTAGGGGTGGAGGAGTTCTTCTTGCAGTTCAAGACAATGTTGTCAGCAAAATCCTCCCCTCCCCATCTAACATCGAGATGCTATGTGTTAAAGTAGAACTTTCACAAACAATTGTCATATGTGTTGTGTACTTACCTCCCAATCCTATTCTTTTGCAAATCCAGTCTCTTTCAAGCCATTTGTCCCAGTTTCTAGCATCCTGTAACATTATATTGTTAGGTGACTTTAACCTGCCTGAAATTAACTGGGATACTCTCTGTGGAAATTCTGCAGTCACCGATGTATTCTGTGATATCTGTTTTGAATACAACCTGCTACAGCTCATAACCCGCTCTACTCATATCCATGGTAATATTCTAGATCTAGTTCTAACTAACAATGAAGATCTAATTGATAGTATTTCAATCTGTTTTAATGACAATGTACAAATATCGTCTGATCATTTTCCCATCACTTTTGAATCATCTCATGTCAGATCTCAGCCATCAGTCAATGAAACTCAACATGCATATGATTATTCCAAAGCAGACTTTTCCAGAATGAATCTCTACATTTGTAACTCTGATATCTTAAACTGTCTGTATTTTTCTGATGTCGAAACTACTTGGGCTATTATCAAGCTTATTATCTATGAAGCCATGACATTATTTATTCCCAAGTTCCAGTTCCACTCTAAACAATATCCAAAGTGGTTTATTAAGGAATTGCATCACCAATTAAAATGTTTGCATACCCTTAGAAGGACCTACAAACGTTCGCCTTCTGACTATAATGCAGCACGTTTAAGCCAAGCTGAAGAGTCATTCCAATCAAATGCAACTACAGCTAAATCCACCTATGAAACTGACCTTATCACTAACTTTGCCACTAATTCAAATCCTAATATCTATCATCACATCAGAAGTTCTACTAAATCTGCTACTATTCTACCCACTGTCTATTTCAATGACACCTCAGCCAGTAGTAACACATCAAGAGCAAATCTTTTTAACCAATACTTTTACTCAGTTTTCACTCCACCTTCCTTATCTACCAACTATACCAATACAACCCCTCTTCCTAGTGGAATAAATGCAATAGTCTTTAGTGAAGATGAAGTATATTCTGCCCTAAACCAACTAGATCCTAATAAAGCTACGGGAATCAATACAATAAGCCCTAAGATCTTGAAACACTGTGCCTTGTCACTCACTCGTCCACTTTGTCATCTATTCAATTTAAGCCTTACAACAGGTGCTATCCCTCAGGAATGGAAAGTCCATCTAATAGTACCAGTATACAAATCAGCTGAACGATCATCTGTGCAAAACTACAGACCTATTTCCCTTCTGTGCAACACCTCTAAAGTCCTTGAATCTCTTTTTTACAATAGAATTATCAATCATGTACTTGATAACATCACTACATGCCAGTTTGGATTTCTGCCTGGCAGGTCCACCACTCAACAACTTTTGCTATATCTAAATGACATCTATCAAGCCACATCTCAAGGCTATCAAGCTGACTCCATATATCTAGACTTTCGTAAGGCCTTTGACAGCGTGCCACACAACAAACTCCTAGTTAAATTGTCACTCAATGGCATTAAGGGGAATCTTTGGAACTGGTTCAACAATTATCTACACAATCGTTCCCAGTGTGTAAAAATCTGTTCTTCTATTTCTGACTTTTTACCAGTACTGTCGGGTGTACCACAAGGTAGCATCCTTGGCCCACTGTTATTCCTGATCTACATAAATGACATAAAAATCACGCAATTCTCGAATCTTTTCCTGTTTGCTGACGATGCCAAACTCTACAAAATCATCATCCAACTCTCTGACTATTTGCACTTACAACAAGACCTAAACCAACTACACACCTGGACCATTGATTGTGATCTTTTGCTCAGTGTCAACAAATGTATACATTTAAGCTTCAACAGCGTAACAAGACTCCCACCTTGTACTCAGTTGATAAACACTCTCTCCCACAACTGCATTCACATCGTGATCTGGGCCTGTTATTGACTGACAATCTATCTTGGAGGAACCATTATGAACATCTAGCTTCTAAAGCTTATAAATACTTAGGACTATTAAGACATGCATTCAGTTGCTGTCATTCTATAAGAGCCAAACGCATTCTCTACACTACACTTGTCAGATCCCAACTTAGTTATTGTTCTCAATTGTGGAATCCCTACCTGATAAAAGATACGGTTATGCTGGAAACGATTCAGAGACAAGCAACCAAATTTATTTTAAGAGATTATGATAGTGATTATAAGACTCGTCTGCTCAAGTTGGATTTGCTGCCTATAATGTATATGTTAGACTTTTACGACATAATATTCTTTGTCAAAGCACTAAAAGAGCCATCAGTTCATTTCAATAAACTTCATTACGTGACCTTCAGCACCATCAATACCAGATCAACTTCCACCAACAAGCTTGTTCACATCCGTACCAACAACAACTACACAAGAAACTTCTACTTTAACAGATTACCTAGGCTATGAAATAAACTACCATTCATTGATCTCAATCAGTCACTACCAACTATCAGAACCACCATCTATAATTATTTGCAACAATATTTTCAAAATAATTTCTCACCTGACATTCCATGCACCTATCATTTTTGTTGTAGATGTACAAACTGCCATGATTTAGGAATAACTAGTAATTTCTCAGTGATGTAAGTCTAGCTAACTCTTATTTGTAATTAATTAGTTTGGAATTAAGTAATTAGTTTTGTAATTAAGTAGTTTCCTGGCTGCCAGCACAAGTTGTTGGCAGACCATCAATACATACTTATATTGTAAAGTATTAATACTAAAATAATAATAATACCAGATTGGCATTATTTTTCATTAATGTCTTGTGTAAATCGGTGAATATGTTTACAAATTACGAGATTTTTGCTATATCTTCAAGGAAATGTCTTTTCAAGCTACAATATGCACTCTCAAACCTTTCTTACTAACTATACTCTAAACTAAAATCATCAGTGGCTCCATTGTCTGGAGCATTTTCCAGCGCAGCATCGCGAAAATGAAATTTCGGACTCGAATAAAGTTTTGATGCCGCTGGAGCACACAGCAGCGATGCCAAAGTAACCTTCCCAAGTCAAACTGGTCTGGCATGGGTCCAACTACTATCGCACCAAATATCGTCGAATTCCAAAATAGTTTGCCATCTGGCTGAGCTCTACGGCCGTCAAATATTTGTCAAAAATACCGATTTTATTAACTTACAGGAACTTTTGCTAGCCAGATGTGCAAGTTTACTTCTCAAAAGCTTGCTAGACCCATAGCCAGTAGCTTTCATTCATAGGGTTGGTCTGGCAGCTCTTCTCAAAATCCACCAAATGTCAATATCGACCAATTTTGCCAATATCGACCAATTTGCACCATGTTAAAGAAATCTTGCACACCAAACGTAATGCTTTGCCTCTCTAAAGTCATGCTGCATCCTTGTTTAGCTATATTCGTCCATAGGGAGGAACTGACGGTTCTCTTATCAAGGCCAAAATCCATCAAAATGCCCATCTCATAAAGTCACCTAGTGGAAACAGACAGCATAACACATAGAGACGCATGTAGTAATCTGTAAGTGATGGTTATATTTCACTGTGGTATAGGAGCCATGAATCCACTGATACAAATGACAATCAAAATAATATAACTGTACAAATATGTATAGCATGAATTCATTTTGCATCACACAAGTGTTAAATTACTGGAGCTCTATATCTTTAAACACTGCACACCATAGCTATAGCAGTATAAGGTCATGCTAAGTTTTGCATTTAATGTTGGAATGTCTGAAAAACTTCATATGGACATGGATATTTACATGCACGTTCTATTAGAGTATACCTGACTGCTCTATTAGAGTATATACCTGACTGCTCTATTAGAGTATATACCTGACTGCTCTATTAGAGTATATCGATCTTTTTAACAAGTTTTGAAGAGGGCTCTGTAAATCCTTCCCTGAGAGATGAATGTAAGTTTTATCAATTGTTGTGCTGTGCCATTACACTATATTGCTCACTCATTTTGTCCTGCCACACTAAATAGTGTGTTAGGATCCTGCTTGCAGAAGTCTAAATTTTACAGGGGGGTTCCTGAACCCCCCCCCCCCCCCCCCCCCGAACCCCCCTCCCTACGCACCTGTGCAAGGTGTTTATTTACTGGTTTCTGTACTTTATCACTGGTGCATTTCATGCAGAAGCATAAAATCTACTGGTGGACATAGCTAAATACAGAATAAAAGGCATCCGAAAATACCGCCAAATATCTTAAAGCTCGTACTCTCTATGCTAAAGATATCGATACAATTTTCTGGTGATTGTTAACTAATGAACTTAGGTATACTATATATACATTTGAGAAAAATTGAGCATTTTTTCTCGTAGTAAAACGCAATTTTCGTGAATGGATAGTTTTTGTTCGAACCTGGAATTTAGCGGACCTTACATACTATTAGCTGCAGCTCTCACACTATTAATCCTACATAACTGATTATTGGAGGATAATTGCAGCTTAGTGTAGGCTAATTTGTGGCACAATAATCTAAGCTGTTGGATTTCCATGAAGTGAGTGGCAGTTGTTCGAAAACCATAGTGCCCGATATTGGATGGCACATCTGCTGGGGTGCTGTCGTGGTCCCTTGAGGATCCAGCCTCATAATGCTTTAGTGTTTATTGTGCACCATGCCTTGCTCCAAGATCACCCTGGTGTTCTTAGGGAGCAAGGCATTTCATCTGACCAATCTCGTCCTGGCGACATATACCACCCTGATTTTCATCTTGATCTTCCTGCCTATTTTGATCTCTCCGTCAGGAGTATATACCACTCAGTCTGCTGTCATATCTTCTGCTTTTTCTCAGGCTTGGGTGGCCGCTGCTGTTTGTGAGATAGCTAAGGACACTCAATACCAGGACATTCTGAATAATATTGGAAGAGATTTTATCCCTCTTGTATGTGAGACCTTTGGTGTTTAGTCACCATATGCCCTATCAATTTTAGGATCCATAGCTGACAGAGCAACTGTCAGAAACGGTTTACTTCGAAAGTTTGCTAGGCGCCATCTTCTCCAGCAACTGTCTGTGACTTTGTGAAGGTACAATGCGAAAATGATACTCCGCCAGTATTCGCTTACTGCTGAGGACGAATTTCCTGACCTTGACATTCGTTAAGTTAAGTACGTAGCTAGTAATAAGTACATAGTTAGGTAATAAGTAGTAGTATGGTGTAGTTTTCAGTATGTACGTGTGTTTATATCATTGACCTATAGTTACCTAGATATTTGATAGCTGACTCTAGTTGCGAATTTGCGTGATCTCCGCTTTATTGCTAGTTGTATGCTTTAACAAAAAAACTAAACAAACTAATATATTAAAAATAATGAATTTATAAATTAAGTAAGGATCCAAGCGATAAAAAGGAGTGAAACAAGAGATGAACAATGGCAGCTATTACAGTATAGCTCAGTTTAAAATTCCTGACTTTGGCATTAAATCTCTACTCTGGCATTTAACATCAATAATTGTTATACCATGCCAAAAGTAGGGATCTCCCATTGAGCTATGCTGTAATAGCTACCATTGTTCATCTATTGTTTCACTACTTTTTATCACTTGGAACCCTACTTCGTTTTTAAATTCATAATTTTTAATATACTAGCTACTATGTTTAGCGGGTTGAGAGGCAACGAGCGATACAGGAAGCGCGTACAATGTAACAATCGCGAGATTTTAATCGTTTTTGAGAATTCAGCTCAACGCGTACGTACTATACTAATATAAGGTAATGATGACATTGTAACCCTCTAATAATACATACCATTTTGTGCATTAGAAGGTGCAAAATTCATAGCGTATCTTATTATTGGCTATGACATTTTGATTATAGCGCTGCAAGAAGTGCGGTATGATTGAGCCTTTGTGCTTTCATTCATCAATTTTAGCTGTTTGCTTATCAAATTGCAGAGCCCAGACTAGCAGTGCATAGTGTTACATTTGTAGTTGCACTTTATATGTATCACAGCATTTATACCAAAAGCCTATGCTTAATATAGATTCCTGACCATACTGACGCGTAATTATTATACTTGTAGAGCTAGCTGGTAGTGAGTTTCATCATGAACTATATATAGCTAATATTTATTATTATTATTATTAGCACTTTACAGTGACCATCACTGAAGGTCTGACAACAACATGTGCTGCAGCATTAGGATTACCTAACCTAATTTCAAGGACTTAGACCTAGTGACTAGACTTACTGACTGATAAGGTGTAACAAAATATATGTAATAAAAACTGACTGTCTTTATAACCACTTATAGAACTTTGCGTGTACGAGATCAAAGGAAAAGTGTACTTTAAATTTCATATGAAGTATACTCTCAGCCGGCTGACAGTGCTCTCAGCCAGGTAATAAAGCACAGTTTCCCACGTGCTTTAGTGCAGGCTAATAGCCTGCGGGCTCACGTACGACTAATCACCCACGCCGGTGAAGGCTGATAACCTCGCCGCACTGAGTACTCAATCACCCCAGCCAATACGAGTTCTACCACTGGATTGCTTTTATAGACATACCTAAATGCTTCGATGATGGGTGGGAGAAGGTAACGTTGCTGTTACGTTTGTTAATTTAAATGGACAAGTCCTGCAGATATCACGGAAATATTTCACCATGTGACTCACAATAGAGTTGATTGTGGGTTGCGAGCAAAACCTTCCAAAGTACACGATGAACGTCTTCCATGCCAAACTATGGTGAACTACGGTGAGTTACTTCGTTAAACCAGTTCGTGTGCATTCAGGCTGCTAATAGTTTGTGCAACGCGTGTTAATTATGAGTCCTAGTGTATGGTGAAGTTACACGACTAGAAAGTTTCATAAATCATTTAAAGCATAGCTATGTAGCCTTGCTCGAGCTATATGAAAAATAAAGCACTCGGCACTTGGCATCAATGCTAATAATATAACACTCGGCTTCGCCTCGTGCTTTATTAGCATCTCGGCCGCGCGCCTCGTGCTTTATTTTTCATATAGCACTCGTGGCTATGCTTTAACTTATACATACAATTGCATTCTACTTTCAGTCGTTACTTTCTGCTTTCTACATTCTGCTAAATGTGATAAATTGCATGGAGTGAATGTTCAGGTATTGAAATAATAAAAACATAAATCTATGACGAAATGATTTAGCTATATACAGTACAGTGTATGAGCAATTTTGGGAATGTAGTGAAAGTGCCAAAATGACAACAGAATAGATATCTTCACTAATACAGATGCTATTCAATTACACTATGTGGTTTTTTGTCACAATGCATGAAAGAAAAGTTTCATATGCTTCAAAATTCCACATACGTAGTTTCTAGGATTGAACCTTTAAAACTGGCATGGCTACAGGGTTCTTTATTAAATTTTAATTTTGGGAATAACCGGTGCCTGCAACATTGAAAACATAATAAGTGCAATAATGAAAACTGCCATAAATCAATGTTATGAAATGGCCATGGGTACATAAAAAGATGGATGGGAGAGAGCCATTATTTAAGTACAGTACATGCAATATAGTACTTGGTCTTTTGCAACCACACAAAGGTGGACGGACATGGCAAGGTATGCTGTACAAGTTAATGGTGATAATAATAGCAGTAGGCTGCTATAGCACACTGTCACCGATTGCTGTACAGACCACCATCAACTGTTTCTATTTCAGTAATACTCCATTTAATAATCCTATCACTCCATTTAATAATCCTATCACTGTCATTAATTGTGATGCTTTTGAGAATAATGCCATGCAAATTTTATCGCTGCTTTGCATACTGAGGTATTTGTGTACTGCTTTTTGTGTAATTTTGTGCCCAGTTACAAGTGTCAAAATATAAGGATCAAGTTAGAAAGATTGTTGAGAAAGAAAAACATTATGGTTCCAGTAGTAATTAGAACACTTGGTTCCATTACTAAGAGACTTGAGCGTTTTTAAAGATTATGGATATCACCAAATTATATATATATATATATATATACTAAAATACAATGTGCAGTGTGCATACTATATGCAATTAAAATAATGCTGCTGTATAGTATATTAGTAAACCTATTACCAACAGTGTTTTAGTTGTGTACAAAGCTCTTTCACCACTAGCCCCACTGTTTGTAATGTTTGGCAGGTCACAAAAATATCCAAAATTACGAGACCGTGTGAACATGTTTGTGTTGGTAATGAGTGGGAATAAAGGAACCAGAAAGTCATCAGGCTGATGTCCTGTGCTGGAAACAGTTATTGGTATATCATTAGGATACTCTGCATCAGGGTGTAGCTCCAGCCACTCATCAAGCATACAATCTACCATGATATGGTGAAGAATAAAAAGAGGATCATTTGGTGATGACACCACATCATCCATTTGTCCTCTCTTATTAAATGGAAGACGTGCAGTGGCATCACCTGCCCCAGTAATGGTATGAACCTAAACAAGAAAAATGATAGCATGCAACAAACTATGCCAACAATCATACTTACCGCACCATGCATTTGTTGCTTAAGTGCCATCATCTGAGAGCCATTTGAAGATGTGAGGGCACAATCAGGGTCAAAAGAAGGTAGGCACAGACACATTCTGTCTTTACGACACTTAGTTATGTTATAGCCAATATCAGCATCGACAAAACTTCGATAGTTCTTCTGTGATAGAATATTATAAGGTAGTGCATCATATTTATTAAAAGCCATAGCATGATTCACTTGCTGAGTTGTGGGCCAGTCAGGATTGTTGCTATTGCATGGATCATTTCCTGTGAATGGACAACGTTGAAGAGGACCAGTGCTAATATTTGGATCACAAATCTGAAAGAATGTTAGCCAACATATTGTGTCCCATCTATCACCAACGATATCTCCAAATACATGAGGAAAACCACTGACATTCCTTGTTACCCCAAGTCTTTTTTCTGTAAAGAGATCATCTGAGAGTATTCCAGTAGATCTTTGAATTTCAATTCGCCAGTCCCAGTAAGGTAGTCTGAAAGTGTGATAGTCCAAGCGTCCCATGCTCTTTAACATGTGTTGCATTTCCCACTCCAACCACAAGTGAACGTATTTGTGCCAAGTTGTGAATGCAGGTCCGGCATGAGCATAATCCAAGCGAATTGATAAATCTAAAATGAAATGTTGATTTACATATGCTATATATGAACAGCATAATGTATTAGTATTAACTAATTGTGTAACATGTGTACAATATGCGACTGGGCCGTAAAAACGGAGCATGTGGGCATAAACTTTTCGCTCTATCACAGAGCAGCTCAAATCTCAGTACTGGATTACAATATCTGCATTGTGTAACTGGTATTATGTGATCATAGCTTAATGATAGCAAGTTTTGTCCCATGGATTTTACATGCAAAAGTTATGTGTCCACAGGCCTGGTCACACAATAATATAGCAGCTTTTAAAACATCTCTGACAGACAGACACACATACCTAATACTGAATGCAAATGCAACAGATACTTATTAAAATATTTATTTAGGATTACCTGGTGTAACAGAGTCTTTTGCAGCATAGTGGTGTAGCCACACAAAAAATTTATACAGTGATATGTTTGTCATGGAGAGATTTTTGGTTCCTGGAACTGCCTCTTCTAATACAACCATGTACCCTGAGTCAAATGAACGTGACAGAAGAATAGTATCAATGAATGCAGCCCAGTCACTATCAGCATAGGTAGCAATAGGTGGTCGTGGAAGGACTTGTGACTGAGAGCAATCAGGTCCATAGTGACCAAACTTACACCGACTACAGTCATACCCTGAGAAATTTCCATTGCACTGACAGACCTGTGATACAAAGAAGAGAAACCACAATTATTATTATAGCTATTTAATCCTACATTGTGCTATTGTTAATGGTGTAAAAGTCAATTATAGTTGGATGGTATGTAGTTTTGAGTATTGAAACTAACCCTGGTGAAGTAGTGAGGCCAATTACGACGGACATCCGCACTATTTCTGTCATATCCAGGCAAGTTCAAATCAGTACACTGTCCCCTACCAACATCCTGTCCACACACACCATCACTTGTAGCTGGACAACACTCCAGGTTTTCTAGACTTGTAACATCACTGCATGCTGTTGGTATTTGACCATAAACCTTCTGCCCCAACAGACATAACAACACAATGGCCATGAAAGAAACCTGACCGCTTTGCATTGTATAGCTACAGTATATATACAAAAACAAGGTAAGTAGCTAGCTATCTACAATCCATGCATACATATAAATAAATCATGTTGAGGTTGATGGCTATCATCCTTGGAACTTTACAGACATGATTGGCCAACTTGTACTACTAAAACAGGCTCTATTGTATATAGGGATGCGGCGATTATGCCAGCATAATTTCGGGCATAATAGGCATGTGTGGGAATCAGGAATTATGCTAGCATTTTGAGGTGATTATAAAGCTTTAACAGTAGGAAAATCTGCAGATTGCACAATTCCGTTAAAAAAAGATCGAGATACTCTAATAGAGCAGTCAGAAACTCTAATAGAGCAGTCACTGAATATTATTTACTCTAATAAAGCAGTCACATTAAAATGAAATACTCTAATACAGCAACCAGCTAAAGAATTCAAGACTATTGGAAGCTTAAACATCAATGAAAATGGTCTGATACAGCAATAAACTGGCATTATTAGCCAATTATGGTGGCATAATTTTGGGAATAATGGACAATTCTCAAAAGCATAATAGGTGATTTTTTGAGCACTGCTCAAAAGCATAATGCTCAATTTTTGGAGCATAATAGCCTCATGCCTAATTGTATACCCTCATACTGTAGAGCTAACTACAGCACCATTCTAGACCTGATCCTCATCGACCTGACCTACACAGCAAAAACTGTTTTCTAATGGCTAAAAATAATCTTTCTATATACTTAACTCCAGTAAAATTACTCTAAGTGTAAACCACACTTCTAATTCTAAGATAGCATTAATCTAAAAGATTGTTTTTAAGCACTTGTTGACATAATTACTTCTTACTTTAAATGTACACATGCTTCTTATTACAATGAGCAGCTTTAACTTAAACAAATCATTGTACATTATATTTCTTAGTTTTTTAAGTTAACTATTAGTAATTTGCATCTATTTATGAAAAGGTGTTCTTATTTTGTAATTGTTGAGTAAAACTGATCCCAAAATGTAACATTACACTTGTTGATCAGGTTTAAAATAGCTACATTTTGCAAACACTGCTATAGTAAGAACTACAAATCTACAACAGGTTAGTTGGTTATAACATGTGAACATCTGTATGGCTGACTATAGCACAGTTACATTAAACAATAATGATCATTATTAATTGTATCAAACAGTACTGTTTAAGTAGGATTTGCATCAAAAGTGACGCGCGCCGACAAAATCCTTAAAAACCAGCTTAGAAACTTCTTACACGACAAAAATCACCTTTGCAAAATAATATTCAGTAGTCCGTCTAACATTAAAATTATGTAGCGTTAAAAATAAGAAAAGGCTTACTGGCGGCCGGATATAGAATTTTTTTAAAAACCCGTAAAACTTGAAATTTCATCTCACTCACTGTCCAGCAGGGGCGGAGGAAGTAGGTGTAATGAGGGGGGTCTGGACTGACCCAGACTTATGGATCTACATTGTCTCTGATTTGGTAAGGTTAGACCAAAAAAAGAGGTCACAGCCAGCTGATAATAGCTGCCCACCTTTATAGCTGATAAACTACATAAATCCCTACATAGCTCGCTACACACTGCTCCAAGACTGTGAATGCTTTATTAGAGTGACTACTCTTATGCTTTTCCCCACAAATTCTCTCGACAAAGCCTCATAACTGCTCTTCATTATCTTTCGCGTACGTATACGCCCCCTTTCAACTCAATTCAATAGACCATATGCGTGGTCTATTTACTAATCAAAATATGATCAATCAAGGCTGTTTATCGGCGCACCCGAGTATTTTTGACGGTGAACGACTATCGCGAATCCCATACAAAAGTACGGGTAGTAAATGCGGCTCGAGCTATAACTCACCACTAATACTACGGACACAGTTCCTCTTTTCAGTTGTTCTGTTATACAGGCAGAAGAATAATCTCTCTGCAAGAAGTACTGGTAAGTGGTGTGTTTCCTGAGATTTTGCGAATTTTGCATTATGAGAGTACATTAGATCCTATCCGTTCACCGTCGTGACGTTCTGAAAGATCACGTGTTTTTAGAATGTATACGGCAGTGCATAAAATTTATTCAAATATTAGCTTTATAGTGCAATGTTACAGGTGTACATGGTTACACAAATTTCGCTTTTACTTCTTTCATAATAGCTGCTTTTACCATTATTTAACGATTTTGCTCACGTAGGTGCGTCCGGACAAACATAGATAGGTAGATAGCTATATAGGTACAAACACACACTTTTACGAAAACAATTTCGAGGCGTTAATTTCCGTATCAACACTTTCTTTAAGCAGCATAATAGACGACACAAAATTACTTAAGGCGCTTAGACTACGCTACTTTAAGGAGGTACCGGTAATCTACCATAGGTCACAAAATCACGCCCATTCTTTATTCTATGCATTATCAATCTATTTATCGAGACCACGATGACCACTCCCCTTTTATGCTAGCTGTATTTACACTATGAAACTGTATTAGCTGTGTACGAGGAGGTACAGCATGACTATTGTTGTATGGCTGTAATATAAAGTAGAATTTCAGGGAGATCTGAGGGTGCAACCCCCAGGAGCTTCAGGATTTTTGTATAACTATGATTATTGCAATTTGAAGGCTTGAAAATAAACAATCTATGCTGCTATTTTCCCTAAAATGTTATTTTCAGCAAGGGGCATGACTGCCCCCTCCCCCTCTACCCCCGCCTATACGACAATACGTACAACACTCATTCACCTGGGTAGCTTTGTACAATCAACCCGTAGACAACTAACTAATAAAAGTTTATAGACTCTGACTACTATACACTGTTAAAACAAAGGTCTTATGGTAACACCTTAGGTGACATATAGTTGTTATGGTAACACCTTGGGCTAATTAGTCACTATTTGACACCCAGAGGTGTTACCATAACACCTTTGTTTTAACATTGTAGTTTCCTGATAACGAATTCAATTATTCAAGCTTTGCAGTATTAGCTGTTTATAGCTACTAATAGCTCTAGTCGTGTTTATATATAGGCGATGAACCTCGCCGTTTCAGCGTTTGCGAACGCGTATAGGTTTCGCCCGTTTTTGGTAAAAAAATTACACCGCCTTATAGCTAGTAATAGCTAACTTGCGCATACTTTAGTTCGGTTGCGGAAACACAATTTGGTTTATGGGATTCCTGGATGTCAGGCTACTCTCATGGCAGCATGATGTATAGACCTTGTGCGTGCCAAGGCGTGGTCTGGCAAAAACCGGAAAAAGTTGCTACGGCTTCAAGTTTCACGATTGTTTACGAGAAAAGTGAGGGCAAAAGTATCGAGCATTCTATTGCAAAAACCTTCCTTAGGCGGAATAACTCGCCATGCAGCAAATATGTTATATACTTTAGCTCAGTAACTTACTTTATACCAGCGATACTCTATCTTTTAGCACGATTCCTTCGTATCAGCAATAACAAAATTTCGTAGGCATAGAATGCGTACATTTTTGCCTTCAAAAAATGGCGGGTGTGTTATTTTGATGATGTAATAAAGTTCCACGCCTTGGCGCGCACATGGTCTATTAGGCTCGCAATGTGTTGTGCACGTATGTTTTATTCATTTATTATTATTATTTATCCAAACCCCGGGCAAATACAACCGAGTACAATCACCAACGGGACAACCTACCAATGGGGCATGTATACACAGTGCATGGCGAACACAGTATGGATACACTGCAAGATGAAATAAAATGTGTAATAGATCACTGTGAAAGGTGGCAGTGCCTTCAAAGGAATACTCATGGATATGGCACATCAGTGGTGTGCGGATACTGAATTGTAGCTACTGTCAGTAACAATAGTGTTTGGCACTTCACAACTAAACAATAAAAATTGAATTGTGGGAGTCAGATGTCCTTCTTTGCGCTCCTCTTTTTCAAGCATTTTCCGCTACTAACACACCGAGAAGCTGTTGTACCGTGGCATCCTTTAACGGTACCGCTAAAGGCGAGCGTAAAGTTATCGTGTACTGTCATGCTACAACCGGTCCCCCTGGACCAGTTGCAGCAACCATACTTGGTCCCCCCGGACTACTTGCAGCACTGAAACTTTTCCCCCCCGGACAACTTACGCCGCCACAGTTGGTCCCCCTCTGCCATAAGTGGTCCCCCACTGGCTTTATCATAGACTCGATCATAGATCTTTGAGAAGTCGTGGGGCTAGGCACAAAGTGCCCCACTGTGCCGACCTAGCTTCCCGGCCGTTCCACTGTGGTTTTCGAAGTGGCCTTATAATTAGTATGCGTACGTGGACAAGATCGAGATACTCTAATAGAGCAGTCACCTAACATCTACAGTTACATTGGTACATTTAGCCTGCTAAGAATATCTTGCAAATGAAATGCTTGCGATCTTGTGTATGCCATTCTTTAGGTCTATAATAATAATAATCTGCTGGCACGATTGTCACTTAAAGTCCCTATACCACTCTTGATCAATGTAGTCCACATAAAAAGTAGTATGATCTAAACCATTGAACGTAATTTTGTCTTACAAAAAGTTTTAGCTTCTGGGGGGCACAGATCCCTACTCCATATACTGGTGTACCCCCTTTGATAAACCCTGGATCAGCTGCTGTAAACATTAGGGGTAAAAACACTATAGCTAGCTATAGTACATACAGTGGAACCTCTCTTAACAAACTCCCCGAATTAAGGACACAATAGAAAAAACCTCCACAATAAGGACAAACATTCTGGTCTCAAATGGTCTGGTCAATACATTTTTACCTCTGAAAAAGGAAAACCTCTATATTATAGCAAAAAGTGGCCAAAAATTCTGTTTCCCACAGTGTCCATAATAAAGAGGTTCACTGTACAATTAAACTTGCAGCTTAATGCCGACAAGATAAATTACATATAGATGACATAATAACAAAACTTTAGCTGATACTATTATTAGTAGTTAACTATTAGTGTTCACAGTATTGAGGTTGACTGGCACAATCCACTGGCACAGGAAAAGGCTACTGCATGGAGGTTTATCAACTGTGATGCCTGAGCACATAATGTACCCACATCCATGCATTACAGCTACAGTGCTATATAGATGATGATGAAAAGCACAATGGCTTAATACACATCACGTAAATGCAATTATAAGAAGTTCTTGGAAAGGTAATCTTATGTCATTGATATGAAGCATGATTAAATTAGAAGCTGGATTTTCATAGAAGTACAGTAACACCTTCACTGATCTCATGCACAACACTATAATGCAGTCCATGATGTGCTGATATTGTAGTCATTAAGTCACCAAGAAGGTCAGTGCCATCTGAATCAACAGCTATGTAGCAGTTGTAAACTGTAACTACAATTTTACCATCTATAATTAAATTACTTGAGCTCTTTACAGCTATTGACCATATCCAAGGAGTATAATGCATAAGAAGAGAATTTCATAATATCAAGCAAAAGAGATACCAGATATTGTTTTCAAGGATAGTTGTTTGTAATGATCATGTGATCAACAACTAACTTACTCACACTTAATTAATAATATTATTTTATATTACATGTATACTCTTTTAGAGTCCTACAACTTTGAGTGGCCAGTACAATCTTCGTGATGAATTGTGTCTGTGCTTTTGTGAAGTGTTGTTGTGAGCATGGTGAACCCTTTCCTATATAACCATGTGACACCCATGCATGACCCTGTGTAAAATGGTGAAATATACAGTAATGTAAATAGTTGCATGGACATCAAGTGGAGTTTTCAGATTTGGTAATTATTTAGCTTGATTGGCTATTGATCCCCTACTGTAACACTGGCCAACGGTGAGGGTGGTTGGTCTGGTCATAACAATGATGCTTTCTCACATTTATAGGTAAAATAGTGGATATTATAGAGAATCCACTAAATGCAAATTTTGTCAATGCTGGTATGAATCTTAACTATGTGTAGGATTCAAGAAATGGAAGTCGTGAAAGTACTAGCACTGACTCATTATCACAATAGTTTGAAACAGAAATAAAGTAAAATTCCAATTCCACCTTTTTGTTCCAAAAATTTAATCCCTGTTAACTCATTCAGCTTGTCTTTATCAGTAACCTCTACTGACTCCACACACACACAAGTCTGTTGACAACTGCTAAGTAACATTACTGAGTATACAGTATCTACTGTAATTGTATCTGATTTTGTAAGTCCTAAAATGTTAATCCTTGCTGGTTGTCACAATCAGTTGCTCCAAGTAACTGAAAAGCACATCAAGTTTTGAATAACAGATTTTAAAATGGAGAATCTACATAACTGAACAAATGATTTCTTATTTTCAACTAGCCAAGTTGTGTTTATACATGCATGCTGCTTAGGCTCATTGCCAGAAAGACATGCAGCCTTTAATTTTGCATTAGCTTTGGTTATTCTCTGTTAGGTTTGAGCTAATTTAGCCTATTATGCTTTTGAGCAGTACTTAAAAATCCAACCTATTATGCTCAAAATTCAACATTGTTTTTGAACATTGAGAGGTGGTCAAGTTTGAATAGCCACCATATTGATTTTTGAAACTGAGATAATAAATGCTGCAGTGTTTAACCAAGTAAATAAGGTATAAGATATGGCTGGAATATAGAACAATAAAAAAAGTACCATTGTGTGTGGTGACTCAATTAAACTATTATGTGTCACACTTTAAGTTTACTAACTTATTGGCTTGTAAGAACCACTTAAGGCAACCATATACTGCATTAGTTCTAGTATCATTAATGGAGAGTTTAAAGCCTGCCTGTATATACCATTTTTGATGAAACTGACATTTTAGTACATGCCGGCATGTTAAAAAATTATTGTCTGTAGCTATTGAAGTTGTGTATGAGGTGTGAAACATGCAGCTAATAGTAGTTCCTGATCACTGTCCAAGCCTTTTTTCCAAGTGAATTAATGGTTTTCACCATTGGTAGAACAACTGTCTAACTCATACTCCAGCCTAAATCAGAGTATAGAGATTAAATCATGTTTTATTATAGAACTGAGAAAACTATAGCCAACTGTTCAGTTGGTGTGTCATGAAAGTGGAGATGGTAAATTGAGCATTGCAAGTTACACTGAAGTGATGGAGGTTCCCAGAAGCTTTATTTGTAGCCTCTTCCAGAGATACATCTTAGTGTTATCTTGTCACATACTGCTGGCAACTGCATGTGGGTGACTACATGACACTAAGCTATGTCATATTGGTGACTGTTATGCTTGACTGACTGCTCTATTAGAGTATGTTTTGTTTATATTTTTGAAAAGGGGGATCAAAAGGGACACTAGTGCCCACAACGAATTACACGAATTAAGAACCACGTGCAAATGCAAAGCAATGCAATGTTCAGAATTATATGTTTAAGAATATAGGTCATGCATTACTCAAATTTCGCTTCACTGCGTATTTCGTGGAGGTCAGTGCGTTTTGATCAAGACGTTGAACTAGTACTGACTGGGAAGCTGATAGTGGAGATTTCATTGGGGGGACCAGCTGCAGCAGAGCGGACCATCTACAGCAACTTTACATGGTCCGGCCGGACTACTTGAGGCGCGGTAGTTGGTCCGGCCGGACCACTTGCGGCGGGGGACCACCTGCAGCGTGACAGTACACAGTTATTTGTGGCAGTTTTTCATTACAGTGCGACTCGATTAGAACGACATAGCTATGAAACGGTCATTGGATCAAGTTACTGCAGCCTCACAGGACACTTCGCCATCAGAAAGCCAGAGCAAGCTAGTTAAGTTGCCAGGTGATACGTGTAGTTACTGTATGAAACGCTGCACATCTAAAGGTAAATCAAGTGATGCTATTCAATGTGAAATTTGTTATAGATGGGTACACGGTAGTTGTGAGGGAATACCTAAAGAAAAATACAACCTATTTAACCAAGTAGTAGGAGAAATCCCTAATCTAGTATATTGTTGTAAGTACAATCAATGCTACTCGCGTCTAAATCAATTCACCTCTTTTGCCAACCATGACTCTTCTGTTAATATCTCTCAGGACCTGAAGGTGATTGGTGAGCAGTATGGAGTTTTAAAGACTACAGTGTCAAAACTTGGGTCCCAAATTGAATAACTAAGCCAGAACAACCTGTCTCTCGTAAAGAAGTTTATCGATTTGCTCTCTAGCCAAAAGCAACCTCAGGCAACAGGAAACGTTTCCAGCTCACAAGAACTATTTACAGCAACTATTGCAGAAGAATTAGCTGAACGAGAAAGAAAGAAAAACAACATAATCATTTACAACTTTCCAGAAGACACAGCAGAAAGAGATAAGCTCCTAAAAATGTGCAAAGATTCTGCTGATTTGGATATTAAAATCCATAAGTTATTCCATCTTGGCCGTAAAACTGATAATAAAGCTAGACCCCTGCTTGTTGCATTGGAGTCTGAAGTTGAAAAGTTAGAACTTCTGTCTAGAGCCCTCAAACTCAGATTTCATGAAGAGTATAAAAACATATTTATTGCACAAGACATGACAAAACTCCAGTGATTGAAACACAAGAAGCTAGTAGAGGAACTTAAGAAAAGAAAACAACAAGGTGAAGTAAACCTAATTATTAAAAATGGCACAATTATAAAAAGACAGCCTAGACGACAGCTGGAAATTTTATCTGAACCAATCCCACCAATAAAACAGCCCAGTATGATTGATCTTGCTGATCAGTGTACCTAATATAGAAAGTGTTAAAGTTCAATTAGATTTACCCTTGTCTCCCATTGATTCTTATCTAACAACTGACAGTAATCATGATCTCACTACACCAATTGTATGTAACCTCAGAAATGTCTCATCCACTCTTAATACAAGCAATAATAATGATAACATTGCATTAACACTTGCTGTTATAAGCTGCCAAAGTATTCATGCAAAAAACCCACTCTTTGATAACTTTGTTTCTGTCTACAAACCTGATATTATTGCAGGAACAGAATCTTGGTTGAGGTCGAACTTACAGAACAGTGAAATATTTTGTGATGATTACCAAGTATTTAGATGTGATAAAAGTGATGGTTTTGGAGGTGTCTTTCTAGCCTGCAATAAAATTTACTCATGGAAAGAAATTGATACTAGTAACTACCCTTGTGAACTCATAGCTTCTGAACTGGAATTATCTCGAAGTGAGTCTTTAATAGTAGTATCAGTGTATAGAGCACCTAATACAGACTTAAGATACCTAGAATTAATGTGTCACAGCTTAAATGACTTAGCTGATAAAAATCCTAATGCTGTGATATGGTTTGCTGGAGATGTGAATCTTCCAAACATCAACTGGTCAAATTGTTCAATCTCGGGAAACAACTATCCTTCTTCTTACTGTAATATCATCCTTGACATGTTTTGTGATGCTAGTTTGACTCAGTTGGTTGATTTCCCTACAAGAAATAAGAACACCCTTGACATTGTTACCACTAACCGACCAAATTTAGTTAACAAATGTATACCTCTGCCAGGAATAAGTGACCATGACATAGTTTACATTGAATCATCTGTGAAGGCTGTTTATATGCCTCCAGCTAAAAGGAAACAATTGTTGTGGTCAAAAGTCAACATCAATGATCTGAAAGATTTGATTAATAACTTTACTAGGACATTTCTAAGCAAATATTCACCAGGTTCATCAATAGAACAGATGTGGGAAGTGTTTAAAGCTATTTGTTTGGAATGTGTTAACTTAATACCATCCAGGTTAAGTACTAATAGATATAACAAGCCCTGGATAACTGCAAACACCAAACAATATATTAGAAAGAAGAAGCGTTTGTATAACCGTGGTCACATGTCTCGCTCTACCAAAGACTGGAATGCTTACCATACAGCTAAACGGGCAGCCCAATGTGAATGTCAAAAAGCACATAATAATTATTTTAAAAACTTGATAAATCCACAATCAAATCGTCCGAATAAAAAACTATTTTCATATATTAAAAGTTAGCGAAAAGACTGTAATTGAATTCCTACCTTGGAGGTAAACGGTGAAGTTGCTACTAATAATTTGGCAAAGGCTGAAGAGTTAAACAAGTATTTTAGTTCAGTCTTTACCAGAGAAGACAGCAATTGCCCACCTATTGCTGATGCCAATAATTAAGAAGCCTGAGCATTTCTGTTGAAGGAGTTGAGAAACTCCTTTCTAACATAGAACCGCACAAATCTAGTGGACCAGACCAGATCCCTGGTAGACTCTTAAAGCTAATGTCAAGTGAAATTGCCCCATCACTTACTCTAATTTACCAAGCTTCCCTTGAACAGAGTGTCCTTCCACAAGACTGGAAAAATGCCCTTGTGGTGCCAATCTATAAGAAGGGAAGTCGTGTGCACCCCTCTAACTACAGACCAATTTCCTTAACATGTATTGTTTGTAAGATACTCGAACATATAATTTCCACCAGTATTTATCAACATCTACAAGAAAATCATATTATATGCAGACAGCAACATGGCTTCTGTAAGTGGTGCTCATGCGAAACCCAACTGATATCAACTGTACACGACTTTGCGACTACTTTGAATAATGGTGGAGAGGTACATGCAATTCTGCTGGACTTGTCAAAGGCTTTCGACACCGTTCCTCAAAATAAGTTATCTCATAAACTGTCCTCATATGGTATACGTGGCCAATTGTTAAATTGGATCAATGCCTTTTTATCTGATAGAAAGCAGCAAGTTGTACTAAATGGAGAAACCAGTCAACCACAATCAGTAATATCAGGAGTCCCACAGGGTTCTGCCCTGGGACCGCTACTCTTTTTGTGTTACATTAATGATATCCCAACAGTAGTTAAATCTAACATCAAGTTATATGCTGATGATGCTTTATTATACAGAAATATTAATTCAGAGGAAGACATTACTATTTTACAACAAGATCTAAATTCATTATCTCAGTGGGCCAAGAAATGGCAAATGAACTTCAATCCATGTAAATGCGAGTGTTTAAGAATATCAAACAAGTCTAACTTGCCTAACCTTACATATCACATAGACTATACTAATATCCAACAAGTTGAAAATGCCAAATACCTCGGAGTCACCATAGACCAAAAACTGAACTGGTATGAACACATCAACAATGTTGTCAAGAAGGGAAATTCTGTGCTTGGTTTTTTGCGATGAAATTTAACAAACTGTCCCATTGCTGTAAAATCATCATGCTATAAAACTTATTTACAACCAGTTCTAGAGTATGCATCAGTGGTATGGTCACCACATTACCAGTAGGGACCCGCCGATTATGCTGGCATAATAATAAGCATAATAGGTGCCTGAAAGCATTGAGCATAATGCTAGCATAATAAGCAGAAAACTTGTGCAATACTGAAATTCTTACTTATCAAAATACATATCCCACAAAAAAATCGATATACTCTAATAGAACAGTCAGTAACTGTAATAAAATTATCAGGTAGCTGACTGTTCTATTAGAGTATATCGATCTTTTCTGTGACATGCATTTTGACAAGCAAGGATTTACAGTGTGTGCTTCAACCACTTACTGTTTTCCCATAAAGTGCAAAGTTATTAGAAAAACATGGGAACTGAGGTAAAAATATTGAGCATAATTTGAGCATAATAGGTAAATATTGAGCATTAATTTAAGCATAATAGGTGAATTTTTGAGCAGTGCAGCATAGCATAATAGGTAAAATAATGAGCACAATCGGCGGGTCCCTATAATTACCAGACAGACATTGACAGACTAGAGATGATGCAAAGACGATCAACAAGATTTGTTTTAAATAAGAAAGACAGATACGCTAGTGTGACTAAAATGATGGAATCTTTGTGATGGCCTAGTTTGCAAAGCAGAAGAACAAATGCAAAACTGATAATGTTTTATAAAATAATTAACGATATTGTTGATGTTGACATTGATGACAATATATTAGTACCAATAACATGTCACTATACACGTGGTCACCTCATGCAGCCATACACAAGAGTGGACACATACAAATATTCATATATGCCATCATTGATTACACTTTGGAATACCTTGCCAGGAGATGTCATCAATCAAAACTCAGTAGAAAATTTTCAAGCCAACTTGCGCACACACACACACACACTTATAATTAACTGACAACAAATAATGTTAATATGCATTCACACACAATCATAATTGTGATTCAGATATGTACGATTATACTCCACTTATGGAGGTATGTACATTAAATCTATATTAACTACAGGGTAGCTAAAAACAAATACATGCAGTACAAACAAACAATACAAGCGGTATTACAACATGAAAACACCTCTGTTAATAATCCACCTGAATGCATGTGCTGGCAGCTGGCATTAGTATTAGTATTTGTGTTACAGGTAAAGAAGGCTCCAGGAGCCGGTAAAGCCTGAAAACGAATTTAACAAATTTGCAACTACATAGCAAAAACTTATATACAACTACAACTGATTGATTGATTGATTGATTGATTGATTGATTGATTGATTGATTATAACTTTACAGTACTGCATACAAGTATAGAATAAAGGATGTACAATTAATAAAATCTTTAGGATACAGTACTGATGGTCCACTAGCTCAAGGCTACCGGCTATTAAAAATCCAAAATTTATACTTACCATACTACATTACTTATAAAAATTACATTACTTATACTCAAACTACTGGCATGGCGACTTGGGAGACTTACAGCGGCACCTGGCACTTGTCTGAATACTTAGAACATGAAAATCTGGGCACAAACGATTAATAGACAAGTTAGTAGTAGACCTGCGGATGGTCGCTGGTGGTCGCTAATCTTCTCCTAGCCTATGGAATCATGAGTGTGGTGCTGGGTGTTATATAGAATTACACGCTCGTTCAAGTCATCAGTACGAACAGGCGTAATTATGATATACTATACTCCATATTATCGGCACTTGTAATAACAAAAATAATATCGCTATTTTCGGTATTACCCCTAAAATTACTAATAAATCATACCGAGTCCCCCATACACATCTGGTACTCATAAATGAAATGGCGCTACCCCAAATTTAAACAATAACACTACCAAAAATATACATACCCCACTCTAACTTTGATCTAAATATTATTAATGTTTGGGAAAACTACAAGGCCTTTAATCTAAAGTATTTATTATTAGCACTTTGCAGTAACCAGCACTGAAGGTCTGACAGCAACATGTGTTGCAGCCTTAGGATTACCTAACCTAAATTTCCGGGACTTAGACCTAATGACTTGACCTAGTGACTTCACTTAATGACTGATAAGGTGTAACAGAAAAGGAGCCAATGTAGGAAAAAAATCCTTCCAACCCCAGGATTCAAACTGCAGGTCACCCAATGTCTACTAAGAAACTAACACCAGAGGACATGACCAAAGATTTCATCATATCTATGCAAGGACCAATCAGTACAGTAATTCATTCTTCCCTAGATCAATTAGACTGTGGAATTCACTCCCACCTGATCTAATCCAACAACAATCATTACAAATTTTTAAGTACCAACTGAATTCGAAATTATTATTACTTTCCCCTACCAATCAGTAATCCCATAATCAATCATATTGTAAAACATTTTGTATGCATGTTTCATATGCGCGTTACTCCTCAAACTGAGGCTGCACATTTTTGGAAAATATAAATAAAAGTACGAAATGTGGCTAAAATTACGTCATAAATAATACATAATAATGAACAAATAATAAACGTGGCCATATTTTGGAAAACCATAGTTTGGGCACAAGCAAAATTTGTGGGAAAACTCAATTGAAAATTCAGTGATTTTTTAATTAACTTTTTGCACATTCTGATAAAGAAACTATTAAGCCTTCTTGCTGTGAAATTTCACACCCATAGCTTCTTTATTCTAGGAGATATATTCAATTATATCAGACCATGTAGTAGTTCACAATACGTGGGACAGCAATTAAATTACAAATTGGGTGATTCGTTCATTCCCAAACAGTGGCATAACTAAACCTGGGCCTACCCGGGCGTGTGCCCGGGTGTCAGCAATCAAGTCACGCCCACGGAATTAGCAATAGAGTAGTAGAAAAGGACAACTTCACCAAATAATTGATCAAGACCTTGACAACAGCACACATTTTGGCAGCTAAACAGCTATATTACCTTTTGTTATGGTGAAATTGCTTCAAACTGACAGGTTTGTGGCATAAGCGCCTCTAGAAATAATTATCGATTCGATAATGCTATTACTTTAATAACGTTTCTTGTGAATGCAACTTCAACTTATTACACTGGGCCCTGGTGTCGGTGCAAGTCTAGTTACGCCACTGTTCCCAAAACCAAACATTTTCTTGTCTTTAGGAAATAATACAACACTGTTAAAAATAGGGTGTAATCCAATCACCTTTAGAGGAGTTCTAACTGCTGTGTAAATTAAACTCCTTTGAAGGGAGTTGTAGTACTCCGCAGGGGTGCTCTAGGAGCAACTAAAAGGTGTTACAAAGGCATTACAATACTCCCTAAGGGTGTTCTAGGAATAGCTATAAGGCGTCACAGTACACTTTAAAGGTGTTCTAGTGCTCTCCATGGTGGCATTTTGTTGAAAAGAAATGTAGGCTTGCTATAACATTCCGGTAACCTTCATGTTGATTTCAATTTATACGCAATCATTAACAACAACAAACCACATTAGCAGTACACAATTATATTTTTGCAACACTTTTATACTTATCACATGGTTGTTTCCAAGTCACTCTTATAGAAGTTAACAAAATGTATTTATAACCTAATTTTTAATAGAAGCATCCGATTGTGGGTTTCAATATACCAAGGTGTACGCAAACACCCTTACAGTGGCTTAGCTATTATGGGGAATAAAGTAACATTTGTGGTGTTCAATAACACCCCTAGTGCTACAGTACTCCCTTAGGGTGTTGTAAATACCATGGGTGTACATGAACACCTTTACGATGGGTGCACCTGTAACACCTCATTTTAACAGTGAAGCGATTTAATTAAGGAAAAGCACAAAGAACACATGATTAAACTCTCAAAGATCCCTTTTCATCCATTTTATATTGTATGAATGGAGATCTTTGTCAACAAAGTGATTTGTCATCAATCTGTCACACCTAATCACTATGCAATACTATAAACTGATATTGAAAAGTTAGTTTGTTATGTATTAGATAGTAAATTAGCCATATCTTTGGAAGGCTTCATTCTATCATCACAAAATTTTCACACAAGGTAGATAACCACTCAGTGCTTCATTGTAGCTATAAAAAATAAAATTGGTCAATGTGCCCAAATGTATGGTTTTCCAGAATAGGGTCACAAAAAATGAATAAATTATAAATTATTTCTGGAGCATCACGTGAGATCACGTGACCTGCCAAGAATCCTGGAGCAGTGGAAAGAAGTCTGGTCAGTGTGTGGTGGCTGGCACTGGTCATGGAGTGATTCCAAAGTATGTTTTTGTGTGTTTGGCTCCTTTACAGCCAGATGAGTATTATATGTGACTGGATTTTGGAAAAACGATCCAAATCGCACATTAGAAGTTCCGAGATAAACGGTTTTAAAGAATTGAAGCCAGCAGAACTCTCCAAGGATAGCAAGCAGGCGTATGAAATTTACACAAAAGATGCATCAATCTGTTACCTTTCAAGTCACTTCCAGTACTTGTAGCTGCTTGTACAGTTTCCCGCCAAATAAGATAGAAAATCTGAGCAGTTGGACGAGCGAAGTAGTATCACAAGTGCTCACAAAGGGGTGGAGGTTGGGGGGTGGAGGTTGGGGGGTGGAGGTTGGGGGGTGGCGGGGAGGGCAAAAGTTAGACCTCAAAATGGAGGCAGACCACGATTGGAGTCCAGACACGAGATTACAGGGCTGTGCTGGCTCCTTAGTGGCTGATATGTAGCAAAATCAACAGAGAACACGTCTGGCCAACATTATAAGGCTGTCCACCAGTAAACCACTGACTCTTGCCAAACCAGGTCCTTCACAAGGCCTGAAACCGCCATTTGAGCACTCCACACCACCCAGAAAAGACGTGTGTAAAAACCAGCCTCGTGTAGTTTGAGTAGTGCTGAGGGTCAAAACTTGTAGTACGATAGTGTAGCTATCCACTGGTGGTGTTAGTTTGATTTTGCCTGATGTGCGATTTGGATCGGTTCTGTAAAATCTGGTCACAAATAATAGATAAATTATTATTTATTATTTATTCATGATTATTTATGACGTAGTTTTAGCAACATTTTGTATTATTCTTAGTAGACATTGGGTGACCTGCAGTTGGAGGGATTTTTTCCTTACTTTTCCCCCTTTTCTGTTACACCTTATCAGTCAATAAGTGAAGTCACTAGGTCAAGTCATTAGGTCTAAGTCCCTGAAATTAGGTTAGGTAATCCTAAGGCTGCAGCACATGTTTGCTGTCAGGCCTTCAGTGCTGGTCACTGTAAAGTTCTAATAATAATAATAATAATAATAACCCATTCGTAAAATTGGCTGCAGAAACTTCTCAACTTTTTGTGTTAGTTGGCAAAGATTATAAGCACTTTATTGTGCACTAACATTTACAATCCTGGAATAGAAAACCTCTTCATGGGCAATTTTTTCGGGATATTTCTTTCCATAAATTTCTTTCCATAAATCTCAGTGGGTTTGGCTTCGGTTTAGTAACTTTTCTAAAGAGATGGAAGGCATCATATTTGCAGCACAAGAGCAGGCATTATCTACAAATGCAATCAAGGTTCATATTTATAAGATGCCCTGCTCTCCTAGATGTCAATTGTGTGGCACATCGGATGAGACCATTGATCACTCGTTAAGTGTCCTACAGACCTTCAGCACTTGTGCTGTAAAGCATTAATAAATAAACTAGTGTCCATTTGGTTCTACTTCGGGTACTTAGAGATAATGAGTTACTCTCTAGAATTCCTATGGATATAATTACATGAAAATAACAAGGAGAAAACATCCTGACCACCTGGTAGACTCCTGTAAGCGTTCGAGCGTAAATCGGATGGCTGCAGGTTCGAGGCTACCTAGGTCCAGTCATGGATTTTTTCTCCTTTCTCCAACTTTTCAAACACACCTTAAGTAGTTAAAGTCTAAGTAGCTAAAGTCTTTGAGCAGGCTGTAGGACCAGGTGTCCTACAGACCTTCAGCACTTGTGCTGTAAAGCATTAATAAATAAAAATAAAATAAGTAGTTGCGCCTTCCCATATCAGAACAATTTAATATATTTTAATGTCATTCAGCTATAGTATGAAAATGTACTGTTTGTTCAATTAGAATTTTTTTTAAGTGATTCTACAGAAACCTGTTAATTTTAGCAACTTTTATATGCTCACCTGTATAGCACATATATCATATAGGGGGTGGGTGGGTGGGAGGGTGCGGAGGGGAGGGGAGGGGTGGTGAGTCGCCCACGCACAAGAAGTGGTTGACAGTGAAAAAACAGTCTATAAGTATCATGCAACTGTTTAAATATATACGTTCTTTGATATTGTATATACATTAGTTTGCCAGTGATAGTTATAAACGGCAAACAGAATGTAATGAATTGCCCGCCCACGCACAATTTGCGCCTTCGTTAAAATGGCCTTGCTCAAAGACGATTAAATGTCTAGGACGTAGTTTTCTGACTTTGGTTTGTTTATCGTGCTGTAATGTTGAGCTGCTGTGTTATGCTATAATAATATTAATGCTTATATTATTATTTTAATGATGTTTCTATTACTTTAGTGCCGGCACGGTGGGAAGTGGAAGCGTCCATGATGATGATTGGGCACTGTGCAAATTAGGTGAGTGTATGCTTTGTACAAAGAATCCCACGTAGCTGTGCAGGGCTCATGATCATCTTCTGTACAGGCTCATCTTCTGTATAGTCTTTTTGTTTTTGTTTTTTGAGGGGTAGCCAACGTCCATGCAAAACACCGAAATGGTGTATCAGAGGGGTTGCCAACGCCCACACAAAGCACCCAAATGGTGTGTACGAGAGTCCCAATCTTTATGTATTTTAAAAGCATTTAGTGAGATTGCTAACAAGTAACTACCTGTACAGTTGTTGATCTACATCTTGTTTAGCTATTCGTGATCGATCATTGTCTACATTGTTAAACTCACTTTCTCCATTATTTTTACGTGATTTTGGATTTAGGATTTGGTTTCTAAAATATTTGTGTATTTCTGATTGGATTTCTCACATAGTGTACAAGAGTCCCAAGGCATTGGCTACCCCTCGCTTTTTACCAAAAGTCAGCTCATCTCTAGTTGACAAAGGTAGTCTGACCATCTAATTATGATATTAGAATCTAAATTAAATTCTTGATCACAGATACACATTTCCCTTGTTGCTATATGTGGTGGACCACAAAATTAACTAATGTAAACAACCCTTACCATACCTTGTAGTGTTTTATTTTTATGTGAATATGTAGTGTGTGTGTGTGTGTGTTTGTGTGTGTGTGTGTGCTTGTGTGTGTGTGTGTGTTTGTGTGTGTGTGTCTGTGTGTGTGGGTGTGTGTTTGTGTGTGTGTGTGAGTGTGTGTGTGTTTGTGTGTGTGTGAGTGTGTGTTTGTGTGTGTGTATGTGTGTGTGTGTTTGTGTGTGTGTTGTGTGTGTGTGTGTGTGTGTGTGTGTGTGTGTGTGTGTGTGTGTGTGTGAGTGTGTGTTTGTGTGTGTGTATGTGTGTGTGTGTGTGTGATAAAGATTTTTTAAATTCACCAAATAAAATGTGATCGTTTTTTCCACAGGTTTACATGCTGGAGATCTGCAAACAGCTAACTTGAAAGTTTTATATTGACCATTTTTTTAAATTAATATTTATTTGATTACATTTACAAAGTTGGATCATGTGATCAAAATAGTTTAACGTGTTATTAGCATGATGTACAAGGGCTATTGACCATTGAAAAGTTGATGAATTGAATATTCACGAAAGGAATGCTTCTCCATTGCAACTCTCCCACGCAATATAGCGCGCAAGTCACTAATGATTAGTGCTCAGCCGGGGTATGCGACTATTGGATTGAGATGGTGATTTTTATAAAATTATTTGTATCATGTATAACGTTCGTCACGAACGGTATAACTAGCTGAAGTATTCAAGTAAGGAGCGATCTAGCCCTGTATCACCAGGATTCGTTAAAAAGTTCGCGCCTGGATTGTTGGGGTGAGCCAATATTTTCATTCCCAATGGTTTTATGTGTAATGTTAAACCCCCCTACTTTGTACCATGAAAAAGGCCGTATTAAGCTGTTGCGTTTTACGTGAAAGTAGATGTCATCCTGGCCATTCCTGCTAGAACCGGGGAAAGGTTTAAAAGTTATCTGACGCTCCATGGCAGAGCCTTGAAAACCTGCTTCCAGTGTAGACGCGTGTATATTGTAAACGAAAAAAAATTTTTAAGTCGCTTAATTGTTTGATATGCTGGCTCAGAGAGAATACAAAAGCAGACTTGATCGTATTGCTTCATTGGTCCATTATACACTTGCTAAGTAGGCAGGCTTTACAGTGCCAGATCTTTGGTGGAGTATTCACCTCCTAGGGTTTGTGAAAATAGTGTTTGCAAGCTACTTTGGGACTTCTCAATTGTTTCTGATGTTCCACTCCAGCATAACCGTCCGGATATCACTTATATCCTTAAAAACAATAATGAAGTATTTTTAATCGACATCGCTATCCCTGGTGACTCACGTCTATCACACAAGTTTGCTGAAAAACATTCTAAATATATTGACTTGAAAGTTGAAGTTACACGAGTTTGGAGGGTTAAGCGAGTATCAACCATTCCTATAATTGTGGTAGAGGCTATTCGTCCGGTTCCGGACACCGATTTTACCAAGCTATTCGTCCGGCTCGGTTCACGTGAATAAAAACTTACACAAAAAAGAGTCCTCAAGCGAAAAAAAGTTATGACCTTCCGGGAATCGAACCCGGGACCTCCAGTGCGTGAATCAAGGATCGTAACCACTGTGCTACGTGGCTCCCAGCAACCCACTTCTCTTAGTTTCTACCTTATATACGTCATTCAAGAAGAAACCCATATAGGAAGAATACCCAGTGAAGAAGAAACCAAAGCTGAACCCGACCCTAACCCTAACGCTAACTCGCCTCGAACTCACCCAAAAACTTACCTTCGTACAGACAGTGAAAGTCATCATTGTGCTTAACAGGCAAACGTCACGTTAGCGGTTCATACAACTAGTGTGTTTGATACTCTAGTTTAGTCTCGTCCTCGCAGACCCATTCTCCGGGGTGGTGCTTATCGATTAAAGATTATAAGCGCCCCATCCAAAAGGGTGTGGTGAAATACCCATGCCATTTTTGTCCGAGAAATTGCCAACTCTGGCGAGTGATAATTGGTGTTTAATAACTACACAAGAGGTGACGATTTGAGGTAAGCTTTGTGTAGTAACGTGACAATGAACAGACTTTATTACTTAATGAGTGTTGATGTAATTGTATGGTTGTATGACATTAAGTAGCTACACTATTTATACTTGTAAGATTGTGTTGTAAGTCAGTTGCTATATGTGTTGAGTTGAGTTATTAAAAGTATATAGCTATTAAAAGTGTCAATGTCAATCTTGTCAATATCAGAGATAGGTAGTTGGTTCCATTGAATGATTGTTCGTGGTAAGAAAGAATATTTGTAAACATCGATTCTTGTTGGTAAGTGAAATAGCTTGAGGGGGTGGTTGGAACAAGTGTATGATACTGGAACTGATGGAGGTATACAACGATCGGGTATGACTATTAACCTTCTCAAAATTTTGAATAGCAAAGTAAGTCGAGTCATTGTCCTTCTGTCTTGGAGACTAGGCCATTCAAGGTATGTTAGCATATCTGTTACACTGTCGTGTTGTTGCTCACTAGATCTGAACCACGGTTTGTTTAGAACAAAACGAGCAGCCCGATGCTGGATCATTTCAAGTTTGTATATACTTGTGTTGTGGTAGGAATCCCAGATGGCTCAACAATACTCATTGGACGGTAGCAGTAGTTGTTTGTATAGATGGTCTTTAATTTCTATTGGTGCAGTGTGCAAGGTCCTTTTTAGGAAGCCAAGAAGTTGGTTAGCCTTGCTGCAAATATAGTTGATATGGGGGTTCCAGGATAATCTGTGGTGAAGACGGATACCTAGATAGTTATGTTCCGATACTGTATTGAGTGGGGTGTTGGACATTTTGTATGCAAAGCTGCTTTTGTTGTGATGTAATGTTATTTGTAAAATGTTATGTTTAGGAATATTGAACTCCATCAGCCAGTCGCTTGCCCATTTGGTTAAAGAATTTATATGATTCTGCAGAATGTGATGGTCATTTGGTGTTGCTATAACTTTGTAGAGTAATATATCATCTGCAAACAGTCGTATTTCACTTTTGATGTTCATAGCAATGTCATTGATATAGATTAAGAACAGTACAGGGCCAAGTACAGACCCCTGAGGTACACCAGATGTCACTTCACAAATAGATGATTTGGAGCCTTCCACTACAACTTGTTGTGTTCGACCCTGGAGAAACGATTTCAGCCAATGTAACATGTTTCCTCTAATTCCATAATATTCTAATTTGTATAGGAGTCTTGAATGTGCTACTGTATCGAATGCTTTGGAGAAGTCTAGTATTGCAGCATCAACTTGATGGTTGTTGTCCATGTGTTTAGCAATACAGTATCATTAATGGTAATGAATAGTTTAGACTCACAGGAGTGTTTGGATCTGAAACCAAACTGGCTTTCTGATAGGATGTTTTGGTCTTCTAAATGCTTCATAATTTGGCTTACTAAAATATGTTCCATTGTTTTGCAGACTACAGATGTGAGTGAAATAGGACGATAGTTTCTTGGGTCAGATTTTGTGTCTTTTTAAATATTGGAGTAACATAGGCATGTTTCCATTCAGATGGAACGGTACCAGACTCTAATGATTGTTTAAAGATGTGAGTTAATATAGGAGAGATTTCAGTTGCTGTAGTTTTCAGTATGTATGGATGAATGGAATCTGGTCCAGGAGATTTGGATGAATCACAGTTGGATAATAAGTTGTAGACTCCTTGCTTGGTAATCTCAAACATTGGCAAGGATGGAAATAGAGATGGACCTTTATCAGGGATGGTGGAGGTATCCTCGGTTGTAAATACAGATTTGAAATGTTGGTTTAAGATGTTGGCTTTATCGAATGGATCTGTCACGGTATGGCCACTTTGTGGATCTTTTAAAGTGCTAATGCCACAGTTTCCTTGTTTTCGAGTTTTTAAGTAATGCCACAATGGATTTTTATTGTTGGATGCTGAAATCAGGTTTGTTACATAAGATTTGTGCTGATGTTTAAGTTTATGATCCACCTCCTTCTGTAATGATTTATATTCTAACCAATCGTTTTCACGATGGTGGCGCCGTGCTCGGTTGTATACTCTTTGCTTTTTTCGTATTAATCACTTTAAAGTAGTAGACATCCATGGTAAATGAGTCCTTGTGCTTAATACTTTGGTAGGAGTATGATCCTTAATGATTTGTTGTAGGTTTTGTGCAAAGAACATCCAGTTTTCATCTAGGTTTTGAGGTGTAGAGCTATTTAACTCAAAGTAAACATGTGATAGTTCTGACAGTTTTTCTCTGATTGTATCCCAGTCAGCTGACTTATAGAGGTAGATGGTCCGGGGATGTTGTTTAATCATATGTGTCGGAGTTTGGACAGATAATATGACTGCATCATGATCACTAAAACCAGGAACTGGCTCGCAAGACAACACAGAATCTGGGTGAGTGGTGAAGCATAGATCTAATGTATTATTACCTCTAGTTGGAAAAGTGACTAGTTGAGACATCTGGGTGTCTTCAGCCAAAGTAATGAGTTTTTCACGGAAGTGACATGGCACATATGACTCTGTTAAAGTACCGTTCTCCCAATCAATTCCTGGGCAGTTGAAGTCACCACCAAGAATGACTCGGATGCGAGGGTATTTCTGCTTGATTGCATCTACAGAGGATTGCAAGTCCTCAAGTACTGTGTCGGTTGAGTGGGGGGAACAATAAAAAGAACCAACGATTACATCATTGTTCTTGCCAACATGAACATACGTCCACACAATTTCAATAGGTGAGTTAGTGTCTATTTGTGAGGAGTGAACAGTGTTCTTGACTGAAACAAATACACCGTGCCACCATAGTTGTTTCTGTCTTTCCTGTAAGTATGAAAGTCGTTTGGAAATATTTCTGAATTTTGAATAGTTTCAGTAAGGTGCGACTCTGTTCCTATAATAATGTCAATGTCATTGTTGATTAAAAAGGTCTCAAGCTGGACTTGTTCGTTCACAACACTACAAAAATTTGCAATAGATAGTTTTAAATCACTTAAAATAATATTACTGTATTAGAGTTTGTAGAAGTAGGGTGTCAGGAGGACTCCATGCTTGTAGTGGGAGCATCAACAGTTGGTTTAACAGATTTTGACATGAACTCTAATTTATTACCATCTGTGCTTACTTTGCAGTGGAGCTTGTTGTTTACATACAGGGAATCATTTCTCATTTTAATATTTCTTCGCTCGGTGCCATTATCAATTAAAGATCTTCTTTCTTTGAGTAGTAGGCGTTCTTTTTGGCATTCAAATGGAGTCAGATCTGGTTTTATGTATATAGGAGCTTCTAGTTTGTTTTTTTGAGCTTAAAATGTCAAGTGCCACATTGGAACAAAGGAATTTAATAAGTGAGGGTCTTGGATGCTGGCTTTTGTAATCATATATTCCAAGACGATAGAGGTCTTTTATATCATTTGACTCAATTTCATTGTCAGCTTTGGACATAGCATCAATTACATTTTCCAAGTCTTGCTTTGTGCGGAGTTGGCGATTTGTTTTCTGAGGGCACTAAGGAATGCCATATACAACATTGAATTTCTCTCAGCATTGTTCGTGCTTTGGTTAAGGATTTCATGTGTTTCTTTAGCTGTAGTGTTTGAAGGAACAGATGTTTGAGACTTTGATGTCTGCTGTAACTGTTGAGTAGCATCTAGCTTGCGCTTTAAATCAAAGAGGCAGGTTTGGAGTTCAGTAATCGTTGACATTAAGTTCTCTATTTCGGCTTTGTGTGCTTGTAATTCACAGTACAGACAAAAGAATGTCTGGTCTTCTCCAGCTTCACCAAGTACAGCAAGGGTCGCTGCTGATAAGCCCGTGCATCTGCGATGGATCCAGGCGTCACAATAGCCTTCACAGTAGATGGAATCGTCACCCTTTCTATGCTTGGTGGGCTCTTTGATAGTTTCATCACATACAGGACAAGTAGTGTCTCTTTTAGACTTTTTTCCACATTGATTAGAACCTTCTTTAGACCTAGGACGCTTTTCAATGGTCCACTCATCACTGTCATGCTGTCTTGCCAAGTTGACTCCGACATCTGCTGGAAGCTTGTTCAGTATGATAGGGAGTAACAGCGAACCATATGTCTCCTGGGACTTGCCAAGTGAAGCGAGGCTTCGTGCGTGACTTTCAACTGAATCATAGAATAGTTGTAGAGCTGATGATGAGTTCGTTGGATCGTGCATCTCAAGTAAGGCGTTCATGTGAGCGTTTACTAGCTTGGGCCCTTTGCTTTTCCTGATCTTTATAAATGATCTGCCATCTACCATCATATCTCAACTACTTGAATTTGCAGATGATACAAAGTGCTTTCGGCAAATCATTTCCATACTGGACATACAGCAGCTTCAAGAAGACCTCAACTCTTTATTTAATTGGACTATTAACAACCATCTGTCATTTAACCTCTCTAACACTGTGAAAAAAGAGGGATATAAGATGGTATTTCCAGTGGCTTATTGAATACAAAAAAGCTTGATATAACCTGTATTATACTAACAATCTCATGTAAGGCTTTAGTTGATGTGTTAAACATACTGAGATCATATATGTGATGGTATAGGTTGGACATTATACTAGATATAAGCTATTTCAGGTAATGTGGTAAATAAACTGAAACCATATATGCAATAGTATAGTATGCATTATACTAAAGTATAACATGAGTATAATACAGGCTTTATATTAAGGCTTATTTGTATTCAATAAGCCACTGGAAATACCATCTTATATCCCACCTTTTTCACAGTGTAAATTCGTATTCATGAGCTTCCATCGTAAATTCAACTCTCAGTACATCATAAATGACCATATAATCAATGAATCACCCAGTTGCAAAGACCTAGGGATTGTTTTCACTAACTCATTGTCATGGAGAAAGCATTATGAAATGATTTCCTCTAAAGCCTACAAGTCACTTGGACTGCTACGCAAAGTATTCAAGGATTCGCATTGTCCTCATGCTAGAAAATCCCTATACATATCATTAGTGAGATCTAAATTGTTATACTGCTCCACATTGTGGAGACCTTATTTGTTGAAAGACATAGAATTAATTGAGAAGGTACAAAGGCGTGCTACTAAATTCATACTCTCTGATTACACTTCAGACTACAGGACTAGATTGACCCAACTTGGTATGTTGCCATTGATGTATATTTATGAAATATCTGACATCCTCTTTTTCATCAAATCACTTAAACTCCTACAGATAAGTTCAAAATCCTGAACTATGTCAGCTTCAATACTGGTTCTACTAGATCTTCTGGAATCAAACTACACCAGAAGACAGCCCATACCAATGTAGCTATGAACTCCTATTTTTTCGCCTACCTAGACTATGGAACTCTTTGCCAATAATTGATCATGCACAATCACTAGCTGTAATAAAACAGAAATTGAAGAAATTTTTATGGAATCATTTCCTAGCTAACTTTGACAATTCACCCTGTTGTTTCCATTACCTTTGTCCCTGTTGCCATTGTTCCAAGAATCCTGCATCTAACAATTTTAACCACTTGTAACTAAGTATGTAGATGTTAGTGTATAGTTACAGTTAGGCTATCAGTGTAGGTCACTGGTAGACCCTCAGAATTATTATTCTGTAAAGCATTATTATTATTATTATTATGTGGTTGGCCATATCTTTGTCGCAGTAAAGTGACTGAATGCTCATAATTGACTCCTGTTAGTGGGAAACCAGCCACAATTCTTGCTGCATCATATTTTTTGCTTATACCCTTGGCTGTCCCCGTCCCGGTTTTACTCTTGTTGGCCGTCCCCGTCCCTGTCCCGGTTTTACCCTTATTTCCCCAACCCCGTCCCGGTTTTACCCCTATTGTCCCCGTCCCCGTCCCGGTTTTACCCCACTCCATCATACACCACACTTGTATTTTTGCACTCATCATGCGCTGCATCATTGTAATTTGTGTTGTGCACTCACGCTCTTTAGAGGTTTTGCACAGTATTTAATAATAATAATAATAATGTAAGCACCACTGAGTGAATAGCTATACCTTCCATCTGACAGTACGTTATTAAAAGTTTCAAAGTATTCTGCATGCATTAGCTACAAGGTTTAAAAAGATCACAAATCGACACAGAATTTACTTATACGTGCAGACAAAACTAAATTTCCACGATGATCAGCTAGCGTGCACGTGTGGACAAACCCCATAGCGATTTTCATCCCTATTGGAGGGATGATGGAGCAATCTTAACACTGAACGAACGTTGTTATTAATTTTATTTATTTACTATTTATAGGAGTAACCAAAGTTTTCGGCGTAGAAATGAGGTTCACCAGAGCATTTATTGCTGAAGTATGGCGTATAATATTCGTCATCTCTTAGCGAATATCATGTAACCTCGTTTTGCTGGTTCGCTGGTGTGTATGGATGATCATGATATTTTGGATCGGAGTTTGAATAATCTTCGCCACTTATTTGGAACTTCAGTCAAGGAGAATTTTCATACCAAGAGATTTCCCAGAATGGTTGCGGATTCTTGAACGTTGACCGCTTAATTATTCTTTTATTTATTGTAGTTAAATCTATTCTTTCCACACCCAGCCACTTGTGAGGCGTTTTAGCTATTTCCTTATCCGTGCTGGGCCGTGTGTGTCCGAGGACTCACTCACTTACTAGTTATTTTTGTATCTTATGATTATGATTATGATTAAACAACCGGTAAAGGCACAGCCTGTATACCGGATCTGTACACAATAGTACAATTCATCATTATAGAAAAGTAAATCTCGAATCAAATAAGTGATTATCTAATAAGGATTTTAATTTATTTACAGAATTTACGTTAACTACAACTGCAGGTAAAGTGTTCCAATCATTAATTAACCTATTAAAAAATATTTTGATCGACAGTTTAATCTTGAGTGACATTTGAAAAGCTTAAACTGATGCCCCCTTGTAATGGTGGCATCGGAGTAGGTATATAGAGTGGAAAAATCTGAATTGAAATAGTTATTGATAATCTTGCAAAGTAGTATCATATCACCTCTATGACGCCTGTGATCCAGGGATGGTAGCTGTAGTGCTGCTAGTCTCTCTTCGTACGGTTTATCTCTTAATGATGGCAATAAACGTGTAGTCCAACGTTGGACTTTCTCCACTTTCTTTTGATCAAGAACAAAGAAAGGCCCCCATACTGCGCTACTATATTCAAGTGTTGGACGTACGAAAGCTGTAAATAATTTAGTCAACATGTCAGAATCTAATAATCAAAAGATTTCTTAATATAATCTTCCTAGTATCTTGACTACGTTATTCATCAATAATGGTTTTCCCTACATTTGGCTAAGCTGATTACGAATGTCTATAATAAATCTAGCTACTGTAAATTTAGAAGTATGAAATTGTATGCTAGTACCTGTGGTCATTTAGTTTGATGTACACAGTTCAGAATTATGATCATCATACTAGGTGACCACAGGTAGCATACCATTAGAATGAACTTCATAATAATGTACATTTGAATTTACAGTATAAAGAACTTGAAAAATGCATGATTAGCTAGCTATGGGTACATCGCTTGAAATGTCTGCATACACCAATTCAGTGAACTACCACAAACAGTTTAGTTACTTCCATGAAATCATAAAGCAATGTATTAATTATACTTCCTACAAATGTCATTGTTTACCTTAAGTGGATTTAATAAACAAAAATTTGAAAATTTTGGTAATTAGCTATGGTTTTTTTTGGCTCCTTCTGGATATGAAAGTCACGAAATAATAGATAGTATATTTCATGAAATATATAAATACTGTATAAAGCAACCATCATTATTATGACACTAGTGGTATACTGCTTGAACTAGTGGTACTAGTGGTACTGCTGGAACTATTGGTACTGCTGGTACTAGTGGTACTGCTGGTACTATTGGTACTTGTGGTACTGCTGGTAGTAGTGATACTGCTGGTACAAGTGGTACTGCTGGTACTAGTGGTACTGCTGGTACTAGTGGTACTGCTGGTACTAGTAGCGGTGGTACTAGTGGTACTGCTAGTACTACTGATACTGCTGGTACTACTGGTAGTAGTGGTAATGCTGGTACTAGTGGTACTGCTGGTACAGGATATAAGGAGAATTCAAACCATAGTATTGTCCCTAATCACAGTACACTAACCCAGTGCATCATCATGTGCATTGCTATAATATCTTTCTTTAACTTTGGAAGTTTGGTTGCATCTGTAAAGTTGATGGTCATGTAGATGCATATCAAACAGAGAACATATAGCTGTAGCTGTGATTTAGATTAAAGAAAATGATTTAGTCACAGCACTGTGTCAACTGAAAAACCTGCAGAAAGAGGTGCAAGTAGTGTTGTAGAAGTAAAGAATGCATTCAGTAATTTTGGGAACAAGATGCAAAGAAAAATATGTGGTATTGCAACAGATGGTTAAAGTGTCAATACTGGAGCTAGAGGTGGAGTATGTATGGACTTTGCTACAGCAAGAGTGTGAAAAGAAACTTCTAACTTACTGGTGTGCTTTTCACAAGTCATCATTGGTATTCAACATCCAGCATACAAAACACAATTGCTGAAGTTGCTCACATACTCACAGATGTGGTTTCAGTTTGCACTAGTCTCTAGTTTGCATTTTTCCACATTGCTGCACAGTATTGGATACCACTGCACTGTCTGCACAAATTTTAAGCCCCCCAGTGTACATCACTGGCATAAACAAAACCAAAGGTAGTTTGGTAGATCACTATACGTTAACAAACAGAACAAGGAATAATAGGCCCAAGATACTGTCCTGTGGAACCCCTGATAAAACAGGGAGGAGCTCATAGTATAGGTGTTGTTAATGCAGACATATTGATGGTAGTAAAATAAATATGCTACAAATCATTTAAACTTATGTTCCAGCAATCCCATATAAGATTTTATTTTGTGCAATAGGGGTTAACATGGTCAAACACTTTCTTAAAGTTCAAATATATAACATCACACAGAATCAGATCCCTTGTTCAATTGTTTTGTTTCAATGATAAATAGCAGAAGTTGCTGTATAATAATAACATATAGTTGATCTACCTGCATGATTAAAAACCAAACTGATGAGGAGTAAATCAGTTAGATAGAAACTGGATTGTTACATTAAAGATGGTTGTGAGTCCTCATTTAAATGGCATAAATAGCCTTACTATATTATTTGGACTTTATATGTATACAAAAGTGGCCTTCTATACAAGTGGCTGCTAAGACAGATTCCACTGTACAGTGCAATCTGCCTATAGTCTGGCAGACAGCAGGGTGAAGTTTTTAAAATGGTCTATAGTTTACCTTTGGATTATCCTGTACACCTAAAACAATATTCCACCTGCTGGACAGGTGTAGGCATTGGGAATTTTGCCAAAGTTTAATTAGCTACATAGCAACCAAATAGCTTCTGTGAATTTAAGTTTTACCTACAATTGCTTGATAACCTGACCAGTATTGTGAGATTTGTAACTCACTTTATTAATTGTATGTGTGTAGTCTTTTTTGTTTGTTTTTGCTTTGCAATTGTGTTGATGTGGCTTTGGTCATATTTTGTATTGTTTTGGTGTTTACTTATGTGTATGCGATGTGTTTCTCTGGGTAAGGAAGAACAGCTGTAGCTGATTGCTTGAAGGTTAAATATATAAATCAAATCAAAATTAATCAAACCATTTAACAAATCTGCTAAGTTACAGTTGATGTCAGAAAAACCAAAGGATTAAACAATCCCATAACCGCTCCCTCAAGCGCTTATCATCATTATGCATATCATACTGTAGTTACGTATGTTTCAGTAACCATCATCGCTTGCTCTCTTGACTTTATTTAGTTTGCTTATTTTAAATTTTTTTTTGTTTCAGTTAAGTTTGATAGCCCTACTATAATAGCTACCATTACTTTTAGAACAAAATAATCCTAACTGTTATAGTAGATCTAGAGCGGCTAAGCAAAAAGTCATTCACTATATAATAAAAGCACCAAACTTGCTACAACATTTGCTTAATTCATTCTATTTCATATTAGATACAGTGCTATTAAAATTAGCAATCATATCATGCTCGATAAACCTGACAAGTACAATCAATAGAAAATGTATCTAGGAACTCATAAAATATAAAAGTGCTTTATAGAAAGTAGTACGAGCAGTACGAGCAGTACTCTATTAGTACCAGCAGTACTGATACCACTATTACCAGCAGTACCACTAGTACTAGCAGTGACAGCAGTACCACCAGTACCAATAGTACCAGCAGTACCACTAGTAACAGTACCACTAGTAACAGCAATACTACTAGTACTAGCAGTACGAGTAGTAACATTAGTACCAGTGGTACCAGTAGTACCAGTAGAACCAATAGTACCAGTAATATCAGCAGTACAAGTAATACCAGTAGTACTAATAGTACTAGTAGTACCAGCAGTACTGTACTACTAGTACCAGCAGTACCACTAGTACCAGCAGTACCAATAGTACCAGCAGTACCACTAGTACCAGCAGTACTACTATAACAGCAGTACGAGTAGTACCACTAGTACCAGTGGTACCATCAGTACCAATAGTACTAGAAGTACCAGTAGTACTAATAGTACCGGTAGTACCAGCAGTAACTAGTACCAGCAGTACCAATAGTACCAACAGTACCAATAGTACCAGTAGTACTAATAGTACCGGTAGTACCAGCAGTAACTATTACCAGCAGTACCAATAGTATCAATAGTACCAACAGTACCAATAGTACCAACAGTACCAATAGTACCAGAAGTACCAGAAGTACCAGTAGTACTAATAGTACCGGTAGTACCAGCAGTAACTAGTACCAGCAGTAACACTAGTACCAATAGTACCAGCAGTACTACTAGTACCAGCAGTACCACTATAACAGCAGTACGAGTAGTACCATTAGTACCAGTGGTACCATCAGTACCAATAGTACCAACAGTACCAATAGTACCAGAAGTACCAGTAGTACTAATAGTACCGGTAGTACCAGCAGTAACTAGTACCAGCAGTACTAATGGTACCAATAGTACCAACAGTACCAATAGTACCAGTAGTACTAATAGTACCGGTAGTACCAGCAGTACCACTAGTACCAGCAGTACCACTAGTACCAGCAGTACCACTAGTACCAGCAGTACCACTAGTACCAGCAGTACCAATAGTACCAATAGTACCAACAGTACCAATAGTACCAGCAGTACCAATAGTACCAACAGTACCACTAGTACCAGCAGTACCAACAGTACCAACAGTACCAGCAGTACTACCAGTACCAGCAGTACCACTTGTACCAGCAGTATCACTAATACCAGCAGTACCAATAGTACCAGCAGTACCACTAGTACCAGCAGTACCAATAGTCCCAGCAGTACCACTAGTACAAGCAGTATACCACTAGTGTCATAATAATGATGGTTGCTTTATGCAGTATTTATATATTTCATGAAATATACTATCTATTATTTTGTGACTTTTATATCCAGAAGGAGCCGTTTTTCAGGTATATACAGTATACTTGTACATCACCTGAAATGTCTACAAGCACTTTAATTGTTTCCACGAATTCACAAGGCATTGTATATAGCTAATTGTTTCTATGAAATCACAAGGTATTGTGTCACATTACCTACTTTGTAATGGAGATTCCGATGGTAGAAGTTGCACGACTGTATTCGAAAGTTATGTTCGTTTATTCAAGAGTCTGTAGTTTATTTTCCGTGTCGTCACTGTACAAACTATTTTTCTGATGTTGTCACTTTGTAGCACAAAAGTTCTTGCTTCTATAGCTGAAACTTAAGTTGGCCATTCCTTTAGCTATCTAGATAAGAAAATGTAATAAAATGGAATTAGATAAATGCTCTGGGGTCCTTGCAGATCCGGTCACATGCGATTTTAAAAGCTGTCCATATAAATACTTCAACTGGGGTTTCTGATGAATAGTTGCACAAAATTCTAGAGAGTACTGCATCATGATGTGGTTGACGTGGTGAACGTCAGTCTGACTCCACCAAAATTATGCCTAGATATTTTAGGAGTGGCGGGGTCTATTCTACGGAATGGAACAGAATGGAATGATGGACTAAACCACGGAACGGAACGCTTTCTCAAATGGAAGCTTGCAACTTACCATTGCTGAAACTGCCCTTACAAGTTATTAGTGGCTCCTCCAGCCGAGTCAAGCGGGTGACTAAGCACAAAATAAAAATAATTGAAGGATCGATTGTGGGTTCTTGTTGGTTGTAATTAGTAATGAAATAATAATTGTGTGATCAGCTGTCTCAGTGATGTTCACCCATGGTTCATCTATAGATATATCAATAAGGGCACTTGTTCTTACCAAAGTTATTAGTATGTGAGCTGTTTTGCTTATTTTGACTTTAGAAAACAGTCTGGGCCAGCCTTTTAAGTCATAAATCAGTATACTGAATGTAGCTATACTACAAATAAAGCAAGCAGGAAGACACTGGTGACAGGAAAGAGCCAGCTGAATTAAAACTTGAATTTTGTGCAGTGTATGAGGAGCAAATGTTTCAGCAGACACCGCAAGGAGGCTATATATTCTGCAAACATTATTAAAGTGCATGTATGGAGTTATTAACAGCTGATGAAAAGTGATACCTCCTCAATTTTCTGTTTATTAGACTGAGTAAAGTCATGCCTTTTATTGTCACCATAAATTTCTAGCTAGTTAATTTTGCTGTGGACATTAAGCCAGCTCTGAAACTGAAGAAATTGAGGGGTCTTCTATCTTGTCAAGATTAGCAGAAACAATTGATATTCAATCAGCTTCTGTATTGTAGTAACAATACTTGCCTTGGTCATACAATAAATGAATTGAAGAGACCTGCTTGATTTACATATCTGGTAGGAGAATAATCACAGCATGATAATGCCATTAATATTTTATTACTATTCAATTCCATTTTCCTGGAGGTTCCACTGATAAATTGCAATTCCAGTGATAATACCATACCTGTTTCAGTGCCCATACAAAAGTCTCAATAGTAGCAGTGAAATTTATCCCGTATTTCACTGGTAGCAGTGAAAAAGTTGTAATTGCAATTTCATTGGCTAGAATTTATGTTAACAATTAGTGTTGACACGTGTTTAGTACATAGTGACAAATTGCGTACATGGCAACGCTAATGCACAGCATGCGTATATGCAGCGAGTATGGTATTAACTGGGAATAGCATGGGTAGCAGTGAAATTTGGGATAAATACCACTCTTGTTGTATTGGAAATGGTAAATTTCACTCGGCTTTGCCTCGTGAAATTTATCCCCATTTCCAATACAACACTCGTGATATTTATCCCAAATTTCACTGCTACCCATGCTATTACTAGTACTAATAGCCAAGCTGCAAGTTTTGATTCAGAAAGCATTCCCATCCTGGATTCAATCCACTACTGAGATATCTGGCATTATGCACCTATCAATATATTCCCCACCTCCTCCCTTTCGGGTGTAATAGGGGAAATGGTGGGGATTTGACTTTCTGAAAGATCAAAGTCTCCACCCATGGGGGAACGGCTAGTGGTCAAATCTCCATATTATAGTATGGCTGCAGTGCACTTGGGAAACAGGCTAGTACCTATGCAGCTTGCAAGTTAAACAAACACCTAGAATTTCGAACGGTCAAGTGACGGGCAGAATTTCAGATTAAATTGGACCAAAATCCCCACCAATCCCCTAGTAAGCCTGGGAGGGGGTAGTGATAGGTGCATTAATCCACCGCACTGTTAATAAATCATTGATGTTAACACAATATAACCTACTTGTGCTTTCTGAATGTCACATACTGCACAAAATTCCTTTAGAAAGTTGTGCTTAGACTGAGTTGATACAGCTTGTCACCATACTTATTTCCTAGTGTAGTAATTTATGCCGATTAGAACTGAAGGCTTGCCCCAGACTCATTCTATAGTCAAATTAAGCAAAAACATCTCACATACTAGTAAAATCAAGTTTTGATTTAAGTTCCCTACTTGATACATCTGAAGATGAACACGCTGAGTCAGCTTAGTACTTCGTTACTAATGACATCCAACAAGAACCCACAATCAATCTTTAAATTGTTCTATCTTTCTTGAGGGTACGTTTGATTACCTGCTGGAGGTGTCACCGATAACTTGTACAGCAATGGTAAGCTGTAAGCTTCAATTTGAGAAAGCATTCCGTTCCGTCGTTTAGTACATCATTCCGTTCCGTTCCGTTCCATAGAATATACCCCACCTTCATGAGTCATCATTATGCTACGTTGAGTTTTAACATGTACTGTTTCACACTTTCACTCTAGTTTTTAGTACTGAATTATCAGGTGAACATAACTGTGGTAATCATGAAATTGTGGTAAAGCTTTAAGTTTTTGTCCTGCAAAATAGGCGAATGCATGATTTACGTGATTTTTGATTACGTAAGGCAAATGCCTATCTACTAAACAGTTTATAAATACCATAATTGAAGCTGACTGTCATTCTCTCATTTCATTTTATTAATTAGCAAGGGGTAAAACTCTTCTTTAGCAATTTTTATATTATACCTACAGTTGGAAGTTCTAGTTATGCTAAAAGGCTTAATTCGAAAGTAACGAGAGACGGCTCCAGTACTAGAATGGCTAATATTTTTTCAGGAATTCCTTCAGCTATGATTATGATTATGCTTATCATTATAGCTTCGGTAAATGCTCAACTGAAAGATCAGTATCTAATGTCACAGAACATCGTGACCTTGGAATAGTTTTCTCCAAAAATTTGTCTTGGGCCAGTCATATTGATTCTACAGTGGCTAAGGCTTATAAGTCCTTTGGCCTACTCCGCCGAACTTTTAAGAACACCTTCTCTATTCAAGCTAGAAAAACACTATATCTGACTCTAGTGAGATCCAGGCTTTTATATTGTTCTGCGTTATGGTGACCCCATCTTATGAAGGACATTTTGTTGTTAGAGCAAGTCCAGCGCCGTGCAACTAAATTTACATTGAATAACTATACTATGGATTACAAAACAAGATTGTCTCATCTGAAGCTTTTACCTTTGATGTATGTGTTAGAATTACATGATGTTCTTTTCCTAATAAAATCTTTGAACTCCCCTACTAGTAGCTTCAACATATCCGACCATGTTTGCTTCAACAACAGTCATACCAGATCATTCAGCAGCAAGTTATGCCACAGAAATTCTGACAATGTCATTACAGCAAATTCATATTTTTACAGAATCCCTAGATTGTGGAATGCATTACCTATCATTGACTTATCCCTTTCCCTCCCTACTATCAAACATAAACTTATTTTTTCATGGAATCATTTTACAAATACTTTTGACACTAACAGTAATTGTACTTCGCATTTTTTATGTCCTTGTAGGAACTGTAGTAAGCTTCCCCACTCATGTAACTTTAATATTTTGTAGTTGTACTGTACGTAAGTAAAGTTTAGTTGTAAATAAGTAGCTAAGTAGTTAATTAATTTAAGGCAGCTGGCACTGGTGTCTAGCTGACCCTCAGATCATGTAATTTCCCTTTTTGCTGTCTAATGTTCTGTACTTGTGTTATTTGATCTGTAAAGCATTAATTATATAACGAAGTAATAAGAATAATACAAACGTGACGTCATAAATAATTAATTCACAGACAAAACTACAAGGTATAGAACAGAACACTAACCGGTATTAGATGAAGCGATATCCGAACATTAAATAAAACGACAGGTTTGTTTCTGCAACTCTTCATTACCAAGTTAGGTTTTCTATATAGCGCTATCCATAGTAACATCTCTTCAGTACCTGGCAACTAGTTCAAACGCAGTACTCATTAGTTACAACACATTTCACTCGTATAACCGGTTTGGGTGTACGGCAACCAGTTTATATGCACTACGTGCAACAGTAAACATTGAACTTGTATAACCGGTTTTAGCTAATAGCAACCAGTTCATAGCTATGCGCTGCGCGTTTAACTTGGCATTAGATACTACTTTGAACTTTTTCAAGACAAACTCAGCGGATTAGGATGAACCGCCGTTGGCTAGAGTGCCATACTGGTACCGTCATACTACATAGAAAGCTGGTGTTTGGGATAGACTAGCTGCTCGACCAGAAGGACGGCTACTGCTGAGCGGCATTGAAAGGGTGAAACAACTGAGCCCAAGATTTACAACTAAACTGGCTAGAAGTGTTGTAAGTTTCTGTAATTTAAGTAGGGGTAGGACTGAAAGGTAGCACCAGGCTGACAGAGGCGTAGCGGGAATCGATCCGAGCATAACTAAAAAGATCGAGATACTCTAATAGAACAGTCACGCTAATGTAGCAGTCAGGCAAATCAGAGTATTCAGTAGCAGCTATTCTACTAAACTGCTGAAATTTGTCTCACATTCAATTTCAGAGGGTCTAAAGTTTAAAATTTTCTTGGGTGTTATGTATTTAGTAGAAATAAAATGTTGTGATATCCTAATGAGCATTATCCAAAATTACGTCACAGATGTAAAATAGCCGCTGTAGTGTGGGGACGTTTGTAAAATTTTTATGGGTGACTGTATTTTTGAATGGCGATATCTCAGCTAAGACGGAAGATATCGAGCTCTAACTAGTAGGTATGTTATAATATGGATGCACAGCAGGTATGCACCACTTTGTACCCTGTACAATGATGTGGGTAGGCCAGACATATGGTATTTAATTAAGTATGCGTTGATGGTTTGTAGTGGTGGGCACAATTCAACCCCGAAGTAAACTGAGATTTTAAGGTTTCTATAGAGTGCTAACCACTTTTCTCATCTGTAGTAAAAGATGCTTTAAACCTGATTACCGTGCATGAGTAACTTTAACTTGAGGTATATGTCCAACTTAGATATTTTAATTTACAAGGAGGAGTTTGTCATGTTATAGTTAGTTATCATAATATATGTTTGTATCATGACATAAACCTTGGTGATATATGATATGGAGTTTTTCTATATGTGACTGGATTTTGGAAAATCACCTTGTGGGTGCATTGTTGATTCAGAGAAAAAATGTATTTTAATAATTTAATGCATTGTTACTCACAAGCCTTGGCATGGATTTTTCAACAAAGATGGAGCAATTCATAACATTTAAGAACACCTGGTGGCCAAGATAACTCTTGTAGAGTTTCCCACCATTTTAGATAGATTTTTCACCAGTGTTGCTATATCATGAGTCCTCAAAAAGGGGCTGATTGCCGGGGTGACAGAGTGGGTAAGAGATAGACTACAAAATGGATGAGGATGGTAATTGAAGGTACCAGACCACAAAACAGCCCATCAGAGGCAGGAATAGACTGAAATCTCACAAAACAAACATACATCACACATTCAGCTTACTGATCGTCTGTCCAGAGTGTATACATAAACCCCCAAAAGCACTTCCCTGCTGTTCACAAACCTGTACAGACATCTGGCATGGTTATACAGGCTGCCAGAAAACAGTCTACCACAAGCAGACCTGACAAGTTGAAGAGGAGTTTGATATGGAAATTGTTAGCCTGATAGTGCAGCAACTTCATGCTGGTGTTTTCTCATTTTTGGCTCTTGCACCCATATGGTTGATTTTGCTATATCTAGTCACATATTGTGGCAGCACTAATCTCAAGTACATCAAGATACGCTAATAGAGTAGTTGAAAGTTACCTCAATAATTTGCAGTATTGTTGAGCCACATCAATTAGTTCTTAGATTGATCTCTTTTGAATGTCTGCCTGCTAAGTGCATGTGTCCCTTCATGTTAATGGTCATTGTGTTTGATTTTTCACACAGTTCTCATGACCAGTAAAAATAATGTAATGGCAACTGTACTATGATTTAAGCAAAAGAAGTGTTATTTCTTTCCCAGCTACTCTCTGATAGTGTGAAGTAATAAACTGTACTGACCACATATTGGTGATTGCTCTATTAGGAATAAGTACATTGCGTGAACTTTGTGATTGTCATGTTCACACTGCTGTGGAAAGGGTATCTCTGATGTCCACTCAATTACAATGTTTAAACTTCCTCATCAGTAACTGGTTTTCCAACCTACTGCCACATAATCTAAAATCATCATTCATTTTGGCCACTGCATACGTTCCATGAATTGCAGTAGTCTTCTTTTAAAATTGTATTATGCTTTATCTGATCCATTCTGTCACTTTTGAAACAATGTACGTACATAAGTTAGTCCACTGAGATTTTTCAGTATGGTCTGGGTTTCTGCATTTGTTGTGCATAACCACAAACATGCTGTCAAATTAACCTTGTATGGCTGCCCTTAGTTTAGTGTCACCTAACTTGAAGTCAAAGCACATAATGTGTACGTACTGTATTGACAATACTATAATATTTTATATGTTTCCACATAATATATACAGTGTATGTATCAAAAGCGAAAGGATACAATGCTATTGACAGTAGTGGGAGGGGGTATAGGGCACATGCCACTTTCCATTCACATACACATACACACATACACACACCATTGACCATTAAAGTGAAGCCATCCACTGGACGATGCCTCACACTATTGGTAGTGAACCAAACCACGGCTACCTCTTCCTCCCTTGTGGACATGTCATTTAATACTTGTCTGGCAATACCCTGTCTACTTTGAAATTCATGGTGACAAGTTCCTGTGCAGAAAGAGCAGTGTTCTGCACCTTCTGGCACACATCTCTCTACATGTTCCTGTTTTTGGTAAGGCAGTACTGAATCTCTTGAATCAGGTCCTATGGCTCCTACCTCACCTTGTCTCTCCAATGGACCTTAGCTCCATGCATAGGCTGGGGCTGTGGAAACTACTCAACCGACAGTCTCTGTCCCTCCCCACAGACAGACAGACACACACTAATTCTGTACACAAGATTTAATAGTCTTGTAAAATACTCTATTAAAACAGTCACCATATGCAACACTATTAAAATCCTCCATTGAGTATGAAAACTTGCATCAGTAGCACCATCCCAAGGGCACATTTATCATATAGTATAATAGTACTGCATAGTAAAGATGATGACAGGGTGGGTGCGGCTGGTGATAAAACATCACCCGAAAACTTGCCTTGATTTTTCTTCATAACAACATGACAGTATTGGTTGGATAAAGTCAAGCACACTTCTCTTGTTTGTTTCATCATATCCGGACTGGTAGCATTCTTTCCTTTGTGACTTTCTTTGTGTTTCTTCACATGATATGTCAAGCAAACCACATAATATAGCTATACATGTAATACCATGTAAATATAGTTAGTGAGTGAGCCTTGTGTTAAGCTAGATAACTTGAACTTCTAAGTGAGTACATGCAGTTTAGCAATATGTGGTGCATTATACTTTTAACTAATCGGCAAAAATTTGCTGACTACTTGCATATATACATGTACATTGTTCCTACTCTACAGTGTAGACCTAATTTTTCTTATACTTGTACTTATGTAGCCTGCAAGAATTTATTTTTTTGCAAAATAGTTATATTATCGTTAAACCTGTGACTATTATAGATTGCCCCGTTGGTAGTTGTACTTGGTTATATGTGCCCTGGGCCTAGTTACATAACCAAGTAATAAGAATAATAATAACTTGCATGTTTTTACGTCATAAATAAATAAATAATTAATTAATTAATGTGCAGGTAAATTACGAAGCACACACACGAATACTCACCGTGAATGTGTTAGACGATAGAAGATAAAACAAAATAAAAAGGCGTTTCTTTTTCTGTGCTTTCATTAAAGAGTACACTTTTCTAAATAACGCCGTGTAACAAACCATTAATTCACAACATTAGCTAGTTGGCATAACAACCTCAAACTAAACTGGTAAAACATGTTTACGCACAATATAAGCACCGCGCGTTAAACACAACGACAAACTAGTAAAACCTGTTCTAGTAGTGCGTAGCAACCAGTGGTTACGTGCCAAAAGATAAAATTGTTGTTTATCTTTTTGTCGTCTTTTTCGTTGTATAGTAATAGTTGTTTACTGTCGACAAAGGTTAGTTATGAGTACAATAACTGAATGTGTATTGCTTAAGTAATTTGTTTATAGCGTGGTAAGAACTTTATAGCACTCAACATAGCGCAACATAGTGACAAGGCTACAATACATTTTCATTCGCTAAAGTACAGGGCAAACTCGAAAGGATATGCTATTCCTGGTAAAACTTCACATTGGCACACTTGTATTTCAGTTGTTTCAGTTGCTAAACGCATGGAATACCCTAATTCCCAATTTACCCTAGAGTTACAAACCAAATCGGAGCAAAGTTTACTTGTGTGGAACTACATCCATTTAATGGTTTTGCTTAAGTCGGTAACAACAGTAGGAGCACATGCACACTTTGTAAAACAAATTGCCATAACTCAAGATACTATTATTATTAATATTTTATAGAAACTGAATGTTTTGGATATGAAAACAGTGTGTGTTAAAATAACAGTTGTATGGATAGTGTTCTTTATCTTGTAGTGCGAAGAAGTAAACAGCAATATGATAAGTTTAAGTCAATGGAGAATTGCAATTGGATGCCATGTTAATAGACGACGGAGGCATAACTGTCGTTATGTAGCAACTTTACGTGAGTGCCATTTGAATAAAGCAGTCTTGATGTGCATAATGATTCATTTGGTTTGTATTGCCTGCCTCCTGCTGTTTCAGGCAGGAGATGTAGAGAGAAATCCAGGTCCGACCTTATTTGTTACTTGCCCAAATTGTAATGAAGAGCTACATGTTAAACAATGCTATGTGAATGTGGGTACAAGATAAAAAAAAAGAAGGGAAGACCAAAAGGAACAACTGCAACAGCAGGCTTTAAGGTATCAAATGGTCGTAGAATAGGTACCACTGCACATGCAGGATATAAGGTATCGACTGGTCGAACAATAGGTACCACTGCAGATGCAGGATATAGGGTAACTACTGGTCGAACAATAGGTACCACTGCAGAGGCGGGTTATGGGGTAACAAATGGTCGGACAGTAGGTACCACTGCAGATGCAGGATATGGGGTATCTACAGGTCGGACATTAGGTACCACTGCAGATGCAGGATATGGGGTATCTACAGGTCGGACAGTAGGTACCACTGCAGATGCAGGATATGGGGTATCGAATGGTTGAACAATAGGTACCACTGAAGAAGCAGGTTTCCATGTTTCATGTGGAAGACCAGTAGTATATAAATTGGATACAAGTGTGCCTAACTCAAGTATGGTACCTGATACAAGTATTTCTAAAGAAATGTTAGCACAAAATCATAAGCAAATTGTACAATATAACACAGATGAGGATTGCCTATCACTTACTGATGAACTTTTCGCCTTAGCAAAGAAGCGAATAGCACAACAAATACGCTTTGATTCAAAACCATTGGCTATAGGGATGTGTTATTGTTGTGGGAGTATACTTTGGTCTAGGGTAGATAACAGTCATACCAACCTAGTAGGCATCAATCTAACAGAGGAACAAATACCAGCAGTAGCATACCAAAAGGCATTGTTAATTGCTGGTAAAGGTTTACTTGAGTACCGTCACAAAAGTGGTAAATTGTATGCGTGTGCTGTATGTAAAACATTTAAAATTGCACATACGTAGGATATTTAGATGAAAAATTGCCCATACAAAATTGGGATATGACATTTCCTGAAGTCATATTGAATTTGAAAAACCCTATAGAACAGTGTCAGGTAGCTCTGTGTGGAATTTTTTCTACCACTGTGAAAGATGCCAAAAAACACCAGTGGCGACATATTCAAGGTGAAGTAAACTCCTTGCACAAGCTAGATAGACACTACTATGGATTGTTCGGTTTCCTAATGATTAATGAGGATTTAAGTGATAAGTTAGTAAGGAATTCAGAGGCATACGAAAGAATCAGACTGGCTTTACATTGGCTTAAGAAAAATAATCACCTGTATCAAGACTTCCTAGCACGCTTTGAAACTCTATATAGGTACGTTAGGCAGGAAATCATCAATCCGGAGGTTTTAAAACTTGATAAGAATAAAATATTAGAAAGTGAAGCATTAGGATTGGCATTTCCCGTTGACTCTGAATATTTTGAACAATACTCACCGTTGTATGGTGAGATGGATATTGCCGGTATTCAAAACCCTAAGCCACACCTAATTGATGAAGTACACGAAAACATAGAGCAACTGAGAGAATCCACCAGTGTACAATACGGGCAAAAATATTTGTTAGAAAAAACTTTTCCACACCTTTTCCCATATGGCAAAGGTGGATGGTTTTACAAATGTTTCCAAGGACTATCACAGTTTACTAAAACCAAGTTACTGGACTGTAGAGGTTATTTTTCAAATGATCAAAATTTTCCATTTTTTATGTTTGATTATATGACTAAAATAAGACTGCGACAGTACAATAGTAAAAAAATAATAGCAGTTAGTAAACTAGAGCAAAATCTAACTGCTGGCAATGTACTAGCAGCAGACAGAGCTACGGAAAATGATAACTATGCTTCATATGGCAGTGATGTCCCACGCATAATTCCAGGGTCGAAACAATATTGGAAATCTTTTGGGTATGACCTTATAGCTACGGTTGAACAGCTTGGAGTTCCTGACTATTTTATCACTTTGTCTCCAAATGATAACTGGCCACAAATTCAAACAACCATTAGGAAAGGTTGGGGAGCCAGTGCTGAACCGTGGGAACTTAGTGACCTTTCCACTAAAGGTGACAATGGAGAATCTGTTGGCCCTCACCCTTTAGAGTCTGTACTTGGTGCTGAGAAAAGATTTAGTGCATTCATGGACATGCTTTTGAATAAAAAATCTAGCCCAGTAGGTGAAGTTATGGACTATGTAACTAAGAAAGAATACCAAAGAAGGGGTGGAATACACTGGCATATTTTGGTGTGGGTTAAGCCTGGTACTGTCCCAGAAAATGTTGTAATGGCTGAATTACCTCGTGCCAGTGACCCCAATGATGAAAGGGCACAGTACATTAGACAAATGGTACATAAATTTCAAATGCATCGGGAATGCCACACCTGAGAGATGTTTCAAAGGTTACGGTGGCAAAGTCCTAAGTAAATGTAAGTATGGATTTCCGTTTAAGGTGCCCCAAATCGTAGAGGAACTAGATGAGGAAGGTATCCGATACCTATATAAACGTAGATGTAAAGAGGACTGCTTAGTTGTACCATATAATTTAGAGATACTCCTTTTCTGGGGAGCTTCAATGAATATACAAAGAGTTTCTAAACATGGGTTTGAAATGTATCTAGCCAAGTACATATCCAAACCAGAACCAAGTTTTCAGGTCAATTTATCTGAAAATGCTAGTGATCCAGAAAAGTATCTACGTACTAGAGTGGTAGGCTCTTGTGAAGCAATTGATGTACAGCTAGGCTTCAACCAGTATCATATTAGTAGAATGGTTGAATTTCTGCCAACAGAATTGAACCCTAAACAAAAATTTTTAAAAATAAAGCCACTCTTGCATTTTTACCTGCTGATTCTGAGGATGTGTACCAAAAGTCCAAATTTCAAGCTTATTTGGAGAGAAATAATAAATTACAAAATATTACATATCCGATGTATTTTCAATGGTGGCGCAAAGCAAATGGTGGTGAGTAGTGCAAAGATGAAAATTGTGTAAAAAAAGGTGTGACACCCACTGTAGGACATAAAGGCACAGACGAGTTTGAAGAACTTAGATTGTCGTTGCAAAATAGAAACAATCTTATGCATGCTAAATTAGATGTTTTAGTTGATAGTTTGGGTGGTAGTGATAACAATGTGATTTCTGGGATCGTTTCAGTGTTAGGGAATGTACTAAGTGATGATATTTTAGAAGTGTGTAAAAATATTCTAACAAAAGCTGGGTATGGTATTGTTTTGTGTGATAGTGTCAGTGATGATGACATCGATAAAGCTACAGCCTTAATAAATAATGCTGAATTGCTTGATATAGCTAAATTTAAAGAAAAACAACACTGGCTACACAAAAGTTTATTGATGTGCAATAAAGAAAGTGAAATTAAAGAAACTCCATTGTATATAATGTTACAAGCTTTCTCTCCTGGGATTATGTTGATAGACACAGTGAGCAATTATTGGATGAGACGAGCACGTGCTTGTGTTACTCGACATAGATTTATTTCCCTAGATGACCAAGAAGCATTTTACAAAAAAAATACTTGTTAGAAGTACCCTTATCTTTAAATGATACTATAGTGACTAATCCACCTTCATCATGGATTAAAGCAGCAATGGTAGCTGGGATAGTAGATGAAAATCATGATGCCAAGGCAAATTTAATGGATGCTGTCAACCGTGGCTTCTCTTTTGACAATATAAAATCTATTGTTAAGCTTTATTTAGAGCATAGGTTCCTTGATGAAGGAGATGCAGATGTGTTCTTATCAACACTACCAATTGGAACAACAAATAATGAACAAACCAAAGAAGTGACAGACCAGTTGTTAGGTGATGGTGAAGGGGAGTACTTGCTGCCACCACATCATGCACCTCTAGATGACTATCTTAGCAAATTTACGATATCTCAAAAGCGTGCATTTGAGTATTTAAAAAGTGGCATGCAAGGTGGTGATGCACAAGTACTGGCTGCACTGGTAGGTGCTGCAGGCTGTGGTAAGTCCTTCCTTATGGGTGCCGTTGTAGAGCACTTACGGCAATGTAATTTGGTGGTAACCAAGCTGGCCTTTAGTGGCATTGCTGCCGGTGTAATTCATGGGTATACAATACACAGTTTCTTTAAATTAGACATTACTGGTAAAAGTTCACTCAAAAATGGAACTGTTGATGCAACTGCTCTTAGAAAGACCGATGTAATAATTTGCGATGAATTTTCTATGATTGACTGCAAAATTTTTCAAACAATAGAACATCTTTGTAAGCGCTTTTCTACAAAAGATGGACGTTACAAACCATGGAGTGGACGTCATGTACTATTGTTTGGTGATCCTGCACAATTGCCACCTGTATCCAATACTGATATATTTAACACAAAACTCTGGTCACAATTTAGTATTTTGCAACTAAGAGAAATAGTCAGGAGTAAGGACCCAGAATTAAGTTTAATTCTATCTAAAATCAGAAAGGGTGAGTGTGATGAAATAGTCACTAATAAGTTGAAAAGTCGGCTAAAGGATGTTAATATTGATGCAGTGGACTTGACTAGAACGGTAATAATATGTTCAAAGCGCAAAAAGGTAGACTCAATTAACAAGGAGTGTCTGAAACGAATAGATGGTGAGACACAAGAATATGAGGCCACTGACACAGATAGTAATGGGCAGCCATTGAGAGAGGCAGACAAACAAAGATTGCAACGAACTGCCATGCGTCTACCTGATACAATTACTTTAAAGAAAGGTTGCCGTATAGTATTGAGGCGTAACTTGCAAATAACAAAAGGTTGGGTAAATGGAACTCTATGTGAGGTATTGGACATGACTCCCAACTATATATTAGTGTGCAAACTAGGAAGTCCTGATAACATGTACCCTGTTGCAAGAACCAAACAGAGAATAGACATTAAAGGTGCCTCATATTCAATACTGCGGTCACAATTTCCTGTACAGTTAGCTTATGCAGTTACTGTGCATCGTGTACAAGGCTTAACAGTAGACAGTGCTATAGTTACTTTAAATAAAAATTTCTTTGCTTCTGGTCAAGCGTATGTTGCACTCAGTAGAGTACAAAAACTTGAGGATTTAACCCTATGGGACTTTTCACCCAGTGCCATAAAAATAGCACCTTACTATAAACAATTGTTGGAATGGTGTGACTTTATTGATAAAATCAGACCAACAGCCTATGATGGCCTACCTGTAAGATACCCTGATAGACAGCATGATGATATTAGCTGTGCCGCTATGGATTACAACATGGAGGCTGCTTTTGATATAATGTACCAGACATGCGAAACTGCTACTATGCCCCACACAAATAAACAAGTGGATTGTACAGACTTAACTGCTGAGAAAACTCACCTTTGTAACGCTGACAGTTGTTATAATGTGCCATCTTCAGCAATTAATCTGCAAAAGCCAAAAAAAAAGGTTAGAGTAACCATGACTAAAATTAACAGGAATGGTAAAGAAAAAAGTGTTAAACAGTTATCCAAAACAAAAGCTGTAACTGTGAAATCTACAAATTTGTCATCCAGAAAAAGAAAGCATATGGCAGACAAGTGTTTAAAAGGTGTCAGAAAAACTAAAACTTCAACTGATTGTATGATCACTGATGTTGAAAATGTTATAGGTCCTAATAGGACAACCTGGCCAGAATATCGATATTACCAAGTAAATGAAGCATGGCAGGAGAATGCTTGCTCAAGGATGGGTATGCATTTTACAAGTGCTAAAGAATTTCAACCTGGTGGCCCACATGTAATCTTAACACGGCCTGAATTAAATTCACTTATCAATGTCCAGGCTGATGGTAATTGTCTTTTCCATGCACTTGCGTATGTTGTAACAGGTTGTGAATTGCAACATATGCAAATGCGCAATGAAATAGTTAGTTACATGTTTTCCATTGAACACTTGTTAGTTGGTCATGATTCCGAAGGACATGCAAATTATTTAGAACCATTAAATTGCACAAGTGTGCGGCAGTACATTAATGAGAGTGGCATGTCAAGAAATGGAACGTGGGGCACTGAATTTAAAATGATGGTTTTTTCCCATATGTTAAATACTAATATTTACAGTTTTAGTGCAATTAGTAACACCTGGAGTGTGTTCTGTGCCACAAATATTAATAGAGAAATCCAAAGAGATTACACGACCATGAGTGTTTATATTTACTTAAGACACTCTCATTTTTATGTAGTGTCATCGATAAGGAGTGTGTAGTAATTTTGAATGTACATGTATGTTTCTATCTAATGTTCAATTACTAATTGAAGAGCATAGAATAACGTATACAGAGTCAGCTACAGGTGCACATATTACAGTGAGGAGACTAAAACATATACAGTATGATATTAAAAAAAACTTTTCAATTATGACACAAATTATCATGAACACTGCATGGCACGTTCAGTACAGTTTATGAGCAGTTAGTAAATCACCAGCTGTTCATCACAAGTGAGCCTTCATGAAAGTTTACAGAAACATGCTACAAAGTTGTTTGTGAATTCTACTGTGTACAGTGTGTATATGGTGAACATTTGGCCAAGTCAAGTTTTGAGCTTAAATTTTAATTTTGGAGCGGGAAGGTGGTGGGAACAGCAAAGCAAAGAGAGTTGTCTAATGTAAGTAACTATTTTACATATAAAAATTAATAGTCATGTTAAACTTAACTAGGATGACTCATTTTGGAATTGCATTTACATACATTTATACAAGTGTCAGAGGCCATGACATACTAAAGTGTCATAGAGAGCTAATGGTGGAGTAAAGCGGGGAAGGTGGTGGGAACAGCAAAAAAACAAACAATGCAGTATTGTGTGTAAGTAACTATTCTGTTTATACAATTTAATGTGTACTTTGACTTAACTTAGGTTGACACTTTTGTACTCCACTTACATATGTTATAATACATACATATAAGTGGTAGCAACTATGGTTAAACAAGTGTCAAAGAATGTAGTTTGGCCGGGAAAGGTGGTGGGAGCAACAATACAGTGAAAGATGTTAAATGTAAGCAACTATTTTGTATATTAAAAATAATTATGTACTGATATCTCAACTAGGATGACACTTGTAATTACGTATATATGCCCATGGTAGCCTACACAACATGGTTGAAACAAAACATGGTGCATACAATGCAAGTACATTGATACTACTTGACTACACCAATGGATTTTGCTACCTGAAAGTATTACACTCTCTTGAGTTTATTGCAAGTTGGATGTGTGGTAGAGTTATTATATTTTTCCAAATAATGCATATCATGTTTATTTTTTTTATCTTTGGAGTCATAGATAATGTAATACACAGCAGCATCACAGGAGTAATGTGGTTCCTGATACTTGTGGCACACTTCACCTGTGGTATTTTTGTAGTCTATGTACATACTTATGTGATATTGTGTTTTATATTGTAAATATCTATGACTTTACCACTGAGGGATGTTGATACCCATCAAATGCTGTATCGTCAGAGTACTGGAAAAATGAGAGCACAGTATGACCACTTGTATTATATAACTTTTATACTGTAAATTACTCTAGGACTTCTTCACCGAAGGATGTCAAACAAAGTGTTAGTTAGTAGAGAAATACCTTTCAGAGGAGCTAAAGGTGTGTAAATTTATTGTATAAAATGTATTTACAAGTCGCACTTATCCACAGACTAGCAATTATAGTCATCATTCATAATGCTGTGATAAAATGGTACAAGGATTTAAGGTGTGTAAATTTTATTGTATGAAATGTGTTTACAAGGGAGCACTTATCCACAGAGTAGCAGTTACACTCATCATTCATAATGCTGTAGTGATGAATTCCTAATTTGTATAGCTACATACTCTAGTTGTGCACCAGAATCCGGTTTATTATAGTAGTGATTGGAGGACTGGATTGGTGGATGGAGCTATACAGTATGAAATATCAATGTAAGAAAGTGTTGTAATCTCCAGTAGTCCACGTTTATTTTATGGTAGGTAATATAATGGACTGTCATGTCTGAGGCTAGGAGGTGATTGGAGGAATGGTGGAGGGATATGTACAAAGTGGAATATCAGTGTAAGAAAGTGATGTATTCCCAGTACTCCATATTTATTTTATGGCAGGTAAGATAAAGGACTGTTATGTCTGAGACTATTAGGATTAGTGGAGAGAGTTGACAAAATTAACAATGCACAAAGGTGTGACGGTATGTCATTATAGTGTATGGAATTAGTCTAGTGTAGCTTTTGTTAATACAGTTCCAGTTAGCTTCCTTGAAATTTCAGGTGTGTACAAGAGAGAGCGGATGCAAGTAACACAGCAAGAATTCAGCTCCAAGCAACTCAGCTATTACACCTACAGAACTTTACAATTTTTAAAATACCATCAATTGTGGTGTTCACAGATAATTATTTTGTTTGTGGTTAATTTGGGACTAGCCGAGGGGTTTTCCAGCGTAATTAACTACCAGGACGACCTGTATGGGAACTGTCGCAGTGATTAATACAAATATTGGAGTGCAATAACGTATATAATAATGTCTACAATTTTCGTATTGCCAAGGGCTGTGGAATAAATAGGCTGTGTATCAGTTCAATCGCTGCTAAACACACGCATCTGTTTTAAACTATCCATTTTGAGTTTCTTGGGGCTGTGCATCCCAGCCATCCTTAAACTGTTTAAACGTTTCGTTATGAAGGTGGTCAACTCAGCTGTCAACTTTATAGAACGTGATTATTTTGTGGTTTATTTGGGACTAGCCAAGGGGTTTTCTAGCGTAATTACTGAAATATAGTCATTAGGCTAGAATGCCAAATATATACTTCCACATAGCAGCAATGTAAACAGTGTCAGCTGCAGAGGAACTTACCCGCATTAGTGATGCAAATCGCGCATTGAATTCCGCCAACCAAATGCCAGTAGTCATTTATCATTGACTATTTATTAGGGTATCTATGGTAATACTTCAGTCTAGCAAAGGACCGATAACTTAAAGTAAGTTACTTTATTACATATGCGAGGTATTATACTAGAATTCACTACAGCATGGCAGGGGAAGGAGGTAATGCAGAGGAAGAGAACAATGTGGAGATGGCGGGGTCCCGGCTAGAGTCGCCGCGTTCACGCTCCCAGTCGCGGTCCCGGTCCCGGTCCCCAACCCCTAGACAACGCTCTCCTACCCACAGGGATTGGAGAGATGGAAGGGGGGCAGCCCCTAATTACAGGGGAAGGGGGTAAGTATACAATATACGTGTAGTATATGGAAATAACTTATTACTACTGTGACACAGTGGACCTGGACGAAGGCCTAGAAGGAGGCCATATTATGGTAGGGGACGAGGTAGGGGTGGAAGCAGAGGAGGTAGAGGACGAGGGCGAGGGGGACAAAGGTATTGTAGTGTTTTTTGCGTTGTACTTTTATATTGTTGTAATATTTTCCAGTTGGCAGAGAGGTAGAGGATGGAGAAGGTAATTTTAAAGTTGCCCAAAATCTTTCAGATATTTCCATTCATAGATATCAATGGCCTAGAGGAGGAGCTAGAGTCCAGTGGAGGTATGTCTTTTTGTATAAGTTGTTGATTTTTTACACCATTATTGTGCATATACAGAGGTGGGCGTTGGACTAGAGGGGGAGGAAGGTATGACCTGGTATTGTTCGTATCTGCTGCATGATGTTGTGAATTCGTCTATAGAGGTAGACACTACAGGGCTTGGCAAGGTGAATGGGAAAGGTACGGTTTGCTACGCTATGTAGGTATGTATAATGGTCACATTTGTTTCCTGTAGATGGCAAATGGTTGGGGACGTAAGGTATGTAATAATCGCACATGTACTCCAATGCTAATATTTTATTCTGCTTTTACAGAGTTGTTAAGATCTGAAACGTAAGGATGTTTAGCTAAAATATTGTGATATTGTAAGCAGAATTTCGATCATACCCTCAGCATTATGCAATTAAGTAGTAGTTATTGTGTTTACACATTTTCTTTTCTTTGTTACAGATTTAACTCCAACACAATGATATTATGTAATTATGTACAAATGTGACACTATCATATTGAGCAATATCTGATGTACAATTATCATTACTTCTCATTAAAGTTTACATAATATTACAATAAAAAAAAACAATATTCAAAGCAGTAACACAGTACATCCTGTACGTGCTATGGTAAGATTCTTTCAGTACATATTCCAGCTAACACACTAGTTTTGTTAACTATCAGCGTGCATTGACACACAATTCCTGGAATGAATTACTATAAAATATCACAATAAAAGTATATACTTACTTTCATCCAGCAGCCTGGTCTACACGGAGGAACTACTGTGTCCACATGAATGTTATTGCAAGGGGTCCAATATCTACCCTACCATTAAGTGTACAAACATAGATTACTGAGAACATGACACTTTCTTACATTACAACAGGCATAATACGTGTCACACAAGTATGTACTGTGGTGTCATTCAATGCAACTACAGGGAAGTACATACCGAGGTCTCATGTTTGCAGTAGTCTGTCCAAAACAGAATTACATGGGATTCACTGTCCGAAGTCCTAGATCAATTTACCATAATAAAACATGCATAATACAATGTCACATAAGTACGTACTGTGCATGGTATCATTAATCAAGTATTCGAACTAAGAGTACATTTGACATCCTACAGTAGTGTAGTCCTAGAGTAATTCGCTTTATGAAACTGATATATACAAGTACTGTACATACCATGGTCTCATAATTTTAGCATCTGAAAGCATCAAGCATATATAATGCAAACATAATCGGCAAAGTAATAATGTTAATGCTATACTGTTTGCCAACATGATTGTCACAGGAAAAGGTTGGTGAGAACAGAACAGTCAGTACCTCTAATTTGTGAATGTTTAGTGCCATGTTTAGTGCTATGAGGCAAGCACATGATGTTTCAAATGTATTGGAGTACAAGCCAGTCTAGTGACAAATTGAGAGCAGAGCCAATAATAATGTTAAAGTTCGTACTCAAAATAATGCTTTGCCAACAAAAGGAACTCTAGTGTTCATAGCTGTTTACACAGCAGTACAGATTTCAGCTAGATAGATGCACACAGCTAATGCAACTGGATAAGGGCAGATTTTGTGTATGCATAATTATTGTCTAGAAACTGGTTGTAGGGTAATACCCGGGGAATTTCCACTTCCAAATTCGAACCCCCTTTCATAATTTACTGGCTATGCCCCCTGGATATGATGATGATACAACTGATTGAACTGATGCAACTGTGATATGATGATGTATTATTTTGCAGAGAGTTGACCTTCGTTTGGTCTAGAACACATATGACACAACAAGTGTGCAGTTACATGTCTGTTCCATGTTTCAGCCTTGGGACTTTTTGTATACTGCATATACAGAGAATTTGTCCACCACCTGCGTCTGGTTATTGTCAGCTCTAAATATTCCATTATTCTGTATTCTTCCATTGTTTTCCAGTTATTCTAGCATACTGACAGGCTCAGTAAAAGCAGTGTCAGCTCATGTGTCAGCAGTGCTATCGACTCGGCACAAACTCCATGTCTGTGCTATTTTTGCACCTTATAAGGAAGGAACAAGCATAAACATGCTTTTATGCAGCTTTTTATGGTTGTGCCAGGAAAATAATGGCTTGAAAAGCTGCCAATGTTATAATGAAATAATAGAAATGGACCACCTGCCCACATGCAATTATACCAGAGTCCAGGACAGGAAACAGAGAATTCATTTGCTGAGGCCTACAAAGTTCGGCTCTTGAGGGGGTAGGGGGGGGGGGGGGGGGGGGGGGGTGGCCAAGTAGGTTATGGCCCACCCAACATTCTCACAACTAGTCAACTTGACTAGTAACTACATAAATAACACAGTGGCTGTCCTTTACCACAAGTATATACTATAAAGTATATAAAAATCCTTATTCATAGCTTCATAGTTAAGCTACATTGCCTTATGAACACTGTGACTGCTTTATTAGAGTGACTGCTCTATTAGAGTATCTCAATCTTGTATAGGGGAAGGTGGGTTACCCCCCCACCAGAATCCGCCACTGTTACCCCAGACCCTCCCAGCAGGAGCATGCCATACATGTTGAGTAAAGCACACTATATATTCCCCACCATGGATGGCCCACCCAACCCATTTTAGCCAAAGCTAACCTAGCTGGCAGGCAAGACCAGACCAAGAGATTTCGCACACACGAGAACATGAGGGAAATGCATCTTAGGGATATAAAATTAGATGAATGGGCTAAGCAACTTACGATTGGAGGGTGGTGGCATTGTATTCCATCTCATCCTAGCGTTTTTCGTGTTTACCCTCTTTTTGGTGAAGACACCATGGACTAATCTCTCTGTTCCACATACTTCCAGCTTCACAACAGCAGCTGTCACGCGTTTGACATAATCACCACTCACATAGCAATGGGGCTTCGTTTCCGTATATTCGCGTTGTAATTCACATACCGACAATCAGATAATGCATTCTATTGACTTGTAACCAATCAAGACAATACAAAGAGTGTGCCTGTGACAACAGACAGATTCCATAACAAGGCTTTATAACATATAGAAATAACTGTTGCCCCTAGCAACCTGAATCTCCCATTAATTTTAGATCTTCAGTGCTGGTCACTGTAAAGTGCTAATAATAAGTACTTTAGGTTTAAGGAAGAAAATCCATCCCTCCTGGAGGAAGACTGAGTGTGGCCCCGACTAGACATTGGGTGACCTGCAGTTCGAATCCTGGGGTTGGAGGGATTTTTTTTCCTTACTTTGGCCCCTTTTCTGTTACACCTTATCAGTCAGTCAGTAAGTAAGTCAAGTCATTAGGTCTAAGTCCCTGAAATTAGGTTAGATAATCCTAAAGCTGCAGCACATGTTGCTGTCAGACCTTCAGTGCTGGTCACTGTAAAGTGCTAATAATAAAAAAAAATAATAAAGATAACATCTAAAGTAACTTTTCCAAATTTTGAAAGGATAACATATATGTGTCATAAGATATGACATTTTGAAATCTGTGGTTTTCCCATACATATCTATGTGAGAGGGCTACAGTTGCCCCTTCTGCAATGGACAATTATATCAATGAGGTATTCCAATGTATGCACGAACCAAAAATTCAAAAATACATATAATCTCAATTTTACATAATATGTAGGTGTGAATGTCAACAATAATCTCTCCAAGTTATAAATGGATAGTGTAGCTATATAGGTCATAATTGAGATATGACATTCTTTGAATCCCATGACTTGTGTGATTACTGAGAAAGGGGAAGCTGTTGCCCAGCAATTTTTTTTAATTGGAAATTTCAGTGAGGTTTCACACCCACACTGTTAAAACTGAAGTACTATGATAGCACCTAAAATGTTATGGTAGCACCTGACTGCTCCAGTCAAAAAATAGCACCTATAGATGCTACCATAGCACTTCAAGCTTTTTTCTGCTAGGAGATATGGATGATTTTATCAGACCATGTAGTGATTTCACAATGCGTGGGACAGCAATTAACATACAAATGGGGTAATTTCTTCAGGTGCTAGAATGGTTAAAACTTAGTATTTGGACAGTGATACATCTTATTTAATTGAAGAAAAGGACCAGGAACACTTGATTTAACTAACAGAAGTCTCTTTATACATATTTTATATGGTAGGAATGGAATTATTTGTAAACAAAGTGATTTGTCACCATTTGTCACACTTAATCACTCACAGGATTCAATGCATTACTATGAAAGTTACTTTTTAATGTATTAGACAGTAAATTGGCTATATCACTAGAACCCTTTATGATATCAAGCTGAAATTTTGACACAAGATAAATACCCAGTGCCTCATTTTAGCTACAAAAGAGAAAATTGACCAATGTGCCAAAAAGGAAATTGGGTTACAAATAAATTTGTATTGTAAAGTATTAATATATTGATAATAAAATTAATAAATATAACTTGAGTCCACGCATGAATGCAATACCGACAACAAGCACACTATAACAATGTAAAAATTGTATCTTGTTATCACAGCATTGCCATGATTTCTCATGCTAAACCAATACACCGCCTTATAAGGTATAAGGACCAGAGATTCTCAGTAATGCAACACTAGGTAAACATTGGCTTTAGTAGTTATGTAATGTAATGCAATAACTTGTATTTTCATAGAAACAATTAGCTCCAACGCCTTGTGAATTCGTCGAAGCAATTAAATTGCTGAGGTAATTCTTTGAAAGGTGCATGTAGACGTTTTAAGTGATGTAGCTATGTATAATTATGTAATCGGATCTGAAAAAACCATAATAGCTAATTGACGAATTTTTCAATTTTTAATCTATTAATATTTGTAATCCACTTAAGGTAAACATTGGCTTTTGTAGGTGATGTAATTATTATTTTTTAGGTAATGTAATTAATACATTGTTTTGTGATTTCATGGAAGTAATTAAACCGTTGTGGTTATTCGTTGAATGGGTGCACGCAGGCATTTCGGGTGATGCGCCTGTTCCAGGGGCGGATCAAGGAGTTGGCAAGGGTAGGGGGCACAAACAGACTAAGTTGTAAGTGGTTGGGAGAGCCAGATTCACTGAGACAGTGCTGCATTTTTGAAACAACAAATAATCACCTCTTAGTTATGGGTAGAGGTGTACCGATATGGGTTTTTGGAATGTACCGATATCCGATATTGATGCAACCAAAAGAAGCCGATAACCGATAGTCGATCCGATATTTGCATTAATATTTTAAGCAAACGAAAGTGTACATTTACCTACCCTACAACAACACGTGCATGTATTCATTGCTATACTCTGTCTGTGGTGGTATACAGCTTGGGTTTCTACTGTGTTTCTATTGTGCATTCCAGACAATTAGGTACCCACAAACATTTTTATGTATACTCCCATGAAGCCTTAAACGGATATTTCTGCATTACTCCACATTCTAATGGTTTGTGAGAAAGCTGGTACAGCAAGTTTCCGTTATCCTGTGATCCTTCTTTTATTACAAAGGTACTCTATAACTGCTTCATTTGAAAGACTGTGATAAGCTTTCCAGCAACTAACTAGAATCGCGTGTATTTATATGGCTTCTCGTAGTGTAGCGTCTGTTGCAGAGTGAACAATAAGCCAGAGCCACATGGATAACGTAGAAAACCAATGTATAATCCGTTTATGTACAAACTATTGCTACTGTATAAATATCGGTAGCGATATCGGTCATCCTACTGTTCTGTACCGATACCGATATTGGTAAAAAAAATACCATATCGGTGGCCGATATTGTAGCCGATCCGATTATCGGTACACCTCTAGTTATGGGGTGCCATTTGTGCCAAAATAGTACAAAAACACCTTATTTATAAACTATAACCATACTTTATAAATCAATACACTACTTTATAAAGTATTCATATACTTTATATACCATACACGTAATTTGTAAATTATTAACATAATTTGTAAACATGATTTCAGTATTAGGCATTTAGTATTTCCACAAACACATGATATTATCGTTTGGTAAAGATTGTCAATAATCGATCCCTTTGTGCACGTGTAGAATAAATCCTCGCACGTGCAACCGAAAGCAGGATGGCGGATATCGTACCGGGTTATCACAAGCTTTGGAACAAGCGTTTTTAACATTTTCCGGGGGCAATAGCACAGAACCAAGTACAAAACGTACGGATCTAGTGTACAACAGTGTGGCTTCCTCCACAAGCATCCATGTGATCAGGCCTGCCAACCTGGAAAGTAAAAAAATCTTGAGATTTCTGTACCTTTATTAGGCATTCCAGACTGATCTTAAAATTTTGGAAAAACTGGCTTTTTATATGCTCAATAGAGTATTGATTGCCAATCTCAGAAATATATAGTTTGTTGGGTTGGAATTAGCTACTTTGGCATGCACAGCGCTTAAAAACTGAAAAAAGATACATTTTTTTCTCCAGGGCTTCCCATACATTTTACAGGGGAAAATGGCACAATTGAATCAGGAAGCCATCTAGCAATCTGGACTATCTTGAAACTGCAGTTGCTTCTAGCTGCAAGTTTGTACATGTAATGAGAGTAACTTCAGGTTTTATTGGATCTCAGCGATCTTTGTATGCTTTGTGGTGAGCAAATATGTTTCACCTACTGCACACTTCTCAATACAATGGTGTATGCCCATAGGCAAGTGGCTATCTCAAGTTGGTAAAAACATCAAGTTAACAACTTATAAAGGTGAACAACTAAAGTGGAGGTGCCACAATGATGCAACAATACCTAAGGTGGAGTTGTGGTTTCAATTATGGCATTGTTATGCCGACTTTGAAGTGGTTTATACTTTTGAGCTGATGACACAACCATCAGAAAATTGCTCTGGAGCTGAAAATCGCTAACCCGAGCGAAGTGACTACGCACTTTAAAGTAAGCACCAGTGACTACCTTCCACCCGACTGTACGTTTTTTATAAAGTTTTAAAGTATTCTACATACATTACAAGGCTTGAATAGATTACAGAACAACACAAAACTTACTTATATGTAACGTGCACGATAAAACTAAGATTTTCATGATGATCAGCGTGTGGACAAACCCCACAGCGATTTTCACCCTCATTGGAGCTCGGACGACGGAGCAATCCCAAGCTAAACACGAGTTGTCATTTTGTACCAGGGTTCTATTGGGGAATATACGGAGATTTTTTTATTAAAAAATCTCGGATACTGGAATGCCTACCTTTATTGTAGTATTGCAGTGTGTAATAAAAAAAAAACTGGTAGATGCTATGCTGAGACCAGAAAAAAAAGAAAAAAAGCTCTCGACTTTTTAAATTTGAAAATCCGTGACATTCGCGCTACAAACCGTGAGATTCTGTCCAACGAAGGTTAGTGAAACCCTGAGAGTTAGCAGGCCTCAAAAACCGTGAGATTCGATCTACTGCCCTTGAGCAGGGTAGTGAAACCGTGAGACTCACGGTAAACCCGTGAGAGTTGGCAGGCCTGTGTGATGCCACTCAGTTGTCTTGGCTCCTACTCCTCAAAGCGAGACTTGGACATCTCAAGGTATATACCTACGTTATTGCCTGTGGTGTAGTATTGATGTTGACTAGTTTTAATTTCAACTCAAATAAACAAAGCATTGGTTGACTTTCAAGGATCAAGGTGTCTGGAACTCTGACACTCTGCTGTCAACTGAGGGCGACATGGCTCCCATGCAATTGTACCTAGATAATTTACAGGCCACTGAGTGCAGTATCATGCCTCAAAAAGTAATCTGGATTAACAAGCAGACAACAAGATTTAATGCCAGAGGAGATGGACTTTGTAGAGATTCCAACATATAAATTCACATTGTTGGCATGGTTTTTTGTGTGTCCTTTTAGCTACCAATACACTGTTAAAAATAAAGAGTAACCACCACTCTGAGAGTTCCCAGTGTAGGGAGGATTCAACACCCCATGGAGAGTAACCAACACTCTGAAGAGAATAACCATTACTCTGAAGAGTAAGTGACACCACCTTCAGAGCATGTGTTACTCCCCAATTACTCCTTTGGAGTAATGGTTACTCTCCGGGGTGTTAAATCCTCCCTACACTGGGAACTCCTTGAGAGTTGTGGTTACTCTTCATTTTAACAGTGTACAACTGTACTGTAAGAAAAATGCAAACAGGTTGTTAATGAGCTTATTACCCTGGCACAGATTGTACAGATTTTGAAAACAATTTTATGAGCAATATTCAACATTAATTTTACAAATCAACAGTAATACATGTCAGCTGTAATTGATATTGTATGTATATTATTATTATTGTTGTTACTGAGCAGACAGCACAGCTGATATGCTCAGGAAAAAAGCAATCATAAAATGAAATTAGCTATGTAGTTACAAAGATTACAGTTATTGAGTTCCATACAATGTTTGCAGTTCCGCTGAATGAGTCAATATTGTTGCTCTCAATGATGGAAGGTGGTAAGTTGTACCTATCCTTAATTGATCTGGAGAAAAAGCTCTGTTGGTATGAATAGGTGGATGAGTTTGGTATAATTATGTCATAACAATGTGTACAATTTTATTTACTTAACACCTAATTTCTATTAAGAAATGTAACTTGTCTTAGAGTATTTCTGTTAAACTTCTCCATACCCCTGTGAGTTGAAAATGTTGAAAGCATTTTTCCAACAGTACAGTAAGTGTCATTAGCAACAGCCATGACATCATGAAATAGGATTCCCAGATCAACCGCTTCTTGTCTTATGAAGCACGCTTTCAATAATTTCTCTACATCAAACACCTTCTTTGAAAAATGTTGCAGGGAATCAGAATACACTTGTGATCTTCTGATATTGATCCTTTGAACATCTTCATCATTTGAACATTTGGTTGCACGTAACTTATGTTGCTGAATCACACACTTTATAACAGCACTATCAATAGGCCCTTCTCTGGTTCCCTGATAAGTATGTCATTGTATCGGTTGAGGTGGCAGCGGTGGTGCTGGTGAAAAAGGCGCAAATGGTGACATAGAGGTTGGTGTTGGAGATTGTGGTATTTGTGATGGGGATTGTGGCATTGATGCAGAGTAAGTTTCCTCAGGACTGTTCACTTCAATATCCCCTTGATCAGTGAAGATAACAAAAAATTAATCATGCAATCAGTCTGCAAATTAAATTATATGTGTACACCTCTACCCCTCTTCAGTGGTGTAGTGAAGGTCAGCTTGTGCCCATATATAAATTGTGCCCAACTGGCTAGAGAGGCGAGCCACCTGTTGTGGAGTCCATTAAAAGATGAGCTTTGTAATGGTATAGTTAATGATTTTGCACCAGCAACTGTCACTTGCAGGTACAGAAATGAAAATTGGGATCATTTTGGATTGTTCCTTGAAAATTGACCAAATTTCACATTCAACATCATTGTCTGTCATTTCTGATGTGAGGTCAGGTGTAGCTTATACCAATTAGATCATTGTTTGCCAATATAAAAGCATAAAGAGGTACAATGAAGTGAAAGCATATGTGACCGGATCTTGGAAAACCTACCTTTTGGGGACAAGCAAATTTCAACAAATTTTTCAATATTAATTTTTTTGCACATTTGGATAAAGCAACTATTAAACTTTCTTGCTGTGAAGTTTCACACCCATAGCTTCTTTTTCTTAGGAGATATGGATGATTATATCAGACCATGTAGTAATTTCACATGTGTGGGACAACAGTTAACTTACAAATTGGGTGATTTGTTCAGGTGCTGGAATGGCTAAAACTTAGTCTTAGACAATAATACATGAGATTTAATTGCAGAAATTTACCAAGAATATTTCATTAAACTATCAGAAATGTCTGTTAAAGTATTCTAGATGGTAAAAACGGAATTATTGGTAAACAAAGTGATTTGTCACCATTTGTCACCCTTAATCACTCACAGAACTCAATACATTACCATAAAAGTTAGTTTGTATTGTACAGGAGAGAAAATTGGACATATCTCAGGAATGCTTAAAGATATTAAGCTGAAATTTTGACACAAGATAGATGAGTACCCAGTACCTTATTTAAGCTATAAAACAGAAAATTGACCAATGTGCCAAAAAGGTAGGTTTTCCAAGATCAGGTCACATATAATGTATTCAAGTTTGGCTCTGGCTAGTTGTAGAAAGAACATGCACACTCCAAACCACTAATAATGTATGTTACTATTTAGGGCCATTGCAGAAAGACTTGAAAAGTAGTCAAATGTTTGAGTACATGAACTCCACAATCAGGCCATGCCAAACCGGTCCATATCTTCTATTGCGAATTGCGATGGCCCTTGCCCAAAATTCATCGAAACTTATCTATTTGGACTCTCTACTACATCTTTCATAAGAGAACAGCCATTTATTTTAAAATATATTTTCAATTCAATACGTTAGCCACAAGGTCACATTCTTTGACTTTGAACCTAGTGCTATTAACTATCAATGCATTTAGGCCACACACTCCTTTTTTTGTGGCTGCACCAATGTTATGGAAATCTATACCATTGGCAGTTTTGTCTCAGCTGACTGCAGGAAGTTTTACGTATAGGCTTAAGCATTTAGTTTGTAATTATGTGGTCTTTTATGTGATTGTTAAATACAGCTAGTTAGCATAAGTAGTTTATTTTTGTTTTGGATTTGTTTGTGTCTAATAATACTTATATAATTGTACCTAACACTCTAATTTCCTTTTTTCTTGGGCACACCAGCTGTGCTGATTTCCCAGTAACAGGGACATACCAAGGGGATTTCAGGAAACCCCATTGGATTTTACACAGTACTTGAAGCATAAAAAATTGAAACTTCAGGTTTCCAGAATGTGGAATCTATCATGGAACAGGTCTTTTACTTAGTTAAATAATAGTTTCTAACATGATAGCAACACCTGCAGCATTGTTCTAAATTATGATTTTGGTGAAAAGATTGAGATACTCTAATAAAGCAGTCAGGTAATATAAACTACTCTAATGTAACAGTCACTTAGCTGTAGTGAAAACCCTTTTCAAAATTACTGCATACACCCCTGCAGTAATCATAAACAGATAAACTGTATGTGTGTATGTGTGTTCTGTGTTGGGGACCACCTTGTACGGCTATCTAGCCTTTTGTGTGTTAGTTACCCTTCAGAGAAATAGAGCAAGCTTCTTTTGCCCCCACTACTGGGGAATGGGAAAAGAAGCCATAGTTTTCTATAGACATTTGGCTGACCTACTGTCTCATCAAGATTCAACTGCATACAACCATACTCTGGCCTGCACACTGTCCTTTTCTCTGTTGCACTCAACAACAGTGTGTATCCATGGTGGCAGGTTCATCTTGCTACGATCTGCTGACATCTCTCCAGAGATGGGCCACTGTGATGAAAACAGGGACTACAGAGTCCAACCTTTTGTCTCTTAGTTGTCCAGCACATGACAACTAGTGCTGGGGGTGGTGGTTAAGGGCAGTCCATCTAGCCCGGGAATAACAATAATACTATAAGTAACACTTTACATTCCATTCACCCCAATTCGGGTTAGTTAATTAACTTGCCTCAAGCAGGCAACTCCGAAAGTAACACATCTAACAACTTGGTTAAATACCTTGTTGACGAAGTAAGAGCCGGAGAGAAAGTGGTTGTGGAAGCGTTGGAAGCAACTCAGTATGGCCGAGTGAGGTAGACCTCAGAGTCGAGATCGACTGGTTGACCATGGATCCAGTCTGTGGTACACATTGCTGTGACGTAGTTGGGTCTTCGCTATAGCCCCAGCGAATGTTAAAAACGCTTGTTCCAAAACTTGTGTGACCCGGTAAGACCCGATTTACAGCGAATTGCGGAGTTCTTGCAATGTTTAAATTTAAGCGCATGCGTACAATCGTCAGAATGGCTACTTTAAATAGTCTACAACTTCTCAGTTTTGTTTCTTCTGATGTCCTGAAGAACGGCCACTATCTAAAATAGATGTCTGATTACTTGGAGTGCTCGAAAAGTAAGCAAACTTTAATAATTAAGTGTTTTCTTGATCCAAGTGCGCATGCGCTTAAATTTTAATATTGCAAGAACTCCGCAATTCGCTGTAAAAGCTGCAAGTGCGAAGATATATTCTACACGTGCGCAAAATTACTTTATCGATTACTGACAATCGGTAACAAACGATAATAACATGTGTTCGTGATTGTTTATTGAAATGCTAAATGCCTAATAAATCATGTTTATAAAGTATGTTAATAATTTACACATTACGTGTGTGGTTTATAAAGTATATGTATGATTTATAAGTATATGTCTATGATTTACAAAGTATGCGTATGATTTATAAAGTATATGTCTATACTTTATAAAGTAGTGTATTGATTTATAAAGTATGGTTATAGTTTATAAATAAGGTGTTTTTGTACTATTTTGGCACAAATGGCACCCCATACTTAGTAGTGTCTCACTGTTGATTTTTGCCTTTTTTGCCTTTTCAGATGGTTGTGAAGTCTTGAAAGGTATTTAAAAGGTTCTGAATGCCTTAAACAAATACAACACGATAATCATTTTAGAGGCACTTAGTACGTACGAAGGTGCTGGGTGAAAATTTCACAACTAGTTTGACTTTGTTTCGCTTTGGTTTCAGGTGAATTTGTAATAAATGCTAGTAAAATGTGCGTATTTTCATGAGTTTCTTGAGTTTAGTAGCTATTTTAATCAAAAGTATGACTGGCTCCTCCACTGGCCACAAGGTGAGGAATGGGGGGAGGGGGGGGCATTTGCCCCAAATGCCCCATCCTGGATCTGCCATTGTGTTCTATTATACCATATGTGTATTATGTACCATGCAGCAGCACATGTTGCTTGCTGTCAGGCCTTTGGAGCTGGTTACTGAACATTTACTCGTATGGTACGAGTTTCATACTATACGCGTAGTGTAGATACATACCATACGCGTATACGGACATGCCATACGTGAATGGCATGCACCATATGCGTATTATGCTTTATTAATTTTGTTTATTTTTATTTAGTTATTTGTCACTCGACAGGGTTTTAACGCTAATGTACAAGTACATATAAGTGCTAAGTTCAAGTAGCTAAGTTTAACTTTATTATAAGTTACAATATTAAAGTGCTTAGTTATGATTAATAAGTGCTAGGTTGCAAGAAGTACTAAGTTACGATTAATAAGTGCTAGGTTGCAAGAAGTGCTAAGTTACAGTAAGTGCCAAGTTACAATAAGTGCTAGGTTACAATTACAAAGTAGGAGTTGTTAATGTTTAAATGTTTCAAGATCAATGTTAGATAGATTAGAGATAGCTACATAGCTCGACCATTCCATTGGTGAATAGTTCTGAGTAGGAATGAATAGAGATAAGTGTTTACTGAAGATTGTATATGATTAAATTTCTGATCATGATGACCTTGACTTGATGATGGTACACAGCGATTTGGGACAAGTAATAAGTGATTTATTATCTTGTACAAGACATGCTTGCTTTCTATGTTCTTGAAGAGATGGCCAGTTTAGTTCATTTCTGTGATACTGCCATAATGGTGTCTGTCCCAAGGCTTATTTAAGACAAAATGAGCAGCTTGATGTAGAATCATTTAGGGTTGAGATGTAATTTTGGTGTGTGGGTTCCAGATGGCACAGCAACATTCAATAGATGGTAACAGACATTGTTTGTAGGAATATTCTTTGAAGTGTTTATGAAAGGAATGCAAATTTTATCTTAGTAAACCAAGTAGTTGATTAGCTTTGTTGTATATGTAGTCATGCCATGATAGTTTATCGTTCAGGTAAACTCTAAGATATTTAATATTTTCTACTGATTTCAAGGTTACTCCATTCATTTGATATGTGACCGAATTTTGGAAATTAACCATATCAGCACATTTGACACTTAAAATATTTAATGACCAAATAATATGGTTTATAGTGCAAATCTACTTGTTAATAATTGTAAGCCATTCTTAATACCTTAAATTGCTAGAAAATTTTAGAAATATTTTTATGCCTCTGATCTACTCATAATAGCTAGTTACCCACTAAAGATGAAAATTCTAATTATTTCACAATCACCTATATGGGTGATTTTCCAAAATTCGGCCACATATGCAAAATAATGTTTTCATGTGTGGTAACTTTTAAGATGTTGCATTTAGACACGTTGAAGTCCGTCTGCCATTCATTTGCCCATTTTATAAGAGTAGTTTAGTCATCCTGCAGATCTTCTGATGTATGGGTCTATAAATTAAAATGTATTCTGCAAACAGCCACAACTCACTATGTATGTTTGTAGTTATAATACAGCGATCTCAGTGTAACACAGTGAAGGGTCGTTATTTCATTATAGAAAACGTATGTGACAAGTCTGGTGAAGTTGTATGCGTCAAATCACAATTATTAATTTCACCCCGAATCTCAAGTGCCTTGAGAAAACAAAGTATATAGCCTTGAAGCCTATGTGAAGGATGATCTGAACATCTAACAAACCCCAGTGAACTCTATAGTTTTTCAGTTTATTATTATTATTGTTTTTCAGTACACAAAAAAAGATACTGAAAGCCACTGACAAGTACTGCCAGTGACTCTACTACAAGTAATTACAGTAAATAATTACTTATAACAGTACTGCATATATTGGTGATGGCGACGCTGTTGAACAGTGGCAGCAGGGACAGAGGTAATGGAAGGTATGAACATTTGTATCATAGAATTGCTGCATGAAATGATCCCACATGTAGTTGTACAGTTTGTGTTTAATAATGTTTGTGGACAGAGATAGGTCTATTTTTGGTAATGAGTTCCAGAGATGTGGCAAACGATAAAAGTAAAAGTTCTGAGCAGTGTTGGAGGAACATCTATGATGAACCATTTTTTCAGATGCACCAAATCGTGTATTAGAGGTACTAAACTGGACATATTCAGTAATGTTGAAATGTGATGACTGTTGCTTGTAGGACTTGATGAAGAACATAATATCATTCATTTCATATACATACATTAGTGGTAATAGATGTAGATTGACCAGGCATGACCTATATGATGATTGGTAGTCATTCAAAATCCACTTTGTAGCTCGCCTCTGCATTCTTTCTAACATATTAATATTTTTAATTAGATAAGGTCTCCACACTTGTGAACAATATAAGATTTGTGAACGAACAAGTGAGATATACAACTTTTTTCTAGTCTCAACTGGTCCATTACCTGAAAAACTTCTACGAATTAATCCAAGAATTTTGTAGGCCTTGCTTGATATTAATTTGTAGTGGCTCTCCCATGTTAAGTTCTGTGTTATTATTATCCCCAGATCTTTAGTGCTATCAACAGTAGCAATCGACTTGTTGTCAATAAAATAGGAGGCAGCAGTCATGTAGCTCTTTAGCCAGAATTGTAAGTGTGCAAATTTGCTGAAATGGTAATATAAATCAGATGTTATGCCCCATTGGAAGAAGTTATCCAGATCTTTTTGAAAGAGGTTCATTTCAGTTGTATTCAGACCACTTTGATGTTTCAGGCATTTGGTATCATCAGCATAGATAAATGCACTAGAAAACTTTAGGCACTTAGGTAGATCATTTATAAATAGAACAAAAAATAATGGGCCTAGGATACTTCCTTGGGGAACCCCAGATAACACTAGTAGAAACTCTGAGAGACTACTGTTGACTCAGACGTATTGTACACGATTAGAAAGATATGCTACAAACCAGTTAAATAATGTTCCAGTGATGCCAAAAAGATCTTATTTTGTGTAGTAACTTGGTATGAGTAACAGAAGTCTAGATAAATGACATCTAATACCTTGTTTGTTTTTTTTCGCTTCCAATAGTTCATTGATGAATAATAACAACTGCTGTAGGGTAGATCTACCAGGTAGAAAGCCAAACTGATGAGAGGTAAACAAGTTGGATAAAACTTGATCGATATATTAAAGATGATCTTTTCCAAAACCTTTGAAATGATACATAATAGTGATCAGAGTTGGGGTAGTTACTTCAGAAAAGTAGCTAGTTACTAGTTACACGTTACTTTTATCCCATGTAACTTAGTTATAATTACAGTTACATTTCAAAAGGTAACTAAGTACTCTAGTTACTAGTTACTTTCGTAGTATAAATTATGACTTGTTTTTGCTTTTGTAACATGAAGTTCGCTCAGATATGCATCAGTAAGGGATACAATACATATGTGCACTTGAAATAACAATTCTGTGGCTATTTCAGGTCAGTTTTAATTATTGCTACATCTTTACTCACAGAGAACAGTACACAGAATCTGTCTACTTAATGTGGCTGTAGCATATATGGCAAAAAAATTGAAGTGCTCTTGCTTTTAAAGCATAATTAGTTATAGTTACAATGTAACTATTGTAATTAGTTACTATTGTAACTTAGTTACTTTTCAGACAATTACTCCTAGTTACAAGTTACTAGTTACAAAGCAAGTAACTAGTTATATTACTAGTTACTTTAAAAGTAATCCGTTATGTAACTTAGTTACAAAAGTAACTAGTTACCCCCAACTCTGATAGTGATATAGGACGGTAGTTGGATATAGTAGCACGGTCCCCACACTTGAAGATTGGAATGACACAATGTGTACGCCATTCAGATGGTAAATAGCTATTTGTAATGGTTAACTGAAAAAGATAACTGATGGGTTGCACAGAGGGCGTCTGCACAATTTTTTACTACTTTAGGGCTGGTCCCATTGCTTTGTTTGGATCTAGGGAGACTAGAGCTTCATGAACATCTTCAGCTGTGATTACAATGTCACTTAAGGAAGTACCAGAAGTTTCATTGGTGGTAGTCAGGGAATCATTGGTCAAGTCTTTATCATTAAAAACAGAGTAGAAATAGCTGTTAAACAATCTGGCTTTGTCCTGGTCACAGGTGGCGGTGTCTGTACCTAAATGCATCTGAGATGGTAAGCAGTCACTTTTTGAAAGAGAGGATATGTATTTATAGATGAGACTATTATTGCCACTAGCATAGTTGCTGATTAAGTTGGATTCATAGTCACTCTTAGCTTCTACAATCAATGCTTGGAGATTATCTTCTTCTGCTTGTAACTTTAGCTTTAGATTATTACTGGGATTCTTTTTGTACTTTCTTCTTAAAGAATGAATACAGTTCAGGCGATGTTTTATGGTTGGTGTAAACCATTTGGGATGCTGCTTCTTCTTGACCAAAAACTGTGGGACAAAAGCTTGAATAGCAGTCTGTAGAATATGTTTTAATGTAGCCCAAACTTCTTCAACCTCACTTAGATGATAGTATTCGTGAAACTTGTGATTCATCATAGAGTTATACATACCGTCCCAGTCAGCTCTTGAGTAATCGTAAGCAACATAGGAGGCTTTCTGTTCCACAGTGTGAGATGATGTTGGAACACTGAAATTAACTATAAAGTGATCAGATAAGAGGCCTTGAGGGTGAGCATCAGATACTGTTGGCTGGTTGATGACAAAATTTGCTAAAACGACATCCAGGATGTTGCCATTAATGTGGGTTGGTTTATCAACCAGCTGTTCCAAGTTTAATTCAAAACTCTTGTCACAGAATTGAGAGGAAAAGTCAGAGTGACCTTGGTAGTTTTCCCAATCGATATCAGGTAAGTTACAGTAACATCTCCTAGTATTAGCAGATAATCATGACAAGATAAACTTGATAAATATTCCAGTAGGGTTTCATGATGTGATTGGTTAGCATCAGGAGGGACATATGTGACTGAATTTGACAAAACCAGGCTTCGACGCACAAAACTTCGTTAGGAGATATGGCGATTTTAAGTAATCATTGTGTAATAACTTCCCAGTGCCTACAGCTGTGCAAACAAAATTTGCACCAAGTATGCATCTATCTACTAGCTATCACTGAGTGGGTGTATACATTTCTGATACCCAAAATTAGCCATGTTTTGGGCAGCTTTTCTCGAGTGGGTAATAAATATACGGGTATAAAATGGAGTAAGAAGACGATTGGAATCCAGAGGCCAAGTTTGGGCTCTCCATGGCCCTCAAATCACTCCAAATTGACCGAGAACACTATTGGGGAGGTCTCTGTGAAGTCCCAGCTCACTACACACCATTATCACAAAGCCATGGCCATTCAATGGCGCCAATCTCCCACTCGTGGCTTTGACAGGGTCGGAAGAAAGCTGCCACAGAAACCAGACTTGCCAGTCCTGAAGGAAGTACAGTGTGGAATGTGATAGTGTATTAGGCCGGCAATCCATTTCTGGTAAAAACGTAAGTTTGATTTTGTGTGTGTGGAAGCCTTGTTATGTGAAATCCGGTCACATATAATAAACAAATGGTGATCTCCTTGTTATTACATAAAACTGACACAACAATGGCTTCCAGACTGCTATGTTTACCAATCAACTTAGAGGTAATATTATCCTTTACTGCAAGCATAACCCCTCCTCCTCTGGAGTGACGATCATTTCTAAAATTATTATAACCTGTGGGTAAAATTTCACTGTCCAGAATGTATGGCTTTAGCCAAGTCTCAGTTATAGCTACAATCTGGAAATCATAACAATATACATAGCTCTGAAAGTGGTTTAGTTTATTTACCAGACTACATGAATTCCATAAGCAAAAGGATGACTGGTTGAAATTAGATGGACTGTGACAATGGTACTGACCCTGGGCTAGTCAGTTGTTGTCAGCACCATTAGAGATACTGTGATCACTACTAGGTGAATAGGTGCCAGAGTACTGTACATGAAGCTCATTATGTGTTTCATCACTGATAACAGTGGCAAAAAGTTTACCAGCCAGAAAAATGCTGTGTCCTTTTATTTTAATTGCCTTTCTATCTTGGCCCTTTTGTATGAGTTGCCATCGTTCTTTTAGTAGTAACAATTCGATTTTTCTGGCCTGCAGAGGTAAATCAGGTTTCACAGTGATACCCTTAGGACATTGCTTTTTGTTGTAAAGTAAGTTGGAAACATAGCCCGTAGAATTAAACTTTACCAGGACAGGTCTAGGTCTTGCAGAATCGCTAGAGTACTTTCCCAGACGCACAGTATCACAGATGACACTGCTTGGATTGTTAGAAGGAACAATAGCAGAGCATACGTCAAAGACTTTACTGACAGAAGTCTTGCTAAAGTCGCTCAAATCTTATGGTGCCTGTGTTGCATTTGGGGATACCATATATCACAGCATTAAATTTTCTTGAATTCTCTCCTGTTGGTATTGCTACATTTGTTGATTTGCTGATTGACCATTCTGACAATTCATTACGATAAAGGGGAGAACTTTGATCATCTATTGTGGTTTCATTTTTAGCTGATGTTGCAATTAGAAAAAAAGAAAAGTAGCTGTTGCCTATTAGCTAAGTTAAAAGGAGGTTACTAAGGTGTGTGAGAAACAGATATGCAGCCATATCAATGATATAGTCTCGTCTTCGCAGACCCATTCTCCCAGGTGGCGCTTATCGATTAGAGATTATAAACCCCCCCTCCGAAAGGGTCTGGTGAAATCCCCATACCATTTTTGTCCGAGAAATCGCCAACTCTGGCGAGTAATAATTGGTGTTTAATACTTACACAAGATTTTACAAGAGGCGACGATTAAACAGTAGTTCATCATTATTTTATGGCTGCGCAGTTCAGACTTTACAAAAGCAAAGCTTACCTCAAATCGTCACCTCTTGTGTAGTTATTAAACACCAATTATCACTCGCCAGAGTAGGCAATTTCTCGAACAAAAATGGTATGGGCATTTCACTAGACCCTTTCGGAGGGGGTGCTTATAATCTCTAATCGAGTTTCTTTTTCGATCTATCGATTTTTTTTAACAGATAATAAAATAAACACATTAAACAGATGAGTCAAGCTGAACCTCTGCCAGGCGTAGTTCAGCAGAGGTAGTGGGGCGCTCCACATGTACATGTCTCATGGTCCTACTGCCCCGGATAGCCAAGATGGCAGAACGGAGTAAAGAAAAAGAGATGGAACATCGCATTAGTGAAAGTGTCTTGGTATAGGGTGTGCCATCTCTAATCGATAAGCGCCACCCCCAAGAATGGGTCTGCAAGGACGAGACTATCAATGATAGAATGTGATGATCAATAAAATGCAGAATTGAAACACTGAGTGCAGTAGACTAAGATACTCTTGCAAAGATTTCCAATCTGGGATTTCTAATTTCTACCAAATGAGAAAATTTAAAATGTAGCTATGACTTGAATCAAGACTGCAAGTTCCAGTGCCCCATCAGCTGGCACAACAAGGGAAGTTGTAGCAACTTCTCATATGCTTTTATCAAGAGTTCGTATAGTACTAAGGGAGAGTGTCCTACTACCAATGTAGTCCGTACAAACACTTTTACTGGTGATAGTGAGCTGTTGATAGGTGTTGAGTAGTTTTAAACATGGGAAACCCTTGCACACTATAGAACAAAGTGTTGATATTCTACCTCACTCTATGGAATGTACTCCAGTTGGACACACTCTCTTACTACTTTACATTACGAACCCTTACTTTTATAGATTAATCATTGTTTTCTGAGTGAACAACACAGGATGCATTAAAAAGCAAGTCAGTACTATTATTTTTGATAGAGCAACTATATCTATCAGGCATAAGGTCCATATAATACCGGTAGCTACTAATGGACTATATAATAGCAAGTTAGCTACATAGGTTTAATCCTATGGATGTAAAGAAACAGTGGACTAGTAATGACCATGTGGACAATATATATAATACACCAATGCACTTAGATGACCATTGTATGTAGGATGATAAATAAATAGTGCAAAACTGCTTTGTACAAAGTTGGCTGAATACCATGTTGAGTATAGGCAGTGGCAATTCTAGAGCTGGCATACAGAGGGGCACAGTATGGATGCTGTAGTATAAAGTAGAATTTCAGTTGGGGGTTGTGGTGTAGGATTTTTGCAATTTAATTACTTTAAAGTAGCCTAAAAATTGCTGCTAAAAACATGGAAAATGCTAAAACTAACAATGTCAATCTATATTGCAACTATTTCCCAAGATGTTTCAAAACTTATTTTCAGCAGGGGAGGGGGATCCCCTTAGAATCACCTATCAGTGTATATAGGTTTCTATTTTATATTCAATATCCTACTACTATGGACAAGAAGGGCTTTAACTTGACATTGAAGCTTCGAATAACTTGAGCAAGGCAAGCGCATATATGAGGAACCATGTAGCCTGGGATATAGGATTTCCTCTGCGTTCAACCACCACTCTCCAGTATAATTTCTCATGCTTCAGTAAGGGCCATTTTAGCTGATGAACATAACCTTATGGGTATCAATAGCTTAGCAAAAAGGATCAATCTGCTGACAAATGGAAGGCCCAGTCAATTATAAGCATCTGGACTTTAAAATAGTCACTCCTGTAGATGTAAAATGATAGAAGCTAAAGCAACATTATCAATGGAATAGACTCTGACAAGCACTGATCATATGCATGTAGAAGTTGCATCAAAGGTGTAATGGGAGACATTGTGAATATTTAGTCAGTGGAATTTCCATCCTGATGAGAGCAGGAATAAATCACATAGCTATTGCACAGCATTCTCCTGTATACTAACTATAAATTAAAATTTTTTGTCAGATGTTGCATAAGGAGACTGGGAGAAGTGACTGACATTAACCTCAGGGTTATGAAAATTTTGTTGTCTTGATAAGAGTAGCTACTGGACTTAATGCAGTCCAAGACTTCCAAAGCAAATCTTTGGTTTGAAATACATGTGTTAGTAACAGAAAGATTCTATCAACTCAATACTGAATTACACCGCAATAAAAATTTATGATTAAATATGAGTAAAGGCAAAGCCTGTATACCTGATCAATGCATTATACAAAAGTAAATCTAAAATCTAATAAATAATTATCTAACAGCGATTTAAAAGTGTTAATTGAAGTACTTTCTACAACAAAGGTAGGCAAACTGTTCCAATCATTAATCACTCTGTTCATAAAGTAATTAGATCTGCATAGCAATCTTGAATGTTGCTTAAACAATTTAACCCCCTGGTAGTAGTAGTGGAGTAGGTATATAGATTAGTAAAGTCAGAGCTGAAGTAGTCGTTAAGAATTTTGTATAGAAAAATTATATCAACCCTCTGGCGTCTCCTCTACAGTGATGGTAAGGGTAGTATTGACAGCCTCTCAGTATAGGATTTGTCAGGTAATGATGGGAGGAGACGGGTAGCTCAATGTTGTACCTTTTCAACCTTTCTCTGATCAAGGATAAATAGTGGTCCCCAAATGGCATTACCATATTCCAAGATGGGTTGAACTAGTGTAGTAAATAACTAGACAACATACCCAAGTCGAGGTATTCAAAAGATTTCTTGATAGTGGTATGATCATGAAACTTAAGCTTGTCATCAAATAGAATTCCGAGACCATTGTGGGATGTAACTGTGTCAGTTGGAGTTCTGTTAAGATAATAGAAGCCATGATGATGAGGTGGGCCAAAATGGAGATGCTTACATTTGGAGATGTTAAACTTTAATTGCCAGAGTTGTGACCATCTGTAAAGGCGATTTAAGTCATTATATACCATGACCATTACAGAATAGGTATTTTGTATAGCCTCTTATGTCTTTCACTCATCTCTAAATACAGTATGTTTAAATACGGCTTCTACACAGTACTATAAATCTCCAAATAAATTGGCCTTCTGTCACCAATTTCTTTTTGCTTTCTTTATGTATACATCATTTATGAATTGAATAGAGACTGACTTGTGTTAAATATTATGTCAAATTGATCAGCAGAAACAAAAAAAGCACTTACAGATCCATCATCCAGGAATTGAGACAACTAATCCCACAATTAATATTTTGTTACTAATGGCAACTAAACCCACAATCAATCCGTAAATTATTGCGATCTGGTTGTGTGATAAGTTGGATCAGCTGGAGGTACCACTAATAAAGTCGTAGGGCAATAGTAAGCTGCACACCTTGATTTAAGATAGTGTTCTGTTCCGTGGTTCCATACACTGTTAAAAATAAGGAGTAACTGTTACTCTCCTAGGGGAGTTCCCAGTGTAGGGAAGATTTAACACCCCTATATGTGACCGGATTTCATATAACAAGCCTTCCACGCACACAAAATCAAACTTACGATTTTACCAGAAATGGATTGCTGGTCTAATACACTATCATATTTCACACTGTACTTCCTTCAGCACTGGCGAGTCTGGTTTCTGTAGCAGCTTTCTTCCGACCCTGTCAAAGCCACGAGTGTGAGATTGGCACCATTAAATGGCCATGGCTTTGTGATAATGGTGTGTAGTGAGCTGGGACTTCACAGAGAGCTCGCCAATAGTGTTCTCAGTCAATTTGGAGTAATTTGAGGGCCATGGAGGGCCATGGAGAGATTGCTGGTCTAATACACTATCATATTTCACACTGTACTTCCTTCAGCACTGGCGAGTCTGGTTTCTGTAGCAGCTTTCTTCCGGCCCTGTCAAAGCCACGAGTGTGAGATTGGCACCATTAAATGGCCATGGCTTTGTGATAATGGTGTGTAGTGAGCTGGGACTTCACAGAGAGCTCGCCAATAGTGTTCTCAGTCAATTTGGAGTAATTTGAGGGCCATGGAGAGCTATGGAGAGATTGCTGGTCTAATACACTATCATATTTCACACTGTACTTCCTTCAGCACTGGCGAGTCTGGTTTCTGTAGCAGCTTTCTTCCGACCCTGTCAAAGCCACGAGTGTGAGATTGGCACCATTAAATGGCCATGGCTTTGTGATAATGGTGTGTAGTGAGCTGGGACTTCACAGAGAGCTCGCCAATAGTGTTCTCAGTCAATTTGGAGTAATTTGAGGGCCATGGAGGGCCATGGAGAGCCCAAACTTGGCTTCTGGACTCCAATCGTCTTCTTACTCCATTTTATACCCGTATATTAAGACCACCGTCCACCCCCATCCTCCCACCCTTTGTACTACCCCCACCCTCCCACCCTTAGTACTACCATCTGTGATATCATTACCCGCTCGAAAAAAGCTGCTCAAAACAGGACAAATTTTGGGTATCAGAAATGTATACACCCACTCAGTGATAGCCAGTGAACAGATGAACAATTGGTGCAAATTTTGTTTGCACAGCTGTAGGCACTGGGAAGTTATTACACAATGATTCCTTAAAATCGCCATATCTCCTAACAAAGCTTTGTGCGTCGAAGCCTTGTTTTGTCAAATTCAGTCACATAGTTTTGTGGAGAGTAACTAACATCCCACAAAGGAGTAACAGGAATCCTTTGAAAAATCTATTGTAGGGAGTTCTAGTTACTCTAGGAGAGTTCACATAAGCATGCAAAGCGTTTCCTTTACTCCATGAAATTCTGCAAATAACTCTGTATAAAATCTCAAATGATGTTAAAGACATACAGCAAAACTGTAACAAAATATTTACAATATCCAGCTTTATAATATTGGAAAGTCACTGAAAAAAAAGAGATCAGTAGCAAGGCTTCATCATCAGCAAACGGCGCTTCACTACCACTTCACTGGAGTTACTTCCTGCCACATGATATGTTATCAGCTGTAGTAAATAATAACTAATAATAATAATAATAAATAGTAGTATAGTAAAGAAATATTCAACAATCATATACTTGTTACCTTTATGGCTGAAGGTACGTCACACACAGTTGCCAACAAAGTTGTAAAAACAATTCTGCCAGACCAGCAGCATTGGTAGTGTAAACTAAAAAAGCACAGTTGCTATCATGCAAAACAGCGCTTTTTGCTACCTAGAGTTCATCATTTTGTTTTTCTATTTGTTCACTGATTTCTTGTAGCACCTGTAATATATGTGATTGAGCCTACGAAAACAGGGCATGTGGGCACATGATTTTTGCCTACTTTTTCAAATTTCCTTGATTAATAACTTTTAATACCTATGTGCTATAGCAATGAAATTTTTAACACTTAGTAAGCATTTAATTGGGTTTATAATGCAAGTTACAGAATGCAAATATTCTGTTCCAATACTGAGATATGGCCTACAGTATGACAGGGTGTAGTTTGTGCCCACATGCCTTGTTTTCGCAGGCCTGGTCACATATGTTTACAAATTGATGCACAGTCACTGTATGTTAATACACTTACCGGATGTTGTAAAAATTCTATGTTCTCAGTGACATTGAAACATCCGTGCTAAAAAAAGTAAATACGTGACCGGATTTCATATAACAAGTATTATTATTATTATTGTTACTGAGCAGACAGCACAGCTGATATGCTCAGGAAAAAAAAAAAGCAATCAAAATGAATTTAGCTACGTAGTTACAAAGATTACAGTTATTGGGTTCCATACAATGTTTGCAGTTCCGCTGAAAAAGAGTCAATATTGTTGCTCTCAATGATGGAAGATGGTAACAAGGCTTCCACACACACAGTCAAACTTACGTTTTTACCAGAAATGGATTGCTGGTCTAATACACTATCATATTCCACACTGTACTTCCTTCAGCACTGAAAAGTCTGGTTTCTGTAACAGCTTTCTTCCGACCCTGTCAAAGCCACGAGTGGGAGATTGGCGCCATTAAATGGCCATGGCTTTGTGATAATGGTGTGTAGTGAACTGAGACGTCACAGAGAGCTCGCCAATAGTGTTCTCAGTCAATTTGGAGTGATATGAGGGCCATGGAGAGCCCAAACGTGACATCCGGATTCCAAACGTCTTCCTACTTCATTATATACCCTTATATTAAGCCCACCCTCCCACCCTATTACTACCACCCTATTACTACCACCCTATTACTACCACCCTATTGCTACCACCCTATTACTACCACCCTATTACTACCACCTGTGATATTATTACGCACTCGAAAAAAGCTGCCCAAAACAGGGCAAATTTTGGGTATCAGAAATGTGTACACCCACTCAGTGATAGCTAGTGAATAGATGAATAATTGGTGCAAATTCTGTTTGCACAGCTGTAGGCGCTGGGAAGTTATTACACAACGATTCCTTAATCTCCTAACGAAGCTTTGTGCATTGAAGCCTTGTTTTGTCAAATTCAATCATATAATATTATGTGCTTACGTAAATATTAACATTATCTCCTTACAGGTCAAGAACAACTTGGAAAGTTGATGAAGTTGAAGACACACAATGTACATTGTCAGTGTTGGGCAAGTTACTTTGTAAAAGTAACTAGTTACATATTACATATTACTTGCAACTGAACTATTTAGTTACAGTTACATATTACCCATAAAATAAAGTAACTGTAATAATATTACATATTATATTACTTTGTGTCCACGTGTGAAACTACCACTTTATCACGTGACATGATTACGTTGTTGGACAATATGCAAATTTTGGTTATAAGTAAGAAGCTGGTGAATAAGCTTCATTCAGTAGGCCTCGTTACTTCGTTGTGGTTAGGCGTTACTCAGAGAATAACTAACGAGATTAGTAACTTCGTTGCTTGTAGTAATAATATTTCGTAATATTAGACTCGTTACAGTAACTATATTACTTAGGTAACGCGATAAATTTGTCAATAAAGTAGCTTGCGTTATATTACCTGTTTTTATAGCGTATTTCGTTATATTACTTTGTTACCACAAAAGTAAGCTTAATAATATTACGCAACGCGTTACTCCCAACACTGTACATTGTATCAAAGATTCTTGTTAACTGCAGACGATACATCTTACTAGTTAATTCCAGTGAATCTGCATGTAATTATGTGAAAAGACAATGATACAGGTTACTGACCTTACCAGGCAATATCATTGTGTCCGGCTGCTAACGTCAACTGAAGGCAGACGGACATGATATGTACGCTATGTTTAAGCTAGGTGGCTTTCCTCTCCTCCCTCAAGTCTTCAACTTCTTACACACTGACTACTAGTAGCTAGCGGTGAGCTTGGATGGGCTGAAGGCATATTCTAGACACCACCGTGACACTGAAGAATATAGGCATATAGTCTTTGAAGAATATAGGCATATATGCCTATATTCTTTGAAGCTTGCTTTGAAGTGTTTATGACAGGAATGTAAATTTCGCTTTAGGAAACCAAGTAATCGATTTGCTTTGTTGCATATGTAGTCAATGTGATCATGCCATGAAATTTATTGTTCAAGTAAACTCTAAGATATTTAATCTTTTCTACTGATTTCAAGGGTACTCCATTCATTTGATATGTAAATGTTTTGGTGGTGTGGTGTGTGGTAACTTGTAAGATGTTGCATTTGGATACATTAAAGTCCATCTGCCATTCATTCGCCCATGTTATAAGAGTAGTTAAATCATCCTGCAGAATCTTTTGATCACTTGGTGAGTGTATAGGTCTATAAATTAAAAGGTCATCTGCAAACAGTTGCAACTCACTATGTATGTACGTAGTTATGTCGTTGATATATATTACGAAAAGGGCAGGTCCAAGGACTGAGCCTTGGGGGAGACCAGATGTTATGTCACAAGATATGGAATAATAGCCTTCTATTACTACTTGTTGTGTTCTGTTATGTAGAAAGGATTCAAACCATTTCAGCAAACTTCCTCTCACTCCATAATACTCCGGTCTGTTTAGTGTATGGCTGCATAAGAGAATTGTGAATGCAATTGGCTGTATATATGAATAGCATTTTATTACAGATGTACATGCAATCTGTAAGCCTGAGGCCCCTTTTTTGGTTTGCGGAGGCCCCTTCAGCCCTTCAGCCCTAGGGAAATAGGGAGGCTGTCTACCCTGCCTTAGGTTAAGGCCGGCTCTGGGACAATGAAATAAAGTACGTGATTTTGTAATCTTCTGAAAATCTTTAAAGTAGTTACTTATCTGCTGCTAGATTAATAAGTATAGTACATTGATCAGGTACACAAGCTGTGCTAATCATGACATTATGTCAATTTTTTAAATTTGTTTTTTCAATTATTAGCTTTATAGTGCAATGTTACTGGTGTACATGGTTGCACAACAATAAAAGTGAGTTCGTATACAATTGCACTAAAGGTAATCTGGTAAGTACCAGATCCCATAACTTAAATTAAGTACTTATCATTACTTATATAATTACAATTAGCTGCTAGATGTATCAAAGTTGGGTGGCTTGGGATGTTTGGCGTAGATATTACAAGGACATGTAAAATGGAAACTATGCTGGTTGTCTGGATCAAAGTTTCTCATAAAACGCTGCCATAGGATTTTAGTTAGTTGAAATTTAATGGTAACAAAGGGTTGAGTTAGGTTAATTACTGGTAAGCTGTTGAAAGTTCGAGGAAGTCTGTTGAAGTAGAAGTTTCTTTGTTGATTAGATGACGTAAAAACATGTTCAAGTTTGTTACTGGAAGAAGACCTAGTAGAATGATGACAGAATTTGATGAAGGTCCAGATGTTGAAATGATCAGATGGATTTTGAATTGATTCTATGAAAAACAGAATGTCACACTGGTCATAAATATACATTAATGGTAGTACGTTGAGTTTGATAAGGCAAGTTTTATATATAATCAGAAACATAATCGTAGAGGATGTATTTGGTAGATTGGCGCTGTATTCTTTCAAGAGCAGAGATATCTTGGATATAGGGATGCCACAATGGGGAACAATACAGGAGCTGAGACCTTACTAGTGCTATGTACAGAGTTTTTTTAGTTGTAGTGTTAATAGAATGGCTGAATATATGTCTAAGCAATTAATCCTAGGGTTCAATAAGCTTTGGATGAAATGTGGTGATAGTGGTTTCTTCAGGACAGGTTGGTGGATAGAATGATACCAAGGTCATGATGGGTGTTGCTAGATATTATCAAGGCATCGTTAGTGTTGTAAGAAGTTGGAAACTTTGTATTAAAGGAAAGGTGAATAAATTTCTTAGTATAGGTAAGATATGCATTGCTAGGATTCTTCAGTGGATAAACAGCCCTCAGGAATGTAATAATCACCTCTGCGGATCTTAGTAATTTAGACAATGGCCTGTGGTGACTGGAATTTTGTTATGAACCCACAAAGTATGCAATTTGTTTGTTGAAGTTTGTGGCTAAGTATCTTACTAGGTTCCACCTGTTTACAGGTGCCTTACTAGAATAAAAACCCTGCATACTTTGCAAATATCAAAGCATTCTTGACATGCCATTGTCTAAGTTTTAAAAGATAAGTTTGAGTCTTGAGACCAGTCAAATAAGGAGTTGAGGTCAACCTGAAGTTTGATAGAATCAAGTAGTTCAAAAATGAGTTTGTAGCATTTAGTGTCATCTGCAAAAGATAAAGCATTGGAGTGATGAATGGATAGATACAAATCGTTAATGAAAACTAAGAACAAAAGTGGACCTAGGATGCTCCACTGGGGCACACCTGATAAAACTGGAAGTAGAGTTGAGTAGGAACCATTGAGTTGTACACATTGGTATCTATTATAGAGATATTATTTGAACCACCACCACAGGTTGCCAGTAATGCCAATTTGCCACAATTGTAAAAGTAGTTCATTGTGAGGAACTCAGTCGAAAGCTTTGGAAAAGTCTAAATAGATTACGTCTGTTTGGGTTTTGTGCTCATAAATATCTTTGAGGAAGATAAGAAGTTGTTGCAAAGTTGAGTGCCCTTTCATGAATCCAAATTGTGATGTAGAGATATGACTAGAAATAGATTTTGTAACTTTTTCATGAATAATACGTCAATTTCCTTTTCCCCATCAACCATCGAATTATGGAACCAACTCCCTGCTGATGTAATTGATTCCTCTACTCCTAATGAGTTTTGCAATAACTTAAGTGATATTTGTGACCGGGCCTGTTACTGATGACTTTGCAAAAGCATTGAATAATAAACTCCAAGAAGATGTTGGTACTAGACCTGTCCAAAGCATTTGATAAAGTTCTACATAAAATACTGCTAAGCAAAATTGAATTCTATGGCATTAGAGGCAAGATTTTACAATGGCTAGAGTCTTTCTTGAGCAATCGCTACCAACAAGTTGTCGTAGATGGTTCCTTTTCTAATCATTGTAAAGTCACATTGGGAATACCACAAGGCTCAGTTTTGGGTCCTACCTTGTTCTTACTGTACATAAATGATATAACTGAGGGTATCAGTAGCCAAATGAAACTCTTTGCAGATGATTGCTTAATATACAACGTTATTCACAGTTCAACAGACCATCAAACACTCCAACAAGACTTGACAATACTGTCAAAGTGGGAAGATAAAATAATGGCAAATGGCTTTTAACATCAGCAAATGTAAGATAATGCAAATTTCTAACCGCCATAACAAAAGTTTATTTTCGTATGTAATGAATGGTACCTCACTGGCAGTTACAGAACAACATTTATATCTTGGAGTAAAGTTACATCACAGATTTTCATGGAAACCACATATAGATTACATCTGCAATAAGGCAAACAGAGCTGTTGGTTTTTTGTGATGAAATCTTCAGCATTGTCCTAGCCATCTATGTGAGCTAGCATATAAACAATTTGTCTTACCTATTTTAGAGTATTGTTCATCAGTGTGGGATCCATACCACCAAACCAACATAAATCAAGTAGAGATGGTCCAACACAGAGCTGCTCGTTTTGTCACAGGTCAACCATGGAGACGAAATAATAGAGACAGCATCACTAACATCCTTGAAAACTTGAACTGGCCTACACTACAAGAACGTCGCAAATCACCTAGACTAGTTTTACTATATAAAGTACTACATGATTTATTAATTATACCAAACTGTTACCTCCCACTTAAATCTACTGTATTACGGACCCGACACTCACACAACTTTAAACTAGTACTTTACCAACCAAGAATTGATGTATATAAATATTGCTTCCTCACAAGAACTGTACCAGAATGGAATAGATTAAATGATGAGATTATTGAGACTGACTGTGTTGAAGAATTTAAGCAAAAATTAGCCCCTTCTATATTCGTAATTGTATATATTTTTATAGTTTATTATTTTAATTATATAATTAAGTAACTTGTCGTAATTGTACATATATACTTATATAGTTAAGTAACTAATTGAAATTGTACACATGTAATTGCACATCAGCATTATACCCCTGGAGGGTCCTGCTGATTAACAATAAATAAATAAAATAATAAATAATACATATACATATACTTTGCTACATCATCTGAAATGTCTACAAGCACTTTATTTGCTTCTAGGAATTCACAAGGCATTGTAGCTAATTGCTTCTGTGAAATCACAAGGTATTGTTCTCACAATACCTACTAAAACCAATGTTTACCTAATGTTGTAATACTCAGAATTCATGGTCCATATGGTGGTATACTGTTTTAGCATGAGGAATCATGGCAATGCTTGTGATAACAAGATTATTACATAGTTGTCTTATGTGTAAAACTGCATGCTTCGTTCTATATATCCAAACCACTTTTCTGAAAGATATGTGTGCATATGACTCAAGGAATATTTCTTTACAAAGGCATATGTGTCTTAGTGAAACTAGGCATAAATTTTCAACAGTTTTTACTCACCATTGATGCAATATCCCACTAGTGTAACCTTTCCAGTATGACCTTCTTTTCCCCCGTAAACTATGTTGCTTTCCGTAAAACAGTAAGTTTACAAAACATGAAAAATTTTATGTCAGAAGTGCATCAAAAAAATTTGACTTAAATATTTTGTGAACTCGCTATTTTTCTTAGTTTTACGGAAAGCAACATTGTAAAATTCAACGTAGTTATCATCATTTTAAAAAGAACAATTTGATGTGCTACAGTACTTCTAAAATCCATGCGTCATGCAGCTAGCTAACTCATCTAGAATTAACTATGTATTGCTATTTTTATTTTATAACCAATAGGTATTTGGTTGTGCAATAATATATTACTATTAGTGTGTAATTTTCGTATTTCGTAAGTCATGAAAATTTCGTAATTCTTTTAATTACGTAGCTATGCACTGCTAAGGAAGCGCTTGTTAAACAAATCGCTTTTACCAACATATTACACAGAGGATTATCTTCTAAACTGTTTTATAGTTTGAGTATTATGTTTTTCGCACAAATTCTCTTGACAAAGTCTCAAAGCTGCTCTTCATTTTCGTTCGCGTACATAAGGTATACACCCCTGATAGGCTATTCCTAGTAGTCTATGAGGCCTACACCATTGTTTTTTTAGTTGTTAAACTCCTGTAAAACCCCGAAAGGAAAGTAATTCACAAAGTCCGTGGAGAATCGCCACACTGGTATTTCAGACCGCCGAAAAGAAACCACCTCAGAGGTATTTCAGACCGCCGAAAAGAAACCACCTCAGATCAAAGTTTTGAAGTTTAAAATCTCGCTTTTACTTCTTATGTAAAAGCTACTTTTAATGCTTTTGCTCACGTGGGTGCGTACGGGCAAACATACGTAGATAGGCACGCACACACACACACACACACACACACAAACACAAACATATACTTTTACGGAAACAATTTCTGTAAACTAGGCTAGCCCCCACAGCTGGCCTTCACGCCCGGTTTAAAACATTGTTTGCGGAAGAAGGAAGAGGCCACACTGAAGCGATTCTAACCTCTCTACATTTAAATAAGTGTGGTACTGGTTTTCAAAGATGTTGTGAACAACGGACTAGAGCTACGTGAATAGATATTTCTCTTCCCCAGCTGTTTCCCTGACATCTCACAACACTTGTGTGACTCGTTTGCTGAAACTTGGAATGAAGGCATGGAAGGATAAGACACTCTTAAGATCGGAACCGAATGCATAGTAGACTCTATGTGACTATGAAGTTAAGAGATGTAATATCCTTGTTTGCTGTATACCCACAATAATCTTGGAATTCTCTTTGATGACAAGCTTAAGTTTCATGACAGCGTTGAAACCGGGTCACTACTGCTGACCAGGATGACCCACTGACCCGGATGTGACCCAGATTAATTAAAGTCGAGGCGTGCGATAAGAGCTATGTTTCGGGTAACCTGGAGCGATCGAGACTACGTTTTGATCGTTCGATTCGTGTTAAGTAAACGAGTAGTTATGTGATAATTAAGCCGGTAAATTTATAATTTAAAGTCATTCAGCGAGTCTGGTTCCACGTAGCTACTGTGAGTTTACAGACAGCAATTGGGTGTGGCTTCATGCATACCTACTATTACAATTTCCGGATATATTAAAGTTGGTCTGACTCACAGAAGTGCTTATCCTGCTGCAAGACTAGACTAAATACAACTCGTACAATAATCGATTAGTGGTCGTGGCTCCACGTAAGCTTGCAGACAGTAACGGACAGTTCTGTGTTACAGGCTGCACTTACTAATGAAGGGCGTGGCTGAGTATGTTTGTAACGAGATAAGTGGGCGTTGCTCACGATAAAACTTCGCGACTAGCGTTTATAAGCTTCTACATCGTAAAACGAACAATTTCGTTTCTCACGTATTCCAATCCGGGTCAGACCCGGATAATTTGTAAACCGGGTCGGACCCGGATGACCCCGGGGAAAATGTGACCCGGATGAACCGGATTACCCGACCCGGTTTCAACGCTGTTTCATGATCATATCACTAAAGTTATAACCAAAGCTAATCGAATACTTGGCTTGATCAAGAAATCTTTTGGGGTGGGTAAAACCGGGACGGGAAAAATAAGAGAAAAACTGGCACGGAGACAGGGACGGGGACGGCCAACAAGAGTAAAACCGGGACGGGGACAACCAAGGGAACTAGGGAGCACATGCAGACGGAAGGACTTATCTACTGTGTACTTAGCTGCTAAAGCTATGAGTTTCGTGAATTAGCTAGCTAGCTATGTGTTGTTAGAGTATCGTGTATATATACAGCGATCATAAGCGATTTTCTCTGAACAGATTGGATATATGTATGGCTAAGCAAAAAATATGAAGCAGCTTTGAGATAACCTTTAAACTGCCATAGAGATTTTGACCTCCTTAACTAGTGTATGGCTTAGCTAAGAAAAGAATCAAGCAGCTTTCTAGGGTAACCTTCAAACTGTCGTATAAGGTTAGCTAGAGAGATTTTGGCATCCTCAGCTAGCTATGTAAACCCAGACCTCATACTAAGAGACTCTTCAATAATATTATTTGGGGGAAAACTGCATGGCAGACAGCAAAGCTGATTAAGCCCAAACAATCACAAATTATCAGTGCTAAAGTGAACTACTTCCTAGCGATTTGAATGTAGCTCTGTACTACAGCGAAGTTGTAGATTACTTGGAGAATGCTGACACAACGTATAAGGAGTAGCTATGTTCTATACCATATGCGTATTTTCAGTGTTGGGCAAGTTACTTTGTAAAAGTAACTACACTGTTAAAAAATAAGGATAACCATTACTCTCCTAGGGGAGTTCCCAGTGTTGGGAGGATTTAACGCCCCTATATTTTTGTGGAGAGTAACTAACACCCTGCAAAGGAGTAACAGGAACCCTTTGAAAAATCTATTGTAGTGAGTTTTAATTACTCTAGGAGAGTTCACATAAACGTGCAAGGTGTTTCCTTTACTCCATGAAATTCTGCAAATAACTCCGTATAAAATCTCAAATGATGTTAAAGACATACAGCTAAACTGTAACAAAATGTTTACAATATCCAGCTTTATAATATTGGAAAGTCACTGAAAAAAGAGATCAGTAGCAAGGCTTCATCGTCAGCAAACGACGCTTCACTGCCACTTCACTGGAGTTACTGCCTGCCACATGACATGTTATCAGCTGTAGTAAATAGCAGTATAGTAAATAAATATTCAACAATCACATACTTGTTACCTGTATGGCTGAAGGTACGTCACAAGCAGTTGCCAACAAAGTTGTGAAAACAATTCTGCCAGACCAGCAGCATTGGTAGTGTAAACTAAAATAAGCACAGTTGCTATCACATAAAATAGCACTTATTTGCTACCTAAAGTTCATCATTTTGTTTGTCTATTTGTTCACTGATTTCTTGTGGCAGCTGTAATATATGTTTACAAATTGATGCACAGTCACTGTATGTTAACACACTTACTGGATGTTGTTTAAATTCTACGTTTCAGAGACATTGAGGCATCCATGCTAAAAAAGTAAATATGTGCTTACGTAACTATAAACATTATCTCCTTACAGGTCAAGAACAACTTGGAAAGTTGATGAAGTCGAAGACACCGTGACACAATGTACATTACTGATTTTTTTCAAGAACTACTCACTTTATGTGGCTGTTGTATGTACCATCCTTGCTGACATCAGTGATGTACACAGGAATTTTGAAAAGGGGTTTCCACTACAGCTAAGTGACTGTTATTAGAATAGTTTGTATTGTCTGACTGCTTTATTAGAGTATCTCGATCTTTTCACCAAAATCATAATTCAGAACAATGCTATAAGTATTACTATCATTTGAAAAACTGTTATTTAACTAAGATAAAAGTTTAAAATGTGTCCTGTTCCATGACAAATTCCAGATTCTGGAACCCTGAAGTTTCAATTTCTTAATGTTTCAAGTACAGTGTAAAATCTAAAGGGGTTTCCTGAAACCCCTGGAAACTCCCCTCCATATGCCCCTGCTAACATTATTGCGACATCACTGTTTAATGACATCTCTGAAGTTACCAGACCCTCTCTCTATGTAGAAGGGCAGACAAGATAGAAACACTATTAACATCTGTAACGTTAACCATGCTAAATTTCTAGGCCAACTGTTGGTGTTTCTTTTTCAGGTACTAATAAGTTAGACTCTAAATTGATGAATGTTCTATGAGAGTACAAAGAGTGGATTCTAAAGAATTTTTTGACATCTGATTCTAAAAAAATTGACATCTGTTTTTCATTTCAACACCGTTGTGCAGTGGCATAGCCAGACTTTGCCATGTCTGGGCACTGGGTGGGAAAGTCATATTCAGCCATGCAACACACATACACATGCCCATCTTCATATGGACATCAATACAACATTTCAAAGAATAGTGTATGCATTATGTAACACTACTGTATGCAAAATGACTAATATAACCTTGAGAACCCAACTAGCTATTGGCCTGCTTAACCCATATATACATCTGAATGTGTCTTTATATAGTTTATACCTGACTATAGGAAGAAACTTGAGAGCACGAGGTGTTTTAATGCTCTTTATCAAATTACACATGATAAATATGCCCTGCCACTAGACTAGAAACAAAGAAACAACTGTTGATTAAACAAGTTGACCACACCATTTGAACTACCATTAAGTAGTATCCACATTGCTAAATGGGTGCTAATGTCTCAAATAACTTCCTCTATTCTCTGATCAGAGTTTGGACCACACCAAATGTTACATAACTTATTCTAAATGTAAAGTGTCCAACCCACTACTGGTTGTTTGAACTGTGTTATTTATTCTTGTATAATAGTTAAGTACACTAGACCCTCAGTTATCCAACCCTCTTTATCCGTATCCTCGTTTATCCACAATTGGTAACGACTGCTTTATTAGAGTATTTTGAGTACAAATGTATGTCTATTAGAGTATTTCAACAGAGCTCTGGATATAAATGTATAGACTTCAGTTTTACAAACAATTGATTTATCTGAACACTTTTACCATTGTCTGAGACACATCATGTTTCAGATAACCAAGGGTCCACTGTACCTTCATCATATTTGACTGGCTAATAGCCGCGGCTCTTACAATAGCTGCCCCCAGATAGTGCCACTCTACAGCCTAGAATTATTGTCATAAGAGTTGTCCTCGAATAAGAGCCACATCTTGTATCTGAATATGCTGGTACAACTGTTGATAAGACATGTTTGGAGCAGAAACCAGGCAAAGGAGTTGTTTTAAGCCAGGAAATAATGTTTTTGAGAGAAGTTTAAATAAGTGATACCGTTGAAGGATGATTGAACAAGGCCAGTAACTTGTGAATCCATACAGACACCATGAGCTGCTACCACACAAGCCCATATTAGCCGTCTTCACATAACAGCTGCAGGGTTTTCTTTGTTGAAAGTTGTAGTAGCCTCAGCTATATCCGGTCAAATGTAGTATTTGTTTTAACAACTATATGTTCCATGATTGCTGAATTGCAGCATGTGCGGTTTCTTTTACATTCAACAGAACAGTCACTCTAATATAGCAGAGAGACAGAATTAGTTGCTACTTGCTAATAGTTAGCCTCATGTTGGGTCTAGTGTTAAAAAAACTCTGGATAGTATGTTTCCTGCTTTTCTGTAAAGTTTCCCTAATAGAGCAGTCACCCTTATACAACAGTAAAATAAGTACTGTATACAGTAAATTGCTGAAATCACCCTCAGATTCAACCCCAATGGTCTAATTTTCCAAAATTGTCTTAGGGGTAGGGGTGGGGTGCATGGCCTACTAGGAAGCACACTAAGGTATGCCTTCCAAGCTTTAGTATTTATTTACAGTGGAACCTGTGTTACGGTCACCTGGATTAAGCGGTCACCTTTGCATAACGCCCAAATATTTTCCCATTCAAATGTATGTATTGTGGTCTGCATTAAGCAGTCACCTGTCTAACGTGTATAACGGCCAACCAAGAATTTGCCTATGAATCACTGTATACATAACTTCATCCTTCGTATAGCAGTCGCTTCCTTTTATGGTGGCTTGTTAAGCCAATAGTCTGTGACCACAGCACCATTACAATTAATGTGCATGCAATTATCACACTTCCTGCCTTTCAATGAATGCTATACAAACTATCAGGCTTCATTACTTAAACGTATTCAATAGCTATAACCAACATTCATAACAAGCTCACCTTGCCCTTTCTGTATGAAGACTAGTAAAATTATACTCTATTGCGGTTGGCGCGAGTCTCTTAATAATAATTACTCATTTATAATGGTCATAGCCACTAAAATGCTGCTGACCATCTTATGCAGGTTTTCTCTATAACAGCCACCTGTACATAAAGGCCAGATATATCTGGTCCCAAGGTGACCGTTATAGACACGTTCCACTGTATAGCTAGGCCCTAAAGTCTATCAGTTCTTCTGAATTTTAATTGCATTGGAATTAGCAGCAATGAGAAGGTGTGTACACTGGAGAAATGATTGTCAGCTCACTTATTGTACAGTACGATAGTACTGATATCGTACTGTATAGTAGAGACCACAAAGACATGGGTGTGGCCCATCCAAAAACCATCCTCATTTTTCCCAAACGATGATGTGGCAGTATTGGTTAGGTAAAACTAAGCCCAAACAAGCCTTCAGATTGACCTAACATGTTTCCAACAAGTTGCTACGGAATTTGAAAAAAACATTTAACAGAATATCTACCCTTCTACTCTGTGTGTGTCTGCGTGCATATGTGCATGTGCTGTAGTGAATGGTGATGATTGTGTGGTATCAATAGTCTTTTTCTAATGGTACAGGGAACAGGGAATTCTTATTATAAGCTCCGCTTGTGATTAATTCAGAGTAAACCAATTACTAGTAACTGTTAGTTACTCTGATGTAAAACTTAGACCAAAAAAATAAATGTTAGTTTACTCTGAAGTAAATCTCGGGGTAAACTATGCTATATACGTAGTGTCCCACCCGTTAGTTTACTGTTACATTTCTTACAGGGTAAAATGGTATATCAGTCTTCTTCCTGTGGTGAAATGGCATACAGTGCTAGCTCCCTTGATTATCTGAACACTTGGTTATCCGAACAGCAGAATTGAGTTCTCTTTTGTTTATGATGTATGTTCTATTAGAGTATTTGAGCTCTGTATACAAATGTATGGGGTTTGATTATCTGAACATGTCTTGGTCCCAAGGGGGTTGGATAACACTGTATTACCCTGTGATTAATGGTCATGTGGAATAACACAGTTACTTTGTTTATGCGAAGTGGTAGCTTGAAGCAGCCCTTGAATAGCCGTACTTCTATCCATTCACTAGCCAGAATAAAATCCATTGGCAAAAATGATGTAGTGTTGTTTAAGTTGTGTTACTCATTCTTGTACAGTAGCTGAGTAATTTCATCAGTCAGTCAGACTTTTTTAATTCAGAATAATATGTCCCTGAGAGGTTCCCTATACTATACATGTAACTGTATTTGTTGGATATCAAATGTGGGAATAAGCAGTTTCATGTATTCTTATTTTGTAGCAAGATAAATAAATGGAATACCTGTCTCAAGTTACTATTAATGGATAAAGATAAACACTTGAAAATTATTTATGTATATTGTCAACTGTTACGTGCTTTTATGTTGTTATCATACCATATTTTTAGTGTATAGCATCAGAATTCCACTTAAACTAATGTTAGGTCATTAAGTGGGTGTTTTTCTTTATGTTTTTTGGTCTTGAAAAAATCTACACTACTTGCAAGCTAAAAGTTGCTCTCATGATGTTACAAACTGACACTACATCTACATTCTTGAGGCATAATTTATTTATTAATGCTTTTCAGCGCAAGTGTTGAAGGTCTGTAGGACACCTGGTCCTACAGCCTGCTCAAAGACTTTAGCTACTTAAGGTGTGTTTGAAAAGTTGGAGAAAGGAGAAAAAATCTATGACTGGACCTAGGTAGCCTCGAACCTGCAGCCATCCGATTTACGCTCGAACGCTTACAGGAGTCTACCAGGTGGTCAGACTCCTGTAAGCGTTCGAGCGTAAATCGGATGGCTGCAGGTTCGAGGCTACCTAGGTCCAGTCATGGATTTTTTTCTCCTTTCTCCAACTTTTCAAACACACCTTAAGTAGCTAAAGTCTTTGAGCAGGCTGTAGGACCAGGTGTCCTACAGACCTTCAGCACTTGTGCTGAAAAGCATTAATAAATAATCAGGGCTATGGGGACAAGGTAGAGAGGCCACCATCAATTGTGACACAAGCAGCTGATGCAATAGGACCTTGACTATCTAAACCCTTGATTATTCGCTGTTTATTAGCGACTGTTGTGTTAGAGCATTTCTTCATTAGGTGAATGTTCTATTAGAGTAAGTGTATGTTCCATTAGAGTAGTTGAACGGAACTCTGCATATATTTAAACTGGCACACAGGTGTTTGGATAATGGAGGTCCTACTGTACTTATTATGCATCACAGTTAGACAAAGCTGCCACAGGTTGTTTAATACGTTAACAAATTTACTTGGTTATGTGTGACCCGGTCCTAGTAATAATAATAATAATAATATGTGACCCAGTCTGAGAAAACCGGTCTTATCGCCCATGTCAGCAGATTCTATTTTTCACCCAGGACGCAAAGCTACATGAATAAACTATCTCATTCCACAATCAAAATCAGTTTGACTTGAGTGGTTTAGTTTTGCTGACTGCTTTTCCAAAGCCCAGTGGCGATCTGTACGTGAAGTGTGGGCCCTTAATGGAGCTCTGGTCAGTCTGGGGATTACTGTATGTGGCTGTACAGCTCTGTGGTGTTGAATAAGTACCTCTGCTGCGAATTTCCTTTCATTTTAGCCAATTTTGAGACCTCAATGGCCCAAAACTTGGCCTAATTCATCCCTACGCCTTCCTTTTCAATTTTTGAACACCATCTTTCCCGCCTTCCAGGCCCCCGCCTCCCACCCGTTTTGCAGCTCGCCTCCCACCCATTCTGCAGCTTTTCGGATACAGTCAACCTCGGCTTAAAAACTATCTGAAATGGCGAGAAACTTAGTTGTTGGATACTTGCACAGTGGGTGCTGTGTAAGGTAAGGAACTGGTGTAAAACGTGTGAAAATTTGGTACACATAGCTTCAATCATTGGCGAGCTACAACACACTAAATACTTAAAACCGGCGTTTTACGATACTTTTAAATAAGCGATAAGCCCGGTTTTCCCAGACTGAGTCACGTATACAACCTCAATGTCGTCAAGGAAAATTGAGGCTGGTTTTTGGGTGATATTATTTCATGGGTCGCTTTACAGTAAGACAAAATATTGAAAGAAACTTATTTAGGTACCCTAAGAAAGTTTTACATTACAGCTCTTAATAATCAAAGAGAGTCTACTACAAATTCAGTTTATCTGTAATTTTATTACTTGTGAAACGTTCTTACGAGTGTCCTTCTATCCTTCATGCCATTATTCCAATAAAGTTTCAGCGATAGAGTCACACAACCGTTGTGAGATAACAGGGTGACAACTGGGGAAGAAATGTGCATTCATGTAGCTCTTGGTTCGTTGTTCAAAACATCTTTAAAAAGGAGTACCACACTTAAATACAGAGGGGTGAGCGAATACCTTTCCTTCTCCGTAAACGATGATACTTTCCGTAAAAGAAAGAAATACGGTAAATTAACAAAACACAAAAATTTTAAAGTAAAAGTTGGTCCAAAAAAATCGTTAGGCAGATTTACCCAGACCAATTTTTCCGTGACAATCGCAACGAATATATTCGGGGAACGCTTTACCTGGGGAACACAATACCCTGGGAAACATATATCATTGTAGCTTGTAGTAGATCTATAGTTAGTTATATGTGTGTTCGGGGAAACACGGATCCCGAATGATATGTGTGCGGAAACACGATACTCGTGTCACTGTGACACTGGCTGATTAGCCACTTTGAGTCATAATTTTTTGCACTACAAAATTGGAAAATACATGCATAGTTCACGTTATTTTTCATTACGTAAGGCTACCACACCTTTCCGTTAAACCATTCTATAAATACCGTGAGTAAAGCTGACCGTTGCTCTTCCGTCGTAGCAAAGCTATTATTATTATTATTATTATACATACATACATACAGTTAAAAGTTCTGTTAAACGACACAGTTTAAGAGTAGAAAGAGACGGCAGTCGAAACAAAATGGCTAATATTTTTTCTGGGATTCCTGCAGCTATAATTATGATTATGCTGATGATTAAAGCACCAATAAACGCTCAACCTAATTTTCCGTATGCTTCAAAAACTGACAACACGGTCCTTACCACGTGGGATGATTTAGCAGCTGGTGGATTGTCAAGACATGACCTTATGCAGTTGTATGAAAGGAATTATGGTCGACCACCACATGCTGTGTACCTCAATGGAGGCATTTGCAAGGAGTATGATAAGTATTGCTATAATACCCTTGGGGATATTGTTGTTCTTAAAAAATCTGTCGAGCCTCGTAGCATTGTAGCAGATGAAAAAATGCTCGATAATTACTCGGACCAGGAGGCGACTATATCAGTGACTTTAGAAGCAAAGCATGAAAAGTCAGCTAAACTCACAGTAACAAGGACTTCTTCGTTTTCATATAGCCAGACAATTAAAATTGGTGCAGATTTATTGGACATTTCATCAGAGTTTACCTATGAGTTTGCAATTAAAAACGAAATGAGCTCTGAATCCACGACCACCGATGCTATCACGATACAGGATTCCATTGATATTACATTGCAGCCAAATTCTTCTGTGATCGTAAGGCTCGATGTCAAATGGCTTGAAGAAAAATCTGAGATAGAAATACCGATCAACATTGTCGGATTTACTGGGGGTGACTATCCCGAACCATTGGATGGTCACCATTATTGGTTTCCTTGGTTGACAGATTGGGTGCAGCTCACATCAAGTATGCATGCAAATGTTATTTCTGCCTATGATATAAAGGGTGAGATTACTCTTCAGAATTTGGTCTAGCTATCTAAACTTTACTGTAGTTGTAGTATGTGTAATCTGCAGTTGTATTTTGTTACTATATAGCCAGCTAATTTATTTGTAATTGTATTTGCAAGGATAAAAACATGCGCTTGTTCAAAAATATATTATACATTATGTACTTATCTATACTAATTATATTCAAAATCAAACAAACTATTACTGGTGTGTGAGCGTCTCGGGATTATACTACCATTAAACCAGTTTCAACTCGACTTTTTCTTTTTTTGAGTTGAATGACCAATTTTTGATGCTTTTCACATTCAAGTAGCTAAAGTTCTATCTGGAACTATAAACTCTTTAAACTTGATCATGTCTTTACAATATGTACTAACGGGAACAACAATAGCCTTGTAATCAGCAGACTCAAAGCAGAGTAGTAAAACACTTTTGGGTACACCAAAGCATAACCGATAATTGAGGCTTCAGTGGTTTAGCACACTGAAGTCCTCCTGTAACTTCACAGAATCAGAGGTGTTAGATATCTTTATGTGGTACTTGGTATCATCAGCAAACAATAACATTTTGGAAACTTAAGAAGCAATGGTAGGGTCCGCAACGCGAAAAATCGACATCCTCCAGTCAACTACCTAACTATTGTCCTGTGTTAGGCTAAGTGTAACTTAAATAACACCAGCGTGGCAGCCAAGTTTGTCACTTTCTTATGGTAGAAAACGATACAAATGTCTTAAAATCACGTGATTTTTCGTTGCAGCAGTTCGTGGGGTTCTTCGTATGTCACGATATTCACTCTCAACATTGTTCAAGTAGTCTATCATCAACTCAAAGTATTGGTGGTTTGATTTTATTGGTCAGTTTCTGGTGGCAGCACGATCTGTGCAGCTTTTTGGCGACAGACAAAATGTTTCTTCCTCTGGAGCACAGGACAAGCAGAACAGCAACTGCGCCGTGGGTCAGCAATGACCAGTACTAGGTGAAGTACCTGCATGCGGAGTATGGTTATAATTGAAGCTTGTTAGCCATCTGGCTGAGCCATCTATATGTGACTGGGCCTGCGAAAATAGGGCATGTGGGCACATGATTTTTGCCTCCTTTTTTAGACTTTCATCACTCATAACATTTTGTACCATTATGCTATAGCAATGTAAATTTCAGCTCTTAGTAAGCATTTAGTTGGCTTTATGATGCAAGTTACAGAATGCAAATATTCTGTTCCAGAACTGAGATATGAACTGTTATGTGAAAAGGCGTAGTTTGTGCCCACATGCCCTATTTTCGCAGGCCCAGTCACATATGCTGAAATTCGGCCAAAATGAAGCGATTTTTACAAATAAATACCAGAATGGTTGATACATCAATGAGACAGTCTCCAACAGCAAGGATACGACGCTTATAAACACCTAACAATACAGCTATCTCGCCCAGTAAACGCATAGAGCAATCCAATGCATGAAATAAGCACTCACGTGATCGATAATCAAATCTCGAAAAATACAACCATGATCTATTCCAATGATATTAAAATCACTTGGAATCAAGTGACAATCAGTTTGTGTGCATTAGGTTCAGCATCTCGATTAGCCCAGCAGTCTGAGACTCTCCCTATGATGCCGTCACAGCATAAAACACACCTGCGTTGGCCCAGACCACGCCTGAGTGAGCATTTAACACAAATATTTACAAAAGGAGCACACTGCATGGTTCCTATTCAGAAATCAAAGCGATTTCATGGATATTTCAGCGATTTGAATTTCGATCACGTGAGTGCCTATTTCATGCATTAGATTACTCTATGCGTTTACTGGGCGAGATAGCCGTATTGTTAGGTGTTTATAAGCTTCGTATCCTTGCTGTTGGAGACTGTCTCATTGATGTATCAACCATTCTGGTATTTATTTGTAAAAATCGTTTCATTTTGGCCGAATTTCAGTATATAGATGGCTCAGCCAGATGGCTAACAAGCTTCAATTATAACCATACTCCGCATGCAGGTACTTTACCTAGTACTGGTCATTGCTGACCCACGGCGCAGTTGCTGCTCTGCTTGTCCTGTGCTCCAGAGGAAGAAACATTTTGCCTGTCGCCAAAAAGCTGCACAGATCATGCTGCCACCAGAAACTGACCAATATAATCAAACCACCAATACTTTGAGTTGATGATAGACTACTTGAACAATGTTGAGAGTGAATATTGTGGCATACGAAGAACCCTACGAACTGCTGCAACGAAAAATCACGTGATTTTAAGACATTTGTACCGTTTTCTACCAGAAGAAAGTGACAAACTTGGCTGCCACGCTGGTGTTATTTAAGTTACACTTAGCCTAACACATGACAATAGTTAGTTAGTTGATTGGAGGATATCGATTTTTCGCGTTGCGGACCCTAGCAATGGGAGTTTATCAGGGGCTCAGAAATCATTAATAAATATGTGACTGGATTTTGGAAAAACGATCCAAATCGCACATTAGAAGTTCCGAGATAAACGGTTTTAAAGAATTGAAGCCAGCATAACTCTCCAAGGATAGCAAGCACGCGTATGAAATTTACACAAAAGATGCATCAATCTGTTACCTTTCAAGCCACTTCCAGTACTTGTAGCTGCTTGTACAGTTTCCCGCCAAATAAGATAGAAAATCTGAGCAGTTGGACTAGCGAAGTAGTATCACGAGTGCTCACAAAGGGGTGGAGGCTGGGGGGTGGCGGGGAGGGCAAAAGATAGGCCTCAAAATGGAGGCAGACCACGATTGGAGTCCAGACACCAGATTACAGGGCTGTGCTGGGTCCTTAGTGGCTGATATGTAGCAAAATCTACAGAGAACACGTCTGGCCAACATTATAAGGCTGTCCACCAGTAAACCACTGACTCTTGCAAAGCCAGGTCCTTCACAAGGCCTGAAACCGCTATTTGAGCACTCAACACCACCCAGAAAAGACGTGTGTAAAAACCAGCCTCGTGTAGTTTGAGTAGTGCTGAGGGTCAAAACTTGTAGTACGATAGTGTAGCTATCCACTGGTGGTGTTAGTTTGATTTTCCCTGATGTGCGATTTGGATCGGTTCTGTAAAATCTGGTCACATATAAGGAATAGCTAACAGTAAAAATTTTGAATAGTTAGAACTACTGTGTGATAGTAGTGTGTGGTTACTTCAATCTGGATCACTCCAACATTTTCACTCTTTCCCACAATACACAAACTAGAGGTCATGCATATAAATTACTTAAGTCCCCTACTCACCATTCATGTCGGGTCAACTATTTTGGCACTAGTGTAATTAATGACTGGAACAGTCTTACTAGTGATATTGTAGGAAATCCTTCATTAAATCAGCTATAGACAATTACTTTTATGACTATAGATTCATGTTAATGTAATAATGATACTCATAGTTAATTTTTGTTTATTGTATCTAATTTATGTATGTATATGTATGTAATTGAATGGGTGTACAGGCTTCTAAGTCTCAACCCAAATCACATCATAATCATGTGTGATATATGGATTCCTGCAAATACAATTATGATTATACTGATGATTAAAGCACCGGTAAATGCTCAACCTATAAATGAGTATGCTTCCAAAGATGGCAATTAGGTCCTTATTACACGGGATGATTAATAATATGGTGGATTGTCAAGACGCTTTACAGTTGTAATAAAGAATTACGGTTGACCACTACATGCTGTGTACCTTAACAGAGGAATTTGCAAGAAGTATATGTAAATGTGACCGTCTCAACAAAATTCCGACTTGTTCGCACAAGCATGTGTATACTGAGAAAATTGAAATGTAAAAATAACGCGTAAAATTGCGCATGCTACAAAAAAAATACGCAAGTTTTAATCGGACCAGTACTCTAAGAAGGAAGACTCAAATTGATTAAACCTATATGCCATCTTATTCGCCTTCGATTGGAGAGTTCGAAAATCGTAGTTCTGTTTCTCTAGCTCCAACGGTATGCGTATCACGTGCGTTTGTTTACGATGAGGTAAACGTAAAAAAGTTCGTCATCGATTTTTGTATTGAATCGCCGTCATATTCATATGCACAAGTGTCTACAGAGCTAACACTATTATTATTATTATTAATTAGCAAAGCCCGCTAGGGGCAACACGCTAATGAGCATCACAATCACACATTATATTATATTACTTACAGCGTTCTTAAATGTTTCAAGATCTATTGTGTCGATGTTAGGAATTTGAAATTACACAGTTTCAAATTCTTTCCTTTCCAGAGAAGTGCCGGCCAGTTAGGAAGTCTACATACCACATTTGAAGAAAATTGCTCCAGCCAGTTCCGAACAAAATTTCGTTTTAATTTCTTCGTTTTTCTTCTACTTCTTCATTTCACACACTTCGAAAAATCCGCGATAAAACACGAATTCCTGCTCCAAACCGGCTGCAATTTGGCACACGTGAAGGAATCATTAAGGCGGATCTCAGCACCAACTTTGGTAGGAATCCGATGCACATTCACGGAGTTATGGTCGATTATTCGCGTAAAATAAGGTCGAAGGTCTGTCACGCCCACAGAATAAACACCTTGAAGGAATGAGTTGAAAATTGCTATGTAGATGGAGTAACCATGTAGGAGTGCCTTCTTGTGGTTTGAAAAGAATCGAGATAAAGACCATGGAGATATGACACAAAACCCAACCTGTGTCACAATTACGCAATCGATTTTAATGAATAAAAAAACTATAATTTTTCGCGCCTACCATGCAAACCACTTAGAGCAATGAGCTGAAAATCGGTGTATAGCTGGAATACTCATCATAGAAAGTCCTTGCAGTAGTACAGAAGAATCGGATTACAAACCACGGAGTTATGATTCGAAAGCGAGCTACGTGCTGCAAATGCGAGATCGAGATACTCTAATAGAACAGTCACCCTAATAGAGCTTTCGGCTACGTTTATAGCTTACTCCATTAAAGAATTATATTACATTGCAAGTTATTCTGTATAATTTCAGCTACAAACAGTTAATCCTATAAGCAATTCAGCTAGAAACAAGTCACCCTGTACAGAAATCAACTAGAAGAAGTCATCTTGTAGAGAGTTCAGCTGCAAACAAATCACGCTGTAGAGAGATCAGCTAGAAAAAAAGAATTTACCTTGTAGAGAGTTCAGCTACAAATGTATAGAGAGTTCAGCTGCAAACAAATCACCCTGTAGAGAGTTCGGCTACGAAAAGATCACCCTGTACGCCTGTAGAGAGTTCAGTTAGAGCTGAGAAGTCACCTTGTAGAGAGTTCACCTACAAAGAAACTACCATGTAGAGAGTTCAGCTGCAAACAAATTGCCCTGTAGAGAATTCAGCTACAAACAAATCACCCTGTAGAAATATCAGCTAGAAACAAGTCTCCCTGTAGAGAGATCAGCTAGAAGAAGTCTCCTTGTAGAGAGTTCAGCTACAAAGAACCACCAGGTAGAGCGTTCAGCTGCAAACAAATCATTATGTAGAGAGTTCAGCTATGAACAGATCACCCTGTAGAGAGTTCAGCTACAAACAATTCACCCTGTAGAGAGATCAGCTAGAAAAAAGAATTTACCTTGTAGAGAGTTCAGCTACATATATAGAGTTCAGCTGTAAACAAATCACCCTGTAGAGAGTTCAGCTACGAAAAGATCACCTGTAGACAGTTCAGCTAGAAGAAGTTACCTTGTAGAGAGCTCAAATACAAAGGAACCATCATGCAGAAAGTTCAGCTACATGCAAACAAATAATTCTGTAGAGAGTTCAGCTACTAATAAATCACCCTGAAGAGAGATCAGCTAGAAACAAGTTACTCTGTAGAGAGATCAGCTAGAAGAAGTTACCTTGTAGAGAGTCAGCTACAAAGAAACATCATGTAGAGAGTACAGCTGCAAACAAATCACCCTGTAGAGAGTTCAGCTACGAACAGATCACCCTGTAGAGAGTTCAGTTAGAAACAAGTCACCCTGTACATAGATCAGCTGGAAGAAGTCACCTTGTAGGAATTCAGCTACAAAATAACCACCATGTACAGAGTTCAGCTGCAAACAAATCACCTTGTAGTGAGGGTGACATGTTTCTAGCTGATGGGTTATTGTTTCTAGCTGAACTTTCTACAGGGTGATTTGCTTGCAGCTGAACTTTCTACATGGTGGTTTCTTTGTAACTGAACTCTCTACAAGGTGATTTGATTGCAGCTGAACTCTGTACATGGTGGTTATTTTGTAGCTGAATTCCTACAAGGTGACTTCTTCCAGCTGATCTCTGTACAGGGTGACTTGTTTCTAACTGAACTCTCTACAGGGTGATCTGTTCGTAGCTGAACTCTCTACAGGGTGCTTTGTTTGCAGCTGTACTCTCTACATGATGTTTCTTTGTAGCTGGACTCTCTACAAGGTAACTTCTTCTAGCTGATCTCTCTACAGGGCCTGTAGAGAGATCAGCTAGAAGAAGTTACCTTGTAGAGGGTTCAGCTACAAAGAAACTGCAAATAAATAACCCTTTAGAGAGTTCAGCTAGAAACAAGTCATCCTGTAGAGAGATCAGCTAGAGGGATCACCTTGTAGAGAGTTCAGCTACAAAGAATCATCCTGCAGATAGTTCAGCTACAAACAAATCATCCTGTAGAGAGATCAACTAGAAGAAGTTACCTTGTAGAGAATTCAGCTACAAAGAAACCATCATGTAGAGAGTTCAGCTGCAAACAAATCACCCTGTAGAGAGGTCAGCTACGAACAGATCATCCTGTACAGAGTTCAGATACAAACAATTCACCCTGTAGAGAGATCTGCTAGAAGAAGATACTGTACCTTGTAGAAAGTTCAGCTACAAACAGATCACTCTGTAGAAAGTTCAGCTGCAAACAAATCACTCTGTAGAGAGTTCAGCTATGAAAAGATCACCCTGTAGAGAGGTCAGCTAGAAAAAGTCACCTTTTAGAGTGTTCAGCTACAAAGAAACCACTATGTGGAGAGTTCAGCTGCAAACAAATCACCCTGTAGAGAATTCAGCTACAAACCAATTGCCCTGGAGAGAGACCAGCTAGAAACAAGTCACCCTGTAGACAGATCAGCTAGAAGAAGTTACCTTGTAGAGAGTTCAGCTGCAAACAAATCACCCTGTAGAGAATTCAACTACAAACAGATAACCCTGCAGAGAATTCAGTTAGAGTCAAGTCACCCTGCAGAAAGAATCCTGTAAAGAGTTCATCTACGTACAAGCAAATCACCCTGTACAGAGAGATCAACTGCAAATTATCCTATAGGAATTAATTGACATGTAATAAATATAATTATGCATTATACATATAAATTGTGACCGGATTTGCAAAAAGGTACCTTTTCACACATAAAATTTGACCCATTTTTTCACCTTTCAAACTTTGTAACTTTTGTATCATTGCAAGCATGTGTCTGTAATTTTCCATGCATATGTCTACATTATGTAGCTACATTTTGATACGAAAAGAAAGTCAGTCAGTGCAAGGAGTCAACAGTTATGAGATTTTGTTTGCCGGTATGTCAAATGTGTGAAAAGGTACCTTTCACAAATAAGGTCACATTTGTACATTTACTAATAAAATCAGAATGAGTTAAAGTATTTATAAAATCTGCTTTGTCATTTTCTTTTTCCTGTGGTAGAAAAGTATAGGTTAAAAACCCCAAAGCTGGCCATAAATATAAAAAGAAGTGAAATCTAATCAATCAAAAACAGCCAAGCTGTAAAAAAAGGAGTGCGGCCCTTGAAAAAGCTATGGTGAAAAAGATGTGAAATCCAGCGGCACCAAATTCACCTGAATTGTCGTTATTTTTTTTTTACCATTAACCTACCATCACAGCCATTTCCTGGCCGCCACCTTGGATTTCACATCTTTTTTCACCATAGCCTTTTCAATGGCTGCACTCCTTTTTTACAGCTTGGCTGTTTTTGATTAGATTTCACTTCTTTTTGCATTTATGGCCAGCTTAGGGGTTTTTAACCTATACTTTTTCTACCACAGGAAAAAGAAAAAGATGAAGCAGATTTTATATATACTTTAACTCATTCAGATTTTATCAGTAAATGTACAAATGCGACCTTATTTGTGGAAAGGTACCTTTTCACACATTTGACATACCTGCAAACAAAATGTCATAACTGTTGACTCCTTGCGCTGATTGACTTTCTTTTTGTGCATAAAATTTCAGCTTCACATTTGATTTAGGTTTGCACTATAACATGTTAGAATTTTGTAGATACAGTATCATAATTATTCTGAGCAATATGTGTCAAGGCAGGTGTGCAGTTTGTACGATGGACAGTTTTATAACATTGTTGTTCACCACTTTTAATAATAAAATTCACAGTACAATAGTGAAAAAACAAAATACAGGTCACTTCTTCCCTTTAGCTTCTAGCACCTATAAAATGGTCACCACATTACATTACAATAACAAACCATATTAATTTTAGTTGTATGTATATGAAGTACCATAAATAATACTTTTTGTAGCATAAATTTTCATGAATGGAAAACATTCTGTCTCATCTGTATCTACAAGGCAACAAGACACTAGCAAAACTGGCTAAAATGTGTGAAAATGCCATATTAAAGTACAGAAAGTACTTTGTCAGTGGTGGTATTAAGAAACTACACTGGTCTCATATAGATAAAGCTATTTAACACTTTCTTGATAGTCAACAAGTCATACAATGCTAGCAAACATCAAAGCTTGTGAGGACATATTATTAATGAACCACAGAAGGATATGCTAGGTGCATTAGGTATGTGCTGGTTTTGTGGCAATTTTTTTGGAAAATATATTCGTAAAAGTAAAGAGTAAAAGGCTGGAAATTGGAAAATAGGCACCAAGGAATGGCAACTTAGCACATTTTGTATGAAAAAGATCAAGATACTGTAATAGAGCAGTCACACATAGTATTAGGATAATATAATATGCTCACAGAGATCAATATAATCTAATAGAGTAGTCACTATGTACGAAATATTCTAATAAAGTAGTCACACATGCTTGAAAGCTTGATATACTGCAATTAGCTTTTATTGATGGTAGGCAAAGTAAAGAAATTTTGAACAAAATAGGTAAGAAAACAAAGAATTGCTGGGAAAAAAGGTGGGGAAAAGTGAAATAGGCTCTAGAGGTGCTACCATAGCACTTCATTTTTCACAGTGTATAGGTTGCCTTCAGACCACTTAAAAATTGTATGGGATCAACAGTAGTTTGATGACACATTCCAACCTCCTCTAAAGCCATACAAGACACAGAGGCTTTGATAGTTACAGCATTACAACACATGTGACCATCTCAGCAAAAACCCGCATAGTTCATACAGTTGCTGAATTTGTCAGTGTTATCTACAGTGTTCATAGAGTGGGCTGCATAAAAGCCCAGGCTGTTATTTCTTTACCAGCATTTTTGACCCGGCCTGTAAATGAATATGGCCTTTATTTGAGACTGTGCATTTATTTTGGATTGGTCCGACTGACGCCCAACATTTAATCAAATTCGGGTGGTGGTAGAATGTAATTACTGTAAGGCCATCATTGTTCGATTCCTTGTTTATCGTCACATCCCACATCAATTTTTAGATAGCCACATCAAATTTTAATTATTTGATTACAGACCATGTGAATTCATTGTTTCATGATAGAAAGAGGCACAGACTGATTAAGGGTAAAAGTAGGCCATCCTGTGTAAGACACAATGAAATAAATACCATGCACAATATTTACTGTAACTATACAGTGCATGCTGAAATTTACTTTCGAACATTCTATTGATACTCTACACCTGCAATTTAAATACTAGCATATGTATCGCCATTGCTATATTATTAGTTAATAGAGAAAACAATATGTACATGCAGGTACAAGTAGAATTCAGAACTCAAAGTAAAGTTTCGTGCACGTAAGTTAAATGTGTTAATTCGGTTCATCTCTTGCGAGATCCGCCCCAGTTTGTGTGTAAAAGAGACCTGGCGTGACCTGTAACACACGAAGTGTTAGTTAACAATTGCGTTTTAATAATGCAATGTACAGTGAAGTACGGTAAGTATACATATAGCTCGGCTTTTTATTAATATTAGCCACGCATGGCAATCAGAGGATTCCACGCGTGGTACTGTCATGGCGCAAAAATCTCTTTTCCGCGCCCACGGCATGGCAATAATCAGTCCCTCGAGTAAATTTTAGTTTTGTCACCGGAAAATTCGCGTGGAGCCACGCGTGTGTGAAGTTATAAATGAACTGTACTGTATGTCAAGCTTCAAATTTAATCCCTACAATATTGGTGGATGATTAATTCACGTGACTTTTGATTACGTAAGGCAACCACACCTTTCCGCTAAACCAGTCTATAAATACCGTGAGTAAAGCTGACTGTTGCTCTTCTGTCGTGGCAATTTGATACTATACGTAACATACAGTTGAAGGTTCTGCTAAAAACTCAATCCAAAAGTAGCGAGAGACGGCGGTGGCAACAAAATGGCTAATATTTTTTCAGGGATTCCTGCATCTATAATTATGATTATGATAATGATTAAAGCACTGGTAGATGCTCAACCTAAATATCAGTATGCTTCAAAAGATGACAATAAAGTCCTTACCACATGGGACGATTTAGCAGCTGGTGGACTGTCGAGACATGACCTTATACAGCTTTACGAAAGGAATTACGGTCGACCACCACATGCTGTGTACCTTAATGGAGGCATTTGCAAGGAGTATGGTAAGTATTGCTATAACATCCTGAGCGATATTGCTGTTCTTAAAAAATCTATCGAACCTCGTAATATTGTTGGAGATGAAAAAACGCTCAATAATGATTCCGAACAGGAGGCAACTTTCTCAGTGACGCTAGAAGCAACGCATGAAAAGTCGGCTAAACTCACAGTAACAAAGGCTTCTTCATTTTCATATAAAGAGGCAATCACTATTTCTGCAGAAGACATATTGAGCGTTTCATCAGAATTTTCCTATGAGTTTAAAATTGAGAATTCAGTTAGCTCCGAGTCCACAACTTCCGATACTGTCACGGTGAAGGATTCGATTAATCTTACATTGCAACCAAACTCTTCTGTGATCGTAAGGCTTGATGTCAAATGGCTGGAGGAAAAATCTGAAATAGAAATACCGATCAACGTTGTTGGACACACTGGAGGTGACTATCCCGAACCATTGGATGGTCACTATTATTGGTTTCCTTGGTTGAAAGATTGGGTGCAACTCACATCAAGTATGCATGCAAATGTTATCTCTTCCTACGATATAAAGGGTGAGATTACTCTTCAGAATTTAGATTAGCTATCTAGTTATCTAAACTGTAGTTGTATGTGTAACCTACAGCTGTTCTTTGGTAATAGCCAGCTAATTATTGTTATTATCATTTCAGCATTTTTATTATCATTGGTGTTGTTGTTGTTGTTATTATTATTATTATTAGTGTTACTGTGTAGATATCAAGTACTGATTATACCACACAGGTGAAACGCGTGTACATTTTATACATGTTTGTAAATTCTTGTCCGTAGCTAATGAACATAATTATTCTATAGGAAGTGGTTACTGGCCCGAAAGGTTTTTCGCGGATAACTTAAAATATCTTTTTCTGGCTGTGGGCACTAGTTGTCCACAGACCTTTAATACACCTATCAATGTCAAGCCCCACCCCCCCAGTACGGGCTATGTGGGGCGTTAGGAGGGGATTTGAACTTAAATTTTGTCCCCAGGGGTGGGGAATTTGAACAAGCGCTCTATAGTAGCATAGATCCTTTACAGTAGTTTTATAAGATAGTGAAGCGCGAGAGAACACGTGATAAAACTGCAGCACCTCATGTACTTTGTCACTGTGGCTTCTGTTTTTACAACACGTTGGTTGTCAAATCCCCTTCCTATCCCCACCTCATAGGGTGGGACTATGTGGGGATTTGACCTGATAATTCACCCCCAGGTAGGGGAATTTGACTTTCCACTTGATCAAATCCCCACTATATCCCAACCCTCCCCGTACTGGGGGTGGGGGGTGGGGCTTAACATTGATAGGTGCATAATGCTGCATTAAAAAGCGGTTTTACAAAACTGACAGTCATCCATCCACGGTGTACAGGCTTTTCCTTTCCCCGTATATCGGCTTTACCCGTATCGGGTATACAGGCCGCTTAACATTTAGGCAAAATTTAGACCCCCTATTTTCGTTCCCCGGTCCAATTATATGGAAATATTTGGACCCCCGGAACAAAAATGTTTGAAATATATGGACTTCCACTGAAATATTTTATCCCCTTACAAATCATTTGTTCACATTCAAAGGGGGTCCAGATCTTTCAGCTGAAATAATCACTCCCCTTTCTACCTGTTGCATTCAGCTAACCACCCCAGTCTCTTTATACAGTATTACAATTATTATTTTATTTTATAATTGTAAGACTCATATGCACGAGCATAGTACAATGATTAGTTACAAATTAAATTAGAATGTAAGTAAGCGATTAAATAAGTTAAGTGTATTACTTCAGGAAAGTCAGAATAACGATCATTGAAGGAAACTCTTTGTCTGTGGGTAGTGAGAAATGAACAGAACCAATTGTTATCCACACTCCCCAGGAGCGGATCCAGGAGCCAACAAGGGGAGAGGCACAAACAGGCTAAGTTGTATGTGGTTGGGGAGATCCAGATTCTCTTGCTAGTTGTTGCGTTGTTGAAGCAGCAAATAAGCACCTCTTAGTAGTGTCTCACTGGTGATTATAGCCATTTTGACCTTTGAAGATGCTGTTTAAAGGCTCCAAACGTCTTAAACAACAGCAACAGGATAATTATTTTAGAGGCGCTTAATACGCACGAAGGTGCTGGGTAACAGTTTTACATTGGTTTGCTTCAGTTTCAGGTGAAATTGTAATAAGTACTAGTAAAATGTGCATATTTTCATGAGTTGTATAGTTAAACAGGTCTTGGCCTGACATAAAGTTTAGTATTTTAATCACAAGTATGGCTGGCTCTTCACAAGGTGAAGGGGGGATTTGCCCCAAATGCCCCATCCTGGGTCTGCCATTGCTCCCATAACACATAATAGAGATGAAACCATCATTGATAACTGATGCCATCTTTATTAATAATGATGTTGAATGTGAATAATTAAAAAGCAGGTAAATTTTTTGGACGCATGTGACCAAACAGGACCAAGGACTTATGTGGGTATGATGTAGTTACAAAAATAAAATTTAGCTAGCTACATCAGTAAAATACAGTTATTATAATAAGTATGGTTGGTTGAGTCTACACACTCTTTGCATGATTGAGCTAAGAAAATTCTTTCAAAAGATGAAATCTATTGTAATACAGGCAGCATCATTCAACATCTTTCTGACAAACAACATGCATGTAAGATACAGACAGTTAATTTAGAAGATTGTTCACAGAGTCTGGCTGGTAGCAGGTAAGCACTGTAATTTTAAATGTCTTATAGTAAACTTAATAGCTACTTTGACATCTCTGCAGCAATTGAAGGTACACTACTTTGGATTGTTTCCTGAAAAGGGCTGATTGTATGCGATGTACATAAGTCCAGAGGGCAAGTCAATTCTAACATCACATTTTCATAGTAGTGAATTGAATAATATCTAGATGATAGCATGTTGTTAATATGTATATTGGAGTTGTTGCTTAAGGTACTTCAGTATAGCTAGACCGAAAGTTTTGTAGGTCTGCATAAAAACTTGCAAAAAGTTCAATACGTTTTGTATCCAGAATATGTAGCACCTTATTGTGATGGTTATAGTGTATCTCTGCTGACTTTAAGAGACAGAGGAAAATCATTTAAAATATTTGCTGTACTAAAGCAGGTGGAATTAAACAATAAGCACTTTGCATCACATTGCATGGATCAATGTTGATTACTGACAGCAGTGGTGGGCAAGGTGTTGGCAGAGGCAGCCTGTAAGAGAAATAGTATAGTTAGCTAGACACTTTATGCTTGTCACTTTTCTAGAAATTGGAGTGGTTAGCTAAATGCAACAGGTAAGAGCAAGGATTATATAGATGGGGGATCAATGATTTCAGCTGAAATATCTGGACCACTTTTTGTATGCATGCAAATGGGGTTAATAATACATTTTGTAGGGGATAAAATATTTCAGAAGGGTCCAAATATTTCAAGAAAAAGTGAACTGGGGTCAACATTTTGTGGATCCATATAATAATTATATTGTTACATGCCCGTATTTAATCATAATCACAATGATAAAGCAACTAGTAGTATGTTAGGGTTAGTATGACCCAGTAGAGTATTATTATTATTTATTATTATTATTACTATTATTGTCATAGTTACTGAGCAGACAGCACAGCTGATATGTTCAGGAAAAAAGAAAGCAATCACAAAATGAATTTAGCTATGTAGTTACAAACATTATACAGCAGTTATTGAGTTCCATACAATGTTTGCAGTTCTGCCAAAAAAGAGTCAAAATTGTTGCACTCAATTATATTAGATGTAAGTTGATCCAATCCTTAATTGATCTGGAGTAAAAACTCTGTTGGTATGAATAGGTGGATGAGTTTGGTAGAATAAAATGATGTGGTTGATAAAGTCTGGTGGATATTGTTATTGAAATGAAAGGAATTTACAGTGAATAATCTTCATGCATAATTTTGAAAAGTATATGAGGATGTTGTTAGAGTTTAAATGTTCCAATATGGAATGATATATAATATGTTCCATAGTTTTGGAGCACACAGAAGTCAATGATATTGGTCGGTAATTTGCAGCACTAGTACAGTTTCCTTTCTTGAAAACCAGACATACATTAGCCATGAGCCAATCGGATGGTAGTATACCTGTGTCTAATAATTGAGTGAAATAACTTGCAGTATAGGAGATATTTCATTTGCACAATTCTTCAAGATAATTATATGGATGAATATCGTCTGGCACACTAGCTTTGTTGGTATCTAATAGGGATAATTGATGTTGGATACCAGCCACTGAAAATGTAATACCTAGCATAGTAGGCAGAACATTCACAGGGTTGTTGCATCCATTCATGGAAGGGATATTCGACAAGTTTTCCATAGTGAAGACTGACTCAAAATAGTTGTTTAATGCATTGGCTTTACTCTTTGTATCTGAGATAGATTCACCATCTATAATAGGGTGGAGACATTATGATAGTCCTTACATTTTGCTCTAATATACTTCCAAAATTGACTACAATTTCCATTAAATGAGGTGTCAAACATTCTATGAAATAATTATTGTGTGCTACTTTGATCTTGCTATTTATAGAGTTTATAATCTTGCAGTAGGCATTTCAGTCGTTATTAGATTTAGTTCCTTCAGTTATGTTGAATAATTATTTGCATCTCTTCATGTCCTTCTTTATTTCTCTGTTTATCCATAGCAATTTGGAGTTGGGACATATAGTTTTGTATGGTACGTGTTTTGCAACACTGTCATTGATTGCATGCACCTTTTAGATCAGTCCAGTTTTGTTCAACAATTTTACTGTAAGGGTCATTCCCAAGAAAACAAGTTTGAAATTCAAGTAGGTGGTCTCTTTTAATATTCTCAAGATTAGCCCGTGGTATAAAGCTACTTTGTGTTCAGATTTTGTATTAATATTCATATTATTTATTATGACAATGGCCTCATGATCAGACATTCCTGGTTTATTAGTTAGGTCCAAAATGGTAGGAGGTAGAAAGTACAAGATCTAAAAGTATGTTGTTATTCTGGTTAGAGTACTGACAAATTGATCAAAGCCAATGTCATTAATTTGGTCTAGAAATAAATTATTTAGTTCTATTCCAAAGCTAGAATTAGAGGTAAGTTGACCATTTCCATCTAACCAATTAATGCTTGGAAGTTTAAAATCACCCATTACTATTATATTAGGTAGCTCAGTAAGGAGTATGCCAGCAATGTTCGACAACCATGGTTTCTGATACAATTTTTAGCCGAAAAAGAAATTTTCTGCTTCTTGCTATCTAAGCCATAGACACTTGCATGCAAAATTCAGACCTGCAACTTTCTTTGTCTGGATGCAAAAGTGACCTGTCCAAATGTTTTCAATTATCAATGGACAAAAATATGTATTATCCATTGAGTGGTACTGCTTATTTTATTATTAAATTATTAGCAAACTTGAGGGTGTGCAACAGCATGCCACAAAACTAGTACCATCTTTAAGAGACAAGTCTTACATAGATCGACTGACATCAATGAATTTACCATCTCTCTTGTACAGGCACAGACATGGTGACTTAATATTTCTTTTCAAGATGTTGAATGATTACTTCAATCTGGATCACTCCAACTTTTTTACTTTCTCCTACATTACACAAACTAGAGGTCATGCATATAAATTACTTAAGCCTCCTACCCACCATTCATGTCGGGTCAACTATTTTGGTACTAGAGTAATTAATGACTGGAAAAATCTTACAAGTGATATTGCAGGAAATTCTTCATTAAATAATTTTAAATCAGCCATAGATAATTACTTTTATGACTATAGATTTATGTGAACGTAATAATTACATTCATAGATAATTTCATCTAATTTATGTATGTGTATGTATGTAATTGAATGGGTGTACAGGCTTCTAAGCCTCAACCCAAATCACATCATAATCATAATCATAATCAAAAGCCCACCAGGGGCAACACGCTAATATGCATTACAAATCACAAATTGTTTAGTTTATCTATAATGTGCTTAAAAGTGTCGTGGTTAATTGTGTCAATGTCGTCAATTTTCAAGTTGCTCCAATCAATATTTGCCCTTGATAGAAAAGAAATTCTGAATTGCAGCTATGAAAATTTGAGGGGATTATTGGTACGAGTATATGATAAGGGGATTGGCTGAGGTAAACAATGATTTGGTAGCACCAGTAAGTTTCTCACTATCTTGAATAATAAAATAAGTCTAGCATTCCTTCTCCAACTTTTTAAACTTGGCCATTGAAGGTAATAGAGCATACAGTACCGCCCAGAAGTAACGTTACAATCCCTCGCGAGTGCCCAAATCCAGGTCACAACTCGACGCGACGCACACTGGAATACATCACGTGTGAACGCACGCGGTTACTGTAGCAGCAACCCTAGGGAGCTCGCGTGTCGTGGCTACACGTGGTAAGTTAGTTAGCACACACATGCCAAAGAATTCGCGGGGTCAAAAATTGGCTACGCGAGTGTCAACTGCTCACGAGAGTAACGTTACCTCTGGGCAGTACTGTATCTGTAACACCGTGTTGTTCACCAGATCTGTGCCATGGTTTAGCTATTAAGAACAAATCTTGCAACTCTGTGTTGAATAGTTTTTAATTTGCTAACTAAATACAAAGTATATAGCAATAATTGTTTGTATAAGTGTTCTATGATTTGCATTATATAATTCCTTTCAGAAATCATAGATAATTAACGAGAGATCCTTTACATTTTGACGCCCTTATCAAGAATAGACTGTTACTTACACCCCTTCCTTCCATCAGCAATATAGTTATGAAATACCCCCTGTTGAAGCAGAAACAACACTAGAGATATTATACAATACCAGAAATTTACATACATATCTGGTCATTGAGTGCTCTATTAGGATGCTTATTATCATTAGATAAATTTCAACACAGACATGATAGATTGAGAATATCTCTTTTAAAATGTGTTTATTTTATTTATTACTACATCTGAGTTTGGTATATTTGCAAGACACGCAACAAAAGAAGACGTATTGCTGTATGTTATATTAGAGTGTATTACCTTTTGATGGATATCTGTACTTGTGAATACACTGTGCTTTAGCTATAGGTCAAAAAGTCATTTTCCACTAGTACTTCAACACTTGTGATAGTTTATTTTATAATAACCACATTAATCACCATGGCAAACTGAAGCCTATTCATAATAGAATTAGAAACCAAAACTAGAAATTTAAAACATTGAATTTTTTCTTGATCAAATGAAAGGAAATATGTGTAAGAAAATATTTTTACCTATAATAAGATGTGACTAATTAAGATTGTTGAGATATTGAAGAAAAACTGATAAAACACTCTAATTAAACAATCGAAGCCATGCAACCGTCAATGACCAACTATTTCTGGTAATGAATACATTTAACTACTCTGTAGCTAATCATCCTATAATACATATAATCTATTGTGCAAAACTCTAATTTCCTACATCTTATACTAGCTGGTGAAGGCTCAGCTCAGTTATAAATTCAATGTAATTTGTAATTATGCCATGATGTGTACATTTATGTTATTGTATTATACAGTGTAGCTGCATTTTGAGTTTGGCATGCAGTAATTAAATACATGAAAGCTCTCATTGAGCCTGACAATTTGTATTATGGACTTTCAAAATTGTGTAAACAGTAGTTTCTGTGATTCACAGGATTTCAAAAACATGATGTAGTTTCATATATCTACTACAAAACTTTTACATATGTGACCGGATTTGCAAAAAGGTACCTTTTTCACACACAAAATTTGATCCATTTTTTTAACTTTAACGCTTCATAACGTTTTGATCATGGCATATAATTGCTTGAATTTTTCAATGAATGTAGCTACAGTACCTGGCTACATTTTGAGACTAAGAACAAGTTAATCAGTATATGGAGTCAAATGGTACATTATTTTGTTTGCTGGTATGTCAAATGTGTGAAAAAGGTACCTTTTCACAAATCCGGTCACATATGCTCTATTTTTTTCTGGAAAAAGCAATGTAATTTTTTTGTGTTTTTTTTAGTTTTGGTTGTATGACATCATAAACTCAGATTAGTGAAATTTGCTGTAAACCAATGTTAAAATGTACTCTGAGACACTGTGGACATGTTTAGCTAACCATTATAAAGCACTAAATTATACTAAAGAGCAGAACACTACATCAGAACATAATGAACATCGTGAATATGTATACCTAGTGGGATATTAAATAAATGCGTAGGAGGCGAGCAAGGACTTTTGGAAGTTTATGCCTTTGTATAGAAATGCTCTAGCACGCATATATGTTATAGAAAAGAGATTTGGATACAAAAAAGCAGTTATGCACACAAGATAACAACGTAGTTATCACAAGCATTTCCATGATTCCTCATGCTAAACCAATATACCTTCATATAAGGACCATAGGTTCTCAGTATTACAACACTAGGTAAACACCGGATTTAGGCAATGTAATACAATACCGTGTGGTTTTATAGAAACAATTAGCTGTAATGCTTTGTCAATTCGTTGAAGCTGCAATGCCGTAGAAGCAATTAAAATTGTTGAGGTAATTCTTTGAAAAGTGCATTTAGACGTAAGTGAGTCTTCGTACGCACACGGCCACGGATAAGGAAATAAAATGCCTCACAAGTGGGTGTGATGATCAAAGTCCAAGGTTTCCCCGACCATTCTGGGCAATCCCTTGCAATGAAAACTCTCCTTTAAGTTCCAAGTAAATGGTAAAGAGTACTCAAACGCAGACACAAAATATCATTGATTGCGGACCAGCACGACGAGGCACGAGGATGAGGATGAGGCTCATTTAGATGTTAGTGTTCGATGGATTTGGAGTAGCCGACATCAAAGAGTTCTTTATGTAAGAGTGTTTAATCCAACTGTTTTCCAGTTATCATGACTCCGACCGTGAGACGGTTGTTGCTTCTCTCAGACGATTCGAGCGCGTTCGAGCGGGAAAATCAGAGATAATAGATAGCTACTGTGGAGAAACAGAGAAATATATAGCTATGAGCAAAGAGTTCGTGACGTAGAAATGGGTTCGTTCACCCCTTTTTTGGGAATGGGTAGTGCTGCTACTAGAGCATCTAACAGTTCTTCATCACTTTCTTCTACCTTTAAGAAGCGTGAGAATATCAAGCGTTGAGCTTATGGTCAGAGAATTCGCGAGGTTGAGCATGCTTCTTTTACACCTATCATCATGTCGGCAACAGGGGGGGTTGGCTCACGAAGCCACAGTTTTCTACAAGCGTCTGGCTTCCCTCCTATCGGCTAAGTGGAATGATGAATACTCTGTAGTCCTGGGTTGGCTTCGGTGTTGTCTTGGTTTTTCTCTGCTCCGCTCGGCTATTCAGTGCATTCGAGGTGCGCGTTCATCCATTGGTGCTTACACTAGGGCTCCACCACCAATAGATTTAGTACAAGTGGAGTCCCTCTTGTCAGAGTAACATGCTAGCTGTGTTACTCTGTTTTTCTTTTGTCTTTTACAGTTGTCCAGCACGTGCCTTTTTTGTGTTGGGGGTGGTAGGCTAGGGCAGTCCATCAAGCCCGGGTTAGAAAAAAGAACTAGAGTAAGCCACCGATGTTCGGCAACCAAGAATTTTCGGACACTCGTACGCAGAAACTATGCAACGTATTCTCTTGCATTTTGCATTGCAATTACCTTAGACTCTTACCATTTAGCCCACCAAGTTTCGTAGGAATTCTTCAAGGACTATGAGTTTGGCGAGCCAATAAGGAGTGTCCGAATCGCGTGACGTTTTGGCCAAAAGTATGGATTTTCGGACTGCAGCTCGAAAAGCACAATAAATGTACGGATTTGAATGTAATTTGGCACACAGCTAGGGTAATCACTCAAGATTTAGCCCAACAAGTTTCAGCTAACAAATCGATTCTACCAGGGCCGGACCAATAATTTTGGTGTTCAATCAAGCTAAAGCTATTTCAACCATTTACTTAAATCCCAGCTTCCATTCGCACATGCAATCAGTGGACGACCTTATACATGCTTATTTACTGATGTTATATCAGATGTATGGCGCAACTAGCTATTTATTCAACTTAACCAAAGCACAAAGGTGCTGCACTTACTGTAGCATCACACTCCTGTAAGCAGCGAACAACATACTGCAGTAATCGATTGTGGGATCTAGCTAATCATCACGTGTGCTGACTGTGAGATTCTAATATTATTCATGCAAATATCCCTTAGTGCACGTCTCTTCAAGGACATCACACAAATAATTCTTTGTTCTCATCAGATAATAGATTACACGCCTGCAGCGCAGCACCGTTATGGAGGGAAGGCCACAGTCAGACTAGGCGCCTTATTCCACACTGAGCTGGGAACAGTAGACCCATACTACCATCCATGAACTTATCAACTTCTGACTGTCTGGATCAACTTGAAACGAATCGTGATTTGACGTATGAGCTTCATCATCAGTGATCATTCCGGCAGGCTTTCAGTCCACAACCGAGTGTAGCTACTGTAGGCTACCATTTTAGGGAATTTCGCAATGCGGTATCCTCACTTCAACTACTAACTTGTCTCTGAAAGTTTCTCCATACCATACTCGACCATGCTGCTGCACTGGCGCCATGTTTACGTTTCTTTACCTCGTGATTTCTACTAGTATACGTATATTTACGGGTCATGATCTACAAACCACACGCTACCTGCTTGCCACGCCGTCACTTTTATTCAGTAAGAATTATAAATGATTGGAATGGACTCCCATATGACTCAGTTAATGTTCATTCAACCAATTTGTTTAAGACACACCTCGATAGATTTTATTATGATTACCAGTATGATATTAGTTTGATTGTTTAGATCAGGTTTTTACAGGCTTTGCCTCCTTACCTGTACCCCCAATAATAATAATAATAATAATAATAATGATTGCACGCACTTTACACGTGGTAACTAAATTATGGTTTGTGCTCAACTATGGCTCGTGCTAACTATGGTGTCAAAGCTTGTTAGGTACGACGTTGGATCTTCTGTTTCTCAAAGTTATCCTACACTGCCAGATACACCAAATCATCCACCTTCATCGTTTAATTTTCCACAACGTGAATTTGGGAAGAAGCAAGTTGTTAAGCGTTCTTGCCAGTTGCAATGGTTTTCTAATTGGGAATGGCTGCATTATGATGAGGATGATGACGTGGTATTTTGCCACTTTTGTGTTACAGCATTAGTGAAAAGGACAGTTAAGTGGAATAAAGAAGAAGCTGCCTTTGTATCTAAGGGCTACTGTAACTGGAAAGATGCTATTGTGGCTTTCAGGAAACATGAAGGATCAGACTGCCATAAGAGTGCCATTGAAGCAATAGTAAGACTGCCATCACAGTGTAAAGACATTAGAGAGCAATTATCCAAGCAAGTTGCTTCTGACAAACAAGACAATCAACAATGCTTGCTAAAGGTGATTTCAAATGTAAGATTTTTATCAAGACAAGGTTTAGCATTTTTAGAGGGGATGGGGATGAGACCAATTCAAATGTTATGCAACTCTTAAAGTTACGTCAGGATGAAGATCCTAGAATTAAAGGTTGGATTGAAAAAAAGACTAATAAATATGTAGCACACGATATGCAAGATGAAATGATTAAAACCATGGCTATTTCAGTCCTCACAGAATTAGGAAAAGACATACTGTCATCCGATTTCTTCACCATTATGTGTGATGAATGTACTGATTCTTCAAACAGAGAGCAATTATCAGTATGCATAAGGTGGATCAAGTCTGAATTGGAACCACAGGAAGATTTTATTGGGCTTTATAAAATGGATAATGTATGTGCCAATGATATTGTGAAGGCCTTAAAAGAAACTTTAGGACGTATGAAACTTTCACTTTCCAACTGCCGTGGGCAATGTTACGATGGTGCCAGCACAATGAGTGGACCCAAAAAAGGAGTGGCAAAAGTGATCAGTGATGAACAACCAAAAGCCATATATACCCATTGTTATGGCCATGCACTTAATTTATCTGTTGGAGATACCATAAAGCATTGTAAAATATTGAAAGATGCACTGGATATTGTTTATGAAGTCTCAAAGCTAATTAAATACTTCCCAAAAAGAGACATGCAATTTGAAAATTTAAAGCAAAACCTTGCACCTGATACACCAGGATTTCGTGTCCTATGTCCAACTAGGTGGACTGTTCGTGCCAATTCACTGAAGTCTGTTATAGACAACTACAAGGTACTGCAAGAACTGTGGGAGAGTTCTCAAGATGAAACGTCTGACACGTCTATAAAAGCTAGAATAATTGGAGTTGAAGCACAGTTTAAGACATATGCATTCTTTTTTGGTATCCACTTGGGCTATTTAATTTTAAAACACACTGACAGTCTTAGTCAGACGTTACAGTCTCCAAAGCTGTCTGCTTCAGAAGGACAGCATGTTGCTTCTATGACTGTTAACACATTACAAACACTTAGGGGTGAAGCCAATTACAAGTTATTTTGGCAAAAAGTCAGTCTTCTTCGGACATCCTTTGATATTGAAGATCCTAAGTTACCATGAAAAAGACGAGCACCAGCTAGATTTGAAGGAACTGCTGAAGGAACTACCTTTAATGATTGTGAGTCATACTTTCGTACTATTTACTATGAAGTCCTGGATCTAATTATCAATTGTGTCAAGCAGAGGTTTAATCAACCAGGCTTTGCAATTTACAGGAACTTACAAGATGTCTTGTTAAAGTGTATAAGAAGGGAAAAATATGATGACAACTTGGAAGCAGTTGCTTCGCTTTATCAGTGTGATGTTGATTTTGATCAGCTTAAAGTTCATCTAGAAACACTTTCAGCTAATTTTCGAGGTAAGAGAGACACTGTTAGCATATTTGATGTGAAAGATTTTGTCTTGAGTTTATCTCCAAATGAAAGGCCTATAATATCAGAGGTATGTGTGCTACTTAAACTGATTTTAGTCATGCCATCTACCAATGCAGTTAGTGAAAGGTCATTTAGTGCACTCAGAAGAATAAAAACTTATTTACGAAGTACTATGCTGCAAGAAAGGCTAAACCATTTACTTGTACTTCATGTTCATAAAGACCGCACAGATTCTTTGGACTTAATCACTGTTGCTAATAACTTTGTAATCGATTCAGACCATAGGCTATCTATATTTGGTCGTTTCACTGAATCTGACTGCTATTCAGGTGGATTTTGTTTTAAATGTAAGTCATCTTTGCACTGTACTAAAAGTTTTTGTACATGACTGTAACTGTAATACACTAACTGGTATGGATATAAAATATATATATATATATAACAATAATACAAAGATAACTAGAGGAATATAATTATTATAGTGATTGGTTATTGACACTTGGTAGGGTTGCTAAGCTTGTCAGTCCTGACCATGATAAACGTCAGATTGAGGTAGCTATAGCTATAATTATGTAAATTTCATAATTATTCATTATACATTTATATACAGTACATCACTTTGCTGTTTCATCAATGGTCCATGGTGATCCAATCAAACCAATATGCTCCATTTGAAGCTTTCTTGCATGTAGTTATCCCATACTTTGCAGTACATATATAGCTAGGATGTTTTGTAGTTTAATACCATACCTGTTTCACTGCCCGTACAAAAGTCTCAATAGTAGCAGTGAAATTTATCCCGTATTTCACTGACAGCAGTGAAAAAGTTGTAATTGCAATTTCATTGGCTAGAATTTATGTTAACAATGTAGCGCCAATTAGTGTCGACGCATGTTTAGTACATAGTGACAAATTACGTACATAGCAAAGCTAATGCACAGCATGCGCATATGCAGCGAGAGTATGGTATTAACTGGGAATAGCATGGGTAGCAGTGAAATTTGGGATAAATACCACTCTTGTTGTATTGGAAATTGTAAATTTCCAATACAACACTCGTGATATTTATCCCAAATTTCACTGCTACCCATGCTATTACTAGTACAAATTTCCCTATAGAATTTACAACAATGATATTATGGATAATGTGAGCATACTAACAGTGAAATATCACTAAAATTGCATATCTGAGCATCTAAATTTTCATCTTTTCCTGGAGGGGGGGGGGGGCATGCCCCCAGACCCCTCTAGAAGGCTCGTGCTTTGCACTTCGGAGTGTGCTTCGCACACTGTGCAGTGGTTCTCCTCTCTCAGGCAACACCATAATGCTTACAGTAGTTATATCAACACACCTATATTGGTTAGTATCAACTATCAAAGTAAGCATAGGATACAATGGCCTGACCAATACAATTTTGCTTCCTCCGGCCCTGTCTACGCTTCAGTAATTATTAAATCTGTAAGTGCATGTAGGCGTATCAAATATCGGACATATATTGCCACGAAAAACTACAACTGCTGATTAAAATTTTGAGCAAATTCAGATGATTTCAGCTTTTGCACACTATAAAGAGCAAACAAATCACAACTGATTGTTATTTGAGAGCTCACATATCTTGTGACAGTCTGCAACTGCTCAGCTGACAATGATACAGGATGCAAGAATTGTGAAGAGATTTTTACTGCATCAAAGTGACTGTTCTATTAGAGTAGTTCATTTTCCTGACTGCTTTGTTAGATTATCTTGTATTATACTTACAATATGACCAGTATAATGCTAATAAATGTCATGTGAAAAGTCATACATTGTTTAACCAACATGAAGTATTCTATTATTTATATATTTTATTTTAACAATTTACAGAACTTTAAGTATGCCACATGCAATACAGGCATACAATTAAATGCCATGTAATAATTACAATATTATAGTCCTGCAGGTGCAGAGTCTAGCACTGGTAGCCATTAGATTATTATTTATAAATAAAATTACCTAACTAAAAGTAAGATTATAAGGGGTAGAAAGGATTCAAGTTAAAGAATGAGATAGTTTGTAGGAGCAGGAATCTTGGAACACTTGGAGATGGGACAGAGGTAGTGGTAAATGTAGAAATTATTGCTGTCAAAGTAATTAATAAAATGTTCCCAAAAATGATTCTTTGATTTAAATTTGGTTGTTGCAAGGGAATAGAATAATTCTGTTTCATACTGGATCCTTGATTTTGGAAGTTGACGTCTAATGTCTATGCCTAGTATTTAGCTATAGCTATTATTATCTATATTGCATACACATATTGAAGAGGTTTCCTGAAATTATAACCCTTGAAACTAAGTTTGTTCAAGAAGTTTCACACTCTGCTATAATTGTTATAGCTCTTCTCTTTTATGAATAAATGGAATTGCTTGTAATCTTATAAGTTTTGTTAGATATCAAGGCAAAATAATTCAATACCATCTCCCAGTCCTGAATCCTACTGATTTGAAGCAACCACTTCATGCCCGTTGTACTGTAACTTTTATGAAGCCATGTGCAACGTTCATTTTAAATGTTGATTGAATGATGTTAATCAATTATTTTACCCTGTTAAAGATCTAATCATGCATGCATATATATATATAAACCAATATTGTGCAAATTTTTGAATTGAATTACTATTGTTTAAATCTTTTGTAAGTGCACGTGTACATTTGTGCCTCCCTGAAGTAAGAATCATTATTGGAAAGTGAGAATCATTTGTCAGTCAAGTAACCAATAAAGCTTCTTTCATCATGCCATATTATAGACAAGATGTAATTATAACAAAGCTGCACTGTCAGGATTTAATTGTATAATAAGTGAGATAAGCATAAAATTTAATCACTGCACAATTTGTTTAATGGGAACTTAGTGGAGGAAAAAGATAAATCCTATGTAGATTGATTCTATCGTGATAGCTAGGACTTGAACCATCCCTAGCATGTTGCCATTTTAAGTCTATTGTGTATATCCTGCAAGGATTAATTGTGTGGGACAGTAGCTGCAATCAGGTCAATTTTGCTTTTAATGAATGCTTACTTTTGATGAAGATTTGTATACGTATCTATCAATAATCTACATGATCCAAGAGGTGGTAACTCATGATAATACATTATAGTAAATGGATCAATTTAGAGTCTATTTAATTTTTTCCTAAAATCATATGCAGCATCCATTTGGCTTGTGCAATTTTACATGCCTGTACATGTATTTTCCCATTGCTGAAAGTATGCTGTTATAATATGAAATACTAATTATGCTATGCAATTACTCTAAGTTCAATTGCTGTCATCATACAGAGTTCCAGTAAGTTGATTACTCTTCATTCATCACAAGGATAAAGCCATCCATGATCTAACTGACCTCCTCCAATATCTTCATCAATACCCTCAAGTGCATGACCATGCATATCAAACACATGCTTCAATACTGACAACAATCTACATTGTATGCTCTTCAAACTATATACACTTCACATTACATCTCAATCAAATTTTGTAGCTGAATGGTTTGGTATGAATTTATTCATTGCATTTCTGCATTTCTGCAAACTTATTCTCTTTGAAATGATAAGGAAAACCAAAATCTGAACAGTTGAATACATGTGGATTACCATCTGTGGCATAGCAATAGAGCTATAAAATTATGTTATATGACAATGCATCTCTTCACTGTGTTATTGTCAAGCTATATTAATTTATGAGATCTAACCTTGCAATTGCCAAGTGTTTATAAATCTATCCACCTAAAGGGTCAACAGAATGTGTATTTTACTCAAGGTCAAGAAGAGACAACAAACATTCTTCTGAGTTGGTATGGCATTTGAAAGGATGATGTTTCATCTAGAGTTTTGTACCACTGAGCATCATTCTTTAGCAAACCAAGTAAATGGCACACTTCCTTAAATGACTCACATTCCCTTTCACCAACCCACAGCAAACCATCATATACTCTTAGCTCCCGGAATGTGCAGCAGCACGATCCATAGATAATATCTATCTCCCTCACTTGGAGAGACAGCATAAATTCTGCTGATGACTTTATCACCTCCCTTGCAACATTTCTTCCACTTGCAAAATGTACTATCAAAAATGAAATGTGATGGTATATCACTATACAGCAAGTGACGTGCATCAACATCTGTTATGTTCAGCTTGAACCATGCAGTGAGATAAGTGTCATGTTTGCTGGCATTAATGAGGGGTTGTTACTATTCTGACTCATTGTGATCCAGCAAATCTGTTTGAACTATGAAGTGATCATAAGACAAGCCTTGCTGAGGATTATTTACAGAGTCAATCATTTGATGTTGTAATGAACTAGCTCTCTGGGAAATAAATTCATTGTTTGAACACACCGGTTAATGTCTCTCTGACTATGGCATTCCTTTGCCTACATGTAATTGCAATGCATATAATAGAGTTGATGGAAATTTGTCTCAAGTTGCAAATGCTTTGTGTGACCTGCTCAACTCCCAGCAAACTGAAGTTGCTGATGCAATGTATATTCACATGTTAGACATGCACCTAAAGTACTTTATTTGGATGGACCAGGTGGAAGTGGCAAGACTTTTACCTACAATTGCTTGGCAACAGAAATGCATGCAAAAGACCACAAAGTGCTAACAGCTGCATGGACTGGTATTGCTGCAACACTGCTAAGTTGTGGACGGACTGTGCACAGTTTATTCAAACTGCCAGTCTCTCTTTACTTGACACCACCTGTTGCAACATTACATCAAATTCAAATTATGCTGCAATGTTAAGAGAAATTTCACTTTTTACGGTAGATTAAGCATCAATGGTGCCATTACATGCTTACAATGCCATAGATCAAGACACACGGTAGTGTGTCGTGCGGCCCAAGAAGCCGGCGCGCACACCGAGGGTATATTGACAGGAAGAAAGAAAACGCCATTTTCACACTTTTGTATCTCGGTGATCCCTTATACGATTGGACCAAAATTTGCTACCAAGTTGCCCGCCAGCCAGGGGAGTCTACATACCAAATTTGAAGGAAATCGCTGCAGCCATTTCCGAGATACGAGCTGCCAAAGTTTCGATTTTTTTCTTCGTTTTTTTTTCCTTTTCTTTCTTCTTCGTGTTTTCGCACACTTGCAAAAATTGCTACAAAACGCAAATGCGTACTCCGATCGCTTTGAAATTTGGCACACAGGAAGGGAGTCCACAGGCGAATCCTAGCATCACATTTGGTGCAAATCCGATGAATGTTTCGCGAGTTATGACCGATTATTTGCGTAAAACAAGATTGATTTGTTGTCACGCCTACAGGGTAAACCGCTTCATGAAATGAGTTGAAAATTGCAATGTAAATGGAATAACCATCGAAGGAGTGCCTTTTAGTGATTTGAAAGGAATCGAGATAAAGACCACGGAGATATGACACAAAACCCAACCTGTGTCACAATTACACGATCGATTTTTATGAATAAAAAAGTATTAATTTTTACGCCTACTAGGCAAACCGCTTGGAGCAATGAGCTGAAAATCTGTGTACAGCTGGAATAATCTTCATAGAAAGTACTTGCAGTAGTACAGAAGGATCGGATTACAAACCACTGATTTATGATTCGAAAGCCAACTCCGTGTAGCAAATGCGAGATAGAGATACTCTAATAGAACAGTCACCCTAATAGAGCATTCAGCTAATTTATTTATTCAATTATAGAATTCTATTACATTTATTCTGTAGGGAGTTCAGCTGCAAACAGTTAATCTTATATACAGTTCAGCAAGAAGCAATTCACCCTATAGAGAGTTCAGCTACAAACATATTGCTGTAGTGATTCAGAACATTACAAGTCACACTGAAGAGGGTTCAGCTATAAACAAGTCATGCACCCTGTAAAGATTTCAGCTACAAGCAATTCACTCTGTAGAAATTCTGCTACAAACAAGTCTTCATGCAGAGAGTTTAACAACTAAAATCCACCATGTAAAGATTTCAGCTTTACTAACAAGTTACTCTGTAGAGAGATCAGCTAGAAATAAGAGGGAGCGCAGCTAGAAAACATCGCCTTGTAGAGACTTCAGCTTCCAACAAATCATACTGTAAACAGATCAGATAGAAGAAGCCGCCTTGTAGAGGGTTCAGCTGTGAAGTGATCACCTTGGAGAGAGTTCAGCTAGAAAATAATCACCCTGTAGAGAGTTCAGCTACAAAGAAACCATCCTGTAGAGAGATCAGCTATAAACAAGTCACCTGTAGTGACATCAGCTACAAAGAAACCATCCTATAGAGAGTTCAATTACAAACAAATCACTCTGCGGAGAGTTTGGCTACAAAAATTCACCATGTAGAGTATTCAGCTACAAACAAATCACCTTGTAGAGTGTACAACTAGACACAAGTCACCCAGTAGAGAGATCAGCTACAAGAAGTTACATTGTAGAGAGATCAACTAGAAGGAATCACCTTGCAGTGAGTTCAGCTACAAAGAAACCATCCTGTAGAGAGTTCAGCTACAAACAAATCACCCTGTAGAGAGTTCAGCTACAACCACATCAGAGTATGGCTACAAAGAACCATGATGTAGAGAGTTCAGCTGCAAACAAATCATCCTGTTGGGAATTAAGCTACAAACAAATCACCCTGTAGAGAGATCAGCTAGAAGAAGTCAACTTGTAGAGAGTTCAACTACAAAAAACCACCCTGTACAGAGTTCAGCTGCAAACAAGTCACCCTGTAGAGAGGTCAGGTACAAAGAAACCATCCTGCAAAGAGTTCAGCTACAAACAAGTTACCCTATAGAGAGATCAGCTAGAAACAAATCATCTTGTAGAGAGTTCAGCTACAAACAAATCACCCTGTAGACAGTTCAGCTACGAAAATATCACTGTGTAGATAGTTCAGCTATAAGAAGTCACTTTGTAAAAAGTTCAGCTACAAACAAACCACCCTGTAGAGAATTCAGCTACAAATAAATCGTCCTGTAGAAAGATCAGCTAGAAGAAGTTACCTTGTAGAGAATTCCACTACAAAGAAACCATCATGTAGAAAGTTCGACTAAAAACAAGTCACCCTGTAGAGAGATCAGCTAGAAGAAGTTACCTTGTAGAGAATTTTCAACTACAAAGAAACCATCATGTAGAGAGTTCAGCTACAAACAAGTCACTGTGTAGAAAGATCAGCTAGGAGAAGTTACCTTGTAGAGAGTTCAGCTACAAAGAAACCATCATGTAGAGAGTTCAGCTGCAAACAAATCACCCTGTAGAGAGATCAACTACAAACAAGTTACCCTGTAGAGACATCAGCTAGATACAAGTTACCTTATAGGGATCAGCTACAAACAAATCACCCTGTAAAAATATGTGTTGGAAACAAATCATCCTGTAGAGAGTTCAGCTAGAAACAAGTCACCCTGAAAAGAGTTCAGCTACAAACAATGGTAGTTTCAGCTACAGTTCAGTTATGTATATAAGAAGTCACCTTATTACCTACAGTATGATTTTCTTTCATTGTTAAATATACAAATATTTTTAATCAGATAAAAAACTGTAGACAACATTTCTTCCTTTGTTCCACAGTTCCTGCAGAAAAGAAAAAAAAACAAGTTAGAAGGAAGCACCAAAGCCAGTTAATGGCTGGCTTTGTGGCTTGCAATACAAAAAGAAGTGATATCTAAACCAAAACAGCCAAGATGTAAAAAAAGAGTGTGGCCCCCAAAAAGGCCAGAATGAAAAAAGATGTGAAATCCAAGGTGGCGGCCAAGAAATGGCTGTGATGATAGGTTAATGGCAAAATTTTAATTATGACAATTCAGATGAATTTGGTACCGAATCCTAGTGGAGGAGGTAATGCAAATTCACCTGAATTGTCATAATTAAAATTTTTGCCATTAACCTACCATCACAGCCATTTCTTGGCCGCCACCTTGGATTTTACATCTTTTTCCACCATAGCCTTTTTGGGTGCCGCACTCTTTTTTTACAGCTTGGCTGTTTTGGTTTAAATAGCTTATTACATGATATCATTGGAATTGACACCATGTTTGGAGGTAAAATATTTTTATTGGGAGGAGATTTCAGACAAGTATTACCGGTAGTGCAACATGCTCATCCAATTGTTATCATAGAGAAATATATTAAGAAATCTGTCAATGGTCAACTGTTACAAAGTTTCATCCCACCACAAACATGAGGGTGAATTGTGATGAAGTAGAGTCCTCTGAAAATGGTTGCTGAAGTTGGGTAATAATGAATTACTAGTGAAGAGTAATCAACCATTTGAAGGATGCATTGCAATACCCTATAGATGTGTAACCAATTCAGTGGTAACATCAGTATTAGGTGATAAATTTGACAGACACTCTTGCAGATCATGTGATATTGTGCCCAACTAATGATGAATCATTGAGGTTGAATGAAGCCATACTACAGCATATTCCAGGAGACACTTGAGTCTATTTTAGCTCTGATGACATCTTAACGGATGATGATGAGGAGGGGCACAATATCCAATTGAATTCCTGAGCAGTTTGACACCATCTTGAATGCCACCCCCTAGGCTGTCACTTGAAGTTGGTGCAGCTGTGGTGCTACTTCAGAACTTTAATTTGCATGAGGGACTGTGTAATGACACACACCTATTTATATGCCATCTACATGAGAATTGTATTGATGCTGCAATCCTATGGTACAGCAGTCAACAGCAGAGTGTTGATACCACGTATACAACTTGCACCATCAGACAGTGACATGCCATTTGTCTTAACCAGATGTAAATTCCACTGCACTTATCTTATTCTATGACTATCAATATGACAACATATCATTTGGTAAAGTTGGCATTTATATGGAGAGAACATGTTTTTCACATGGACAGTTATATGTGGCATTTTCTAGAGCCTGTCATTTTGCAGATGTTTTTGTGCAAATCGTAGAATCATCACAGCAAGGACATCACCGAGGTACAACTTACACAAGAAACATTGTATATAGTCAGATTCTTCTTTGTTGATGTTACTAAAGTTTGTATACTGTGAATGTATGTGTGCATTTCATATGCAGTGTAATGATTAATGTATTGCATTAATTTGAATGAATTGGTAATGATTGAGTGTATAATGAATGTAGCGTATTTGTGTGTGTTCCACACTTGAGAGCATTAGTAACGCACATTCTACGTGGGTACACCTAGTCTTTTATAATTGTTAAGTAGACATTCAAGGAATATTATAGCTACTACCTTTAAGGTAATGTTTATTCCTGTGGGGCATGTGATCAGTAGGAGATTTTAAAGTAGTGAAAAGCATACAGGGAATATTATAGCTATAACCTTTAAGGCAATGTTTATTCCTGTGACTACGTGTGATCAGTAGGAGATGATAGTTCATATTTAGTTATTTAATGGAGCAAACTTAAGCTATCAACTCCTACAGGCTATATATCACATTCAAAAGATAGGAATGTGCAGTACGTGTATGTGCAGTTGTTACAGGTGTATTCTTCTAACCATTGGTGTTAACTCATGATCAGACATTACATGTGCACAAGAGCTATCATGCTACTGTGTGCTTCACCGTACAAGCTAAACAATAACAGTGTCAGCTCTTCCCTGATGTAAATATTAAGACATTCAGGACTCCCAACTTAAAATCTGAGCCAGCCATCCACCTTGATTCATTTTGGGATCAGTGCCTACTGATGAATGTTATAGGTGACTACTCTATTAGATACTCTTAAACTAATATAGCAGTCAAGATCAAGATATTCTAATAGAGCAGTCACAGTAGTCTTAATAGGAGCAGTGTAGCAAGCTATGTATGCAGTTATAAAATAGTTGGTGAGGCATAGATTTTCGAGAGTACTCGAATATCTATGGTGAGGGTATCTATGGTAAGGGGTAGCTATTGTCAGCAGGTGATGACCATTTTTTTTTTTGGTCTTTGACTTACAGCTAGGCTGAAGTTACAATTCCAGAGTGAAACCCCCCTTTTAAAAGTCTAGGTCCACCCCTGCTCGATCTTATGCACCTCCAATGCAGGTAGCTGATCCCATGCAGTGATCTGTGCCCTTGTTGGATAACCTTTAGTAAAAATCCATGCAGTGATAATGCTTACAATGCTCATTATTCGAGATTTAATGAGAATTCCATCACAAACAACTTAGCTATGCATCATTGGCTGCATGCGTTGGTGGTCCACCCGGACCGATTTTGGTAGACCAAAATTGGTCCAAGTGGTCAGGAATGCATGTGGCCAACCATGTGTGGGCCGGACCAATTTTGGTCAATTATGAATGGTCCAGGCGGACTAACTTTTTCTGTACTCCTTCTTTCCATCTGTCATCAGACTTTGGAACTCCCTCCCTGAAGAAAACTCCCTCCCTGAAGAAATTGTTAATTCAACAGACTTTATCAATTTCAAAACACTTTTAGAAATGCACTTGTTTAAATCTTTACATTCACGTTATACTCAATTCTGAGTTTTGTACATTATAAATAAATAAATAAATTTTGGTCGATGACTGAAAATGGTCTGGCCAGACCAAAATTTTCATTACAGGCCACTGTAGTTTCCAATCCCATGCTATTACTATTATCATGAACCACGGTAGTAGTTCATAATAGAGACTGCCTATGTTTTTTCCAAAATCCTAATATAGCACTCAACTAAACACTACCTTAGAAACCTTTCCAACCTCAAAAGAAGCCTTAGAAGTTAACTTAGAAGAAGTTTAGGTCCACTAGCAAAGATGAAGTCAAAAGGACTTAATAACAGTACTTTTTTAAAGAACTGCAATCTGCCATTTTGAGCCATTTTGTTCATCTTCTTCTTATTCTTATTATTATTGCTATATAGGCCCGGGGTAAATACAACCAAGTACAATCACCAATGGGACAACCTACCAATAAGGTAGTGCATGACCAGTACAGAGTGTGTGTGTGTGTGTGTGTGTGTGTGTGTGTGTGTGTGTGTGTGTGTGTGTGTTTTGGCACATAAATGCAACTATAATCAGATGCTTAAGCTTTATTGGGTAAAATCAAGACAACAGCCACATGCACTCTAATGTAATTATATACGTATATAACAGGCCCTCAGAATTCATACTTAAGTAAGTCTAGGATATTAATTTATGTATCTGTACACAATTTGTGTCCTCCCCATGTGATACCAGTTGTTTAAATGAGGATGGATCAGGGTGATGGATTAAGACATGGCTGGAGTTGCCAAGGGCAGACCACAGTGATATCTGGGACAAAAGAAGCCGAGTATTACCACTATGTGTCACACACAACCGCTATCTGACTCAGTCCGCTGAGTATATTTTAAGTATGAGATTGGCCAATATGTCAAAAAAATGGTCAGATGGTGTCTTGGATACACTGCAAGATGAAATAAAATGTGCAGCAGATCGCTGTGAAAGGTGGAAGTGTCTTCAAAGAAATACTCATGGATATGGTACATCAGTGGTGTGAAGACACTGAATGGTAGCTACAGCAGTGATTGGCACTTCACAGCAACAGGAAATAATATTTTATCTATTGTTACTGGGTAGTCAAATACAAACACAGCACAAACAAACAATGCAAACAGTATTACAACATGAAAACATAGTATCTCAGTACCTCTGCTGATAATCCACCTGAACACATGTACTGGCAGTTGGCATGGCGACTTGGGACGCTGGGCTTACAGCGGCACCTGGCACTGGCACTTGTCTGAACGAAGATCTGGACACAAACGCAGGGGCGTAGCCAGGATTTTTTGAAGGGGTGTTCCAGCACCAACATTGAGTTACCAGAAACAGGGGTCTGGGGGCTGTGCCCCCAGCCACAGCCCCCAACCGCTGAGAGACTTTCAATATTTTAATGAATCAAAACTCAGCAAATTGCTATATTTTATGCAAAAAGTACATTAATTATGATGCATATAAGTGCCCCACGATGAATGTAGTACTAGATAAAGCCACCTAGGAGAAACAGACAGCATAACACACATATAGAGACACATAGTAATCTGTAAGTGATAGTTATCTCACTGTGGTATAAGAGACATGAATCCACTAATACAAATGGAATGACTTACAATCAAAACAATAAAACTATACAAATATGCATAGCATGAATTCATTTTGCATAACGCCAAGTGATAAATTACTGGAGCTCTATATCTTTAAACACTGTACACCAAAGCTATAGCAGTATAAGGTCATGCTAAGTTTTGCATTTAATGTTAGAATGTCTGAAAAACTTCATATGGACATTACATGCATGTTCTATTAGAGTATACCTGACGGCTCTATTAGAGTATATACCTGACTGCTCTATTAGAGTATATCGATCTTTTTAACAAGTTTTGAAGAGGCCTAGGGCTCATGTTACCTCTGTAAATCCTTCCCTGAGAGATGAATTCAAGCTTTATCAATTATTGTGCTGTGCTATATTACTCACTCATTTTGTCCTGCCACACTAAATGGTGTGTTAGGATCCTGCTTGCAGAAGTCTAAATTTTGCAGGGGGGGTCCTAAACCCCCCGGAACCCCCCTCCCTACGCCCCTGCAAACGATTAGTAGACAGGTTAGTAGTAGATCTGCGGATGGTCGCTTGTGGTCGCTCAACTTCTCTGGGCCTTTGGAATCATGGGCATGGTGCTGGGCGTTATATGGAATTACACGATCGTTCAAGTCATCAGCACGAACAGGCGTAATTATTATCTAATCAAAAACAGCCAAGCTGTAAAAAAGGTGCGGCCCCCAAATAGGCCATGGTGAAAAAAGATGTGAAATCCAAGGTGGCGGCCAAGAAATGGCTGTGATGGTAGGTTAATGGTAAAAATTTTAATAACGACAATTCAGGTGAATTTGGTGCCAAGACCAAGTGGCACAAAGTTCACCTGAATTGTCGTTATTAAAATTTTTACCATTAATTTACCATCACAGCCATTTCTTGGCCGCCACCTTGGATTTCACATCTTTTTTCACCATGGCATTTTTGGGGGCCGCACCTTTTCTTACAGCTTGGCTGTTTTTGATTAGATATCACTTCTTTTTGTATTTGTATACTGCAAAGCTGGCCTATGGCTGGCTATGGGGCTTTTTTAACCCATGTGTTTTTTTATTTACCATAGGAAGAAGAAAAGGACTTATAGAAGATTTTTAATATTTCAATTATTTTTGATTTTATTAGTAATTATACAATTATATACATATATTTATTACATGCCCATTATTCCCCACAGGATATTTTTTAGCAGCTGATCTCTCTACTGGATGACTTAAAATATAGCTGAACTATATACAGGATGGTTTCTTTGTAGCTGAACTCTCTACAAGGTGACTTCTTCTAGCTGAACTCTCTACAGGGTGATTTCTTTGTAGCTGAACTCTCTACATGATGGTTTCTTTGTAGCTGAACTCTCTACAAGGTGACTTCTTTTAGCTGATCCCTCTACATGGCGATTTGTTTGCAGCTGAACTCTTTAGGTGGTGATTTCTTTGTAGCTGAACTCTTTCCAAGGTGACCTCTTCTAGCTGATCTCTCTACAGGGTTACAGGTGATTTGTTTGCAGCTAAACTCTCTACATGGTGCTTTCTTTGTAGCTGAACTCTCTACATGATGGTTTCTTTGTGGCTGAACTCTCTACAAGGTAACTTCTTCTAGCTGATCCCTCTACAGGGTGATTTGTTTTTAGTTGAATTCTCTACACGGTAATTTGTTTGAGGCTGAACTCTCTATATGGCGGTTTCTTGTAGCTGAACTCTCACAAGGTGACTTTTTCTAGCTGAACTCTATACAGAGTGATTTGTTTGCAGCTGAACTCTCTATAAGGTGACCTCTTCTAGCTGAACTCTTTACATTGTATCTAGTTTCTAGCTGATCTCTCTACAGGGTGATTTGTTTGCAGCTGAAATCTCCACAGGGTGATTTGCTTGTAGCTGAACTCCTTACATTGTGTCTAGTTTCTAGCTGATCTCCACAGGGTGATTTGTTTGTAGCTGATCTCTCTACAAGTTGATTTGTGTGTAGCTGATCTGTCTGCATGTTGATTTGTTTATAACTGATCTCTCTACAGGGTAATTTGTTTGTAGCTGAACTGTCTATAAGATGATTTGTTTGTAGCTGATCTCTCTGCAGGTTGATTTGTTTCTAGATGATCTCTCTACAGGGTGATTTGTTTGCAGCTGAAATCTCTACAGGGTGATTTGCTTGTAGCTGAACTCCTTACATTGCATCTAGTTTCTAGCTGATCTCCACAGGGTGATTTGTTTGTAGCTGATCTCTCTACAAGTTGATTTGTGTGTAGCTGATCTCTCTGCAGGTTGATTTGATCTCTTTACAGGGCAATTTGTTTGTAGCTGAACTCTCTATAAGGTGATTTAATCTCTCTGCAGGTTGATTTGTTTGTAGCTGAACTCTCTAAAGGGTGATTTGCTTGTAGCTGAACTCCTTACATTGTGTCTAGTTCTCTCTACAGGGTGATTTGTTTGTAGCTGATCTCTCTGCAGGTTGATTTGTTTGTAGCTGAAGTCTCCACAGGGTGATTTGTTTCTAGCTGATCTCCCTACAGGGTAATTTTTTGTAGTTGATCTCTCTGCAAGTTGATTTGTTTATAGTCGATCTCTCTACAGGGTAGTCTGTTTGTAGCTGAACTGTCTATAAGGTGATTTGTTTGTAACTGATCTCTCTGCAGGTTGATTTGTTTGTAGCTGAAGTCTCTACAGGATGATTTGTTTCTAGCTGATCTCCCTACAGGGTGATTTTTTTGTAGCTGATCTCTCTGCAAGTTGATTTGTTTGTAGTCGATCTCTCTACAGGGTAATCTGTTTGTAGCTGAACTGTCTATAAGGTGATTTGTTTGTAGCTGATCTCTCTGCAGGTTGATTTGTTTTAGCTGAACTCTCTAAAGGGTGATTTGTTTGTAGCTGACCTCTCTTCAGGGTGATTTGTTTCTAGCTGATCGTTCTACAGGTTGATTTGTTTCTAGCTGAAATCTCAACAGGGTGTATTGCTTGTAGCTGAACTCCTTACATTGTGTCTAGTTTCTAGACGATCTCTCTACAGGGTGATTTGTTTGTAGTTGATCTCTCTGCACATTGATTTGTTTGTAGCTGAACTCTCTACAGGGTGATTTGTTTCTAGCTGATCTCTCTACAAGTTGATTTGTGTGTAGTTGATCTCTCTGCAAGTTGATTTGTTTGTAGTCGATCTCTCTACAGGTTGATTTGTGTGTAACTGATCTCTCTACAAGCTGATTTGTTTGTAGCTGATCTCTCTGCAGGTTGATTTGCTTCTAGCTCATCTCTCTACAAGTTGATTTGTTTGTTGCTGATCACTCTAAAGATTGATTTGTTTGTAGCTGAACTCTCTGCAAAGTGTTTTGTTTGTAGCTGATCTCTCTACAGGGTAATTTGTTTGTAGCTGAACTCTCTGCACAATGACTTGTGTGTAGCTGAATTCTCTAGAGAGTGATTTAATTGTAGATGAACTCTCTACAGGGTGCATGACTTGTTTATAGTTGAACTCTCTTCAGTGTGACTTGTAATGTTCTGAATCTCTACAGTGATATAATTGTAGCTTAACTCTCCACAGGGTGACTTGCTTCTTGCTGAACTGTCGATTACCTGTTTGCAGCTGAAGTCCCTACAGAATAACTTGTAATGTAATAGAATTCTATAATGGAGTAAATAAATTAGCTGAATGCTCTATTAGGGTGACTGTTCTATTAGAGTATCTCGATCTCGCATTTGCTACACGGAGTTGGCTTTCGAATCATAACACAATGGTTTGTAATCCAATTCTTCTATACTATTGCAAGGACTTTCTATGAAGATTATTCCAGCTATACACCGATTTTCAGCTCATTGCTCTTAGCGGTTTGCCTACTAGGCGTAAAAACTAATACTTTTTTATTACTAAAAATCGATCGCGTGATTGTGACACAGGTTGGGTTTTGTGTCATATCTCCGTGGTCTTAATCTCGATTCCTTTCAAACAGCCAAAAGGAACTCCTGCGATAGTTACTCCATCTACATAGCAATTTTCAACTCATTCCATGGAGCGGTTTACCCTGTAGGCGTGACAACAAATCGATCTTGTTTTACGCGAATTATCTGTCATAACTTCTGAACCATTCATCGGATTTGCACCAAATTTGTTGCTAGGATTCGCCTTTGGACTCCCTTTCTGTGTGCCATATTTCAAGGCAATCGGAGCACGCGTTTTGTGTTTTATAGCATTATTTGCAAGTGTGCGAAAAGACGAAGAAGAAGAAAAAAAAAACGAAGAAAAAACGAAACTTTGGCCGCTCATATCTCGGAAATGGCTTGAGTGATTTCCTTCAAATTTGGAATGTAGACTCCCCTAGCTGGCGGGCAACTCTGCAGCAAATTTGGGTTCAATCGGATAAGCTATCACCGAGATACAAAAGTGTGAAAATGACGTTTTCTTTCTTCCCGTAAATATAGCTACTCACGGTGTGGCGCGCCGGCTTCTTGGGCCGCACGACACACTACCGTGTGTCTTGATATGTCTGTGCCTTTGTTCACCGGCGAGTCGAACCCCGGTTAGTGCAAGTTCATAGGCCTTGTAGTTTTCCCAAACATTAATTATATATTTATTTTAGTTCATTCATTATTATTATTTATGACGTAATTTCTACCGCCTTTCGTATTATTCTTAGTACTTGGTTGTATAATATGAAAAGCTGCAAATGAACCTAACCTAACAATTCGGAATGGAGTTATTGTAACCAAACGTCCTTATCATAGCAACAAAGGAAGCAAATCTCAATCCAATACTAATCACCCACAGCCCTCAGAAATCCAGAATTGACTAGCTTCGGTTACTTCCTGTACTGATTCCAAAGTTTTACACACTAACAGTGAGCAAATAATTAATGCACAATCAGTAGAGCCTCCTCTATACATAATATAAGCTCCCTCAAGCTGATTTTCCTAAATAGCCAAAGTATTTTATCAAAGAGCTTCTTTCTGTGCACTTATGGATGAGTATAAACCAGACATTGTAGCAGTTTCTGAGACATGGCTGACACCTGATGTTTTAAACAGTGAATTTTTCCCTGAAGTTTATCATGTTTTCAGGAAGGATAGATCCGATGGGTATGGAGGAGTACTGTTAGCTTGCCGCAATACAATCGCCCGTCAGGAATTAAGTTTTGACCATGACACTGAAGCAGTAATTTGTGAGATTACATTAAACAGCCAAAACTTAATTATCTGCTCTATCTACAGACCTCCTAATAAAGATATTTGTAGTGTTGAAAGTTTATATGACCTTTTTCAAACCTAACAACAGCTTATTCCAACTCTCCTATCTGGCTGGTTGGGGATCTCAATTTACCAAACATTGATTGGGTTAATGGTTGTACAGATGGTACTGCATACCTCTTTGCTGTATGTGACACTATGATTAATTTTGTGCAGGAATATGGCTTCTCGCAAGTAGTCGATTTCCCTACCAGAAGACACAATAGTCTAGATGTGTTCATTACCAACAGACCATCCCTTATACACAGTTGCAATCCTGTTGCAGGCATTAGTGACCATGAGGCTATTTTAACTGAATCTTCTGTTACAATCACTCACCAGCAGCCCACCAAAAGGAAGTCATTTCTTTGGCATAGAGCAGATATGGTAGTTATAAAAGAAATCATAAGTCAATTTAGTGATGATTTTTTAAGTAAATACTTTGTCCACACCAGTGGAGGTGTTATGGAATGAATTCAAACAAATGTGCTTCAAGTGCTTAGTTCAAGTACCATCTAAGCTTTCTTCCACTAATACAAAGCAACCATGGGTGACCTCTCACATTAAGCGCTTATCTCGTAAAAAAACAACCACTTTACAACTTAGCCAGGTGCTCAAATTGTAATCATCACTGGGATACTTATCATAGTTTTAAACACAAAGTTCAACAGGAATGTCGTAAAGCTTACAATGATTATATTGAAGGGCTAGTTGACTCAAATGGTTCTGTGTCAAAAAGCTTTGGACTTACATCAAGATTCAAAAGAAAGACCACTGTGGTGTGGCACCATTAAAGGTTAATGATGTTGTAATCAATGATACCTTAGTTAAAGCACACACACTCAATGAGTACTTTACATCAGTATTTACTCCAATTACAAAAGAGACTCCTCCAGAGTTACATGTCCAATCTGCACTGGACATAAACCCTATCATAGTTGACACTAATGGTGCTTCTGAGTTGCTGCAATCTTTGGATATCCATAAAGCTTGTGGAATACCAGCCCATCTACTAAAAGAAACTAGAGAAATTATTTCTCCCTCCTTAGCCTTCATTTTTCAAGCCTCATTACAACAATGTTCGCTACCATTAGATTGGAAAAGGGCAAATATTGTACCACTCTTTAAAAAGGGTGATCATTCTCTTCCTAGCAATTATAGGCCTGTTTCATTAACATGTATCTGTTCAAAACTGTTAGAGCACATCATGTATTCACATATTTACTCCCATTTTGCTAAATATGATCTTCTGTGTGATCAACAACATGGGTTTAGACAAGGTCGCTCATGTGAAACTCAGCTACTATTGACAATCAATGACTTTTCCAAAAGTTTAAATAACAATGATCAAACCGATGTCGTACTACTAGATTTTTCAAAGGCATTCGACAAAGTGTCCCATCAACATTTGTTCCATAAACTCCACCATTACGGTATCTGAGGTAATTTACTTGACTGGATTAAAGACTTTGTACTGCAGAGATCTCAGTGTGTGGTGGTTAAAGGTCAACAGAGCCACTTAACAGCAGTTACCTCTAGTGTTCCTCAAGGTACTGTCCTTGCTCCACTTTTGTTTCTCTGTTTCATAAATGATTTACCAAATTATCATCCAAAATCAAGTTATATGCTGACGATGTGTTACTTTATGCCACCATTCGCATAGAACAGGACTGCAATCAGTTGCAGAAGGATTCAGATGTACTGGGAAAATGGGCAGACGATTGGAAAATGGTGTTTAACCCACAAAAATGCAAATTTCTTAGGATAGCTAACAAGAAACACACAATACTAGCTCAGTATAATATTCAAAATAAACCAATCAAGGAAGTCAACCATGCCAAATACTTGGGTGTAACAATAAGCCAAAATCTATCCTGGTCAGAACACATAAAACAAATAACTTCCAAGGCTAACAGAACTAAAGGTTTTCTTCAGTGTAACCTCCACAATTGTACACCAACAATTAAGGATAGGCTGTACAAAGCAATAGTTAAGCCAATTATAGAGTATGCAGCTGTTGTCTGGACACCTCATACTAAGAGGGATATTGATATGATTGAGAGAACACAACGACAAGCAGCTAGATTTGTGACCAGCAACTACTCCCGTTACACTAGTGTCACGCAAATGCTTACAGACCTTAATTGGCCTACACTTGCACGATGCAGAGATGAACTGAAAGCCATAATGATGTTTAAAATAATTAACCACCTGGTTGACATCCCAGTAAATCCGTTTCTGACACCCATATCCACTGTACATAGTACCAGAGGTCATAATATGAGATTTATGCAACCAATGACACGGATTGATTCTTATATGTACTCCTTTACCCCTTCAGCAATCAAAATCTGGAATGATCTACCCCAAAATGTGATTGACTCCAATGATATTGATCAGTTCAAACAAAAACTAGCAATTATTTAATTTGTATACTTGTATGTGTGTTGTGACCTGTGCACTATACTCTAATAGAGGTCTGCACAGTATTACCAATAATAATAATAATAATAATTACTATAGGCCCGGGGCACATACAACCAAGTACAATCACCAATGGGACAACCTACCAATAAGGCAGTACATGTGTGTGTGTGTGTGTGTGTGTGTGTGTGTGTGTGTGTTGGCACATATAAATGCAATTGTAATCAGATGCTTAACTTAATAAGCTTTGTTGGGTATAATCAAGACAACAGCCATATGCTCTCTGATAATTATAATTATATACATATAGCAGGTCCTCAGAATTCATATACTGACCAACAAACGCTTAATTAAGCCTAGGATATTAATTTAGCTATGTATCTGTACCTGTACACAATTTGTGTCCTCCTCATGTGATACTAGTTGAATAAATGAGAATGGATCATGGTGATGGATTAGGACATCGTTGGAGTTTCCAAGGGCAGACCACAGTGATGTCTGGAACAAAAAAAGCCAAGTATTCACAGTAAAAACAAACTAGTGAACGTCACTACTATTGTCTGTCACAATACTCATTATTTTTGTGTAGTGATGCTCACTACTAAGTTTGTAGTGAACGTCACTACATTGACCACCAAGTAGTGACATTCACTGCAAAAAGTAGTGATGTTCACTACAAAAAGTAGTGAACGTCACTACTTAAAAATTGTGAGTATTGTGGCAGAGCAATTCACTACTAACTTTTTACAGTGTTTCCACTATGTGTCACACACAACCGTTATCTGACTCATCCGCTTATAGTTACATTTTTAATAAGTAGCTATGAGATGGACCGATGTGTAAAAAAATGATCACATGGTATCTTCGATACGCTGCAAGATGAAATAAAAAGTGTAGCAGATCGCTGTGAAAGGTGGCAGTGCCTTTAAAGGAATACTCATGGATATGGCACATCAGTGGTGGGCGGACACTGAATGGTAGCTAGCTACTGTAGTGATTCGTACTTCACAGCCGCAGGAGATATTTTATTTATTGTTACTGGGCAGTTAAATACAAACACATGCAGTACAAACAATCAATGCAAACTACAACATGAAAACATAGTCTACCTCTGTTAATAATCCGCCTGAACGTATGTACTGGCAGCTGGCATGGCGACTTGGGACGGCTTACAGCTGCACCTGGCACTTGTCTGAACACTTAGAAAATGAAGATCTGCATGGGCACAAACAATTAGTAGACAAGTCAGCACTAGACCTGCGGATAGTCGCTCGTGGTCGCTAATCTTCTCCCGGCCTTTAAAATCATGGGTGTGGTGCTGGGCGTTATATAGAATTATACATTCGTCGTCAGCACGAACAGGCATAATTATTATACGTTTGTGCCTTTGTTCACCGGCGAGTTGAACCCCGGTTAGTGCAAGTTCATAGGTCTTGTAGTTTGCTCAAACATTATTTATTTATTTATTTATTTATTTATTATTTATGACGTAATTCTAAACGCGTTTCGTATTATTCTTATTACTTGGTTGTATAATAATTTTTTCTCACAGGGCTAAAGCAAAATGTGAGTACTTTTTTGGGATGAAAACTACATAACTTTCCTTCCTATGTCTTTCTTCATGTCCATGACCAGTGTTGGGCAAGTTACTTTTTTAAAGTAACCAGTTACATATTACATATTACTTGCAACGGAACTATTTAGTTAGTTTCATATTATTATCCATAAAAAAAGTCACTATAATAACATTACATTATTATATTACTTTGTGTTCACAACCTTAAGCTGTCAGGTGTAAAACTACCACCTTACCACGTAACATAATTGCATTGTTGGACAATGTGCAAATCTTGGTTATAAGCAAGAGTAAATAATGGAAGAGAGAGTATCCAACTGCCATATACTGCATCAAAAATGAGCACGTCAAGTAGAGAAGCCATCCTGTAGTGCTTTCAAAGACAGTGTTGAATAAAGTAATAAACACCTGCTAGCTCAGACTGTTTGAAGTGTCCAGGCATGATTTGAAGTCAAACAGTCTGAGCTAGCAGGTGTTTATTACTTTATTCAACACTTACTTTGACAGTACTACAGGATGGCTTCTCTACTTGAAGTGCTCATTTTTGATGCAGTATATGGCAGTTGGATACTCTCTCTTCCATTATTTACTCTTGTTATAAGTAAGAAGCTGGTGAATAAGCTTCATTCAGTAGACTTCATTACTTCGTTGTGGTTAGGCGTTACTCAGTGGATTACTAAGAGATTAATAACTTCGTTACTTGTAGTAATATTACATTCGTTACAGTAACTTTGTTACTTAGGTAACGCGTTACATTTGTAAGTAACTTGAGTTATATTACAGCGGATTTCTCTTGCGTTCGAATTTTCCGTAGCCCGTATTGTGCACGTGCCAGGCTTTGAAAGTGAAAGCACGTGCGCAATACGGAATACGAAGATTCGAACGCAAGAGAAATCCGCTGTACCTGTTTTTATAGCGTATTTCGTTATATTACTTAGTTACCACAAAAGTAATAATATTACTTAACGAATTACATAAGTAACGCGTTATTCCCAACACTGTCCATGACCTATTTTTAAATGCATATTACAATGATAACACCCATTCTCAAGCAATTTTGCTTCTTGTAGGTTCACTTATCCATTGATCTTCTGACTTGGTTTCTGCAAGGGTAACCAATGTGTTAATTGTGTAAATAAGTATCCAATCTATTTATGTTAACAAGTTCATTTAGAAACCTTACATCATTACCTTTGACTTAATTGTGATTACATAGCTGCACAAATCAGAAGCCATACTATTGCTTACCACAACATGCTATACACTGCCTATAGTTGGATATGTCAAAGCTGTATAGTACAAAGTATACATACAGTCAATAGTACGTATGGAACATGTTTGCTAACTCTGATAATATTAGCTGACTACTTAATAGCTATACTGTACACGATAACTGACTTGATATACATGTTTAGTCTGTGTAATATCAAGCACCACCAGCACCTCTTATTATCTTGTTAGCTATCCATAAATGGATTTATAAAAGGTAAACAAACTAGTTTAAAATAATGTTCAAAAATTAAAACATGGGAATAGAGCTCGCTGGAAAAAGTAAAGAAACAAGGAAACATGCAGAGATCACTATTTGGACTCAAATAAACATTTATACAGAAACATTCTCAGTACTTACTGATTATTTTCAGTACTTCTCTGCCCCTATTTATATAAAACCACTCATTTTCCTTAGTCTCTAGCTATACTGTATCCATTGAGTCTAAATAGAGATCTCTCTGTGTTTAACATGCTGGTTTGTTTGACCCTTGTTTCTTTACCTTTTTCAGCGATCTCTATTCCATGTTTTAAGTTTTGAAAATTATTTTTACACTAGTTATCTATGGTGTACGTAGCTAACCGCTTTTTACGTCAGATGATTCCCTTCAATTTGAACAAAAACATTGCGTTGCTATGTGAACATCATTGGCATCGATTTGCACGCATTAATTGGCTACCGCAGAATCTGGGAGGTAGATTCAGTATGGATCTGTATTTCACCAGATAGCATTAATAAACCCTTACTTTTGTGAAGGGGCGGGCGGTGTCATACTATGTCTGCACAGTAAAAACAAACTAGTGAACGTCACTACTAAATGCAGTGAACGTCACTACTAATGTAGGGTTGGCAATGAAAAATCGATCCTCTTTGGATTAACTTGTAACTTAGGGGATGGAGCCTACCAATGGTCTAGTTTTAAATGGTGGGTTCGGTAGCTACCAGATGCCTTCCGTTTTGGATATAGCCGTTCCGTAAATATTGACGGATTTCGGTTCATTTTCATAAAAATGGGCAGGAACATCTAGAATGTTGTCCATTGCTGTTTTGGGTTACTGGATGAGGTGCTCTACAAAATACACTTGCTTAAAAGGTGATTCGCTGTACCTCAATTTTCGCTAAAACGGCGCTTGACTGGTCTGCAATGAAAAATCAATTAACTGAAACTCACTTAATGAAGTCCAAGGTTGGTTTACTAACTTTCAGGCACCTTTTTGAACCTTATCAGGGGCGGATCTAGGGGGGTTTCTGAGGTTTCCAGAAACTGGTCAAGTGTATTTAGGTAATCAAAATTATGATTTACAATGGTACAAAAGTTCAGATCGAAATACTCTAATAGAGCAGTCGACCACTCTAATAGAACAGCCACATTTTGTATTTCTCTTAAGAACTAGCTGTAAGTAGCTAGCTAGCTACTTATTTACCTGTGCCAACATAGTAAAAAAATAGTCCAAAACCTTATAACAGAGTGTTAAAATCTGAAAATCTTCCTGGGGGCATGCCCCAACATCCCCAGAACAACATCCATTTCTGTTGTATGCTTCAAATGTTAAATTTGCTCTGACCCTTAACTCTTTAGTTTGCACCTGATACTGTACCAGAAGCGAGCACAATTAAGCAGCCTACATTATACCTAACATAATTCTATTTTAAGTTGTCAATATTGCTACCAGACTCAATTTCAAATTATACAATTTTCAGGAAAATCTTGCCCCATACCCCCTAGATTTAAATTTACATAAAGAAACCAGTCACCAAAATTCCTGGGGCCGCCCTTGCTTATTAAGTGGAGATTTACAGTATTTACGTGCCAACGCAAACTGACGCTCTCGCTCACGCTATGATTTAGAAACTCGCAGCATCTGTTTCACCAAGAAAACGCATCCGTTTTCGATAGTATAGTTGTTCTATACCATATGCGTATTTCGTACCATACGCGTATGGTACATACCATATGCGTATACGCGTACAGTACAACCATACGCGTATGGTACGGAAAATCGTACCATCTGAGTATAGCTAACCTGGTATGTGTATAATATCAAGCAGAAGGTTTTTGCACTGCCGTATACCTATTGACTATGCCGGATGGCACTCTGCTTTCATTTCTTTTCGGGGAAGGGGCTAGTCTCGCTTAGCGGTTTCTGTACTGATTCAGTGAAGATCGAGCTAGCTAGGTATATACCTCTATAGAGCAATTATATTTTGGTCTGATTAGCTATTCTATTCTCTAGAGCTGAGATGTATTTTGCTTTACTGTAATTAGATGCAAACCTACACTAGCTGTTAAAACTGAGGTGGTCATAGCACACTTAACCAGCAGCACACCCTTGGGGTGCAGGCACACTTTCAGGATATAGCTAGTGTGTGAAGCACACAAGACAAGCAGTGTGACCGTATATTGGTGTAGATGGCATCCTATATCATTTAGAGGTAGTAGGATGTATAGAAAAGCATCAATTTTATTGAATTTATGTGCTATAAATAAACTTATTTTGTGCTAAGCCATTACACAGACACACTACAATAAAATGTGTATTTGTGCATAATTATGTGGTATGCTCTAAATGTGCTGTACATAGCATGCATTCCTGTGGTGTATGTGATATGTAGGAGATGATTGTCCACATTTGTCCATTAGTTAGCAAATGTGAATCCATTTGTCCATTAGTTAGCAAATGTGAACCCATTTGTCCATTATAGTTAGCAAATGTGAACCATCATCTCCTACACATCATATACTCTGCCAAAGTATGTGATGTGTGTGTGTGATATGCACAAAAACACATTTTATTGTAGTGACAGTTCAAGTCGGTGAACAAAGCCGGTATGTTTGTATCAATAAAGTAACCAATTTGCATTAACCAAGAGTAAATTTACTCTTGATTAACATTAACTTATAGAATTTCCATTAAATTAATCCAGTCAACAGCAGATAGATGAAAAAGATGATCAATGGGGGCCCATATATATCTTAAGGTAGCCTCAGTCGAGTGAAATTAAACCCACAATCAAATTCCAAGCTTGGTGATATAGGTTTTAGCTATATACATTTTGAAACAATGTTGAAGTATAGATTTGAAAGCAGTAAGTTGCTGACTGACTAATAATGCATGTTGTGTGCTGTTTGTAGATTGTTGAAATTCCAGGAATGTTACGTCAATTGTGAAACTGCAGATGATGTAATATTTTACAATAATACTATGATGAGTGGTCAACTTTGATAATAAAACTGTCACATTCTATACCCTTCCACTCCTGAATGCACAAGTGCTTTTTTCTCCACAGTGAAAATGCCATTACTTTGAAAGTATATAAGCTGGTATACCAGTACTGTATGTTCTTTAGAGTAGTCGAGTTAATTATCTAGCTGTTGCATAGCAACCACATACACTGAAACCGTATTGTAAATTTTAATTTTTGTTTCAGTCTTCTTCAGGTAGCAAAGAGATTTAACTCTAGAGAAAGTAATATTCCAGTTTGCAAATTAATGTAAATCTGGCTGTAGCGTAGCATTATTATTATATAGCATAATTAATTGCATGTGCAATAAATTCTTTTTAAACTGAATCTTTGCTGTTGAATGAGGCATGCACATTGCCTACTGAGATGAAGTAGGAAAACATAACATGGCAGAGATTTTATGGTGAGTTTATGAGTTCTAATGAATATTTCAGTAACGAATGTATATTATCTAGCGTTGTTTAATTGTGAAGTGTGTTGTAGCCACTCACTACTTACTGTGGATCGGACAATGTGTTTAGCTACTCTTATCTGAATGTATATATACTCTTTAAGGTTAACAATATCCACATTAATTTGTGCTGTAGGTCCTATACCATGCACGGTGACATTGTAATTGCTCTCCTTGCTTATTTACCCAATTGTGTTCTAAATTGTCACTTATATAATTTGAGTATATATATAAGACCATCTGATAGCTATAAAGTAGCATACACAGTATCAATCATGTGAAGTTCTGCACACAACGTGAGATCATGTACATAAGATTTAGGTACATCAGTAGGACTATAGTAGGAAATGTATGGGCATGGCAAGGCCGAAAATGTATGCATGGGTGTGTGCTGATGAATAATTTTATAATTACAGCTAAGCAGATTATTATGTTGTGTTCTAAGTTTATTGTTATTGTTATTGTTATTGTTATTGTTATTAGCGCTTTACAGTGACCAGCACTGAAGGTCTGACAGCAACATGTGCTGCAGCCTTAGGATTACCTAACCTAATTGCAAGGACTTAGACTTAGTGGCTTATAGCTGAAAAGGTGTAACAGAAAAGGGGCCAAAGTAAGGAAAAAAAATCTCTCCAACCCCTTTACTCAGCTAGAAATGCTTGTAAAGATAGCCCATTGTAGCCAGGTGATGGCAAGGCTAGAAGACACTGAGAAAAGGCATAATACGCATATATGGTTCGTATACCATACGCGTATGCCTATACCGTACGCGTATGGTACGGAAAATCGTACCGTACGTGTACGGTACAAAATGCGCATATGGTATAGAACATAGTGACCACCATGTAAAGCGCCATTCATGGAAACATCGAAGCGCTCTAAACAGCATCGCTGATGTTGCTGCCCATTTTTATTTAGGCAGTGGTTACTGAACCAAAAGTCGGTTCAATAAGTAATAATTTTTTTTTTAAAAAAACCACAAATATGCTATACAAAATTCTAACTAGCTTAACTACCAAACTAAGTACTTTAACTACAAAACTAGCTACCTTAACTACAAAACAACCTTAATTAATAACTTAGTTCAACAAGTCTATGCCATCTTCTGGGCATAAGCCATAATGTCTCAGGATCATTTTGGCATTATATCGCCAAGATTTTCCTTGCTAACTGTCTGGATCATTTTGGCTCAGAATCATTTTGGCATTATATCGCCAAACAAGCGCTGAAGCAATTGTTTCCTTGCTAATTGTCTGGGAATACCACTTTTAACAGTGGTACGGTCGGCAATCGTGGTTAAGGTTGATAAAGCAAAGCGTGTCCAAACACCAAACGACTCGAAAACCAGGGGGAAAATTCACCACCCTGGTTGCTAACAGTTTCCAAATAATGGTCATCCTTAGCCTCCTCATCGGCAGCAGCAGCTACCCCAGCCTTAGATGCAGCAGCGGAAATAAAGGAAGGCTGAGTTGCGCACCTGACAGAGAGGTCAAAGTAAGCAGGACGGCCTAGAGTAAAATCAGGATGGTAAATGTCCGCAGGACGAGAATTGATCAGAGGCAATGCTTTGCTCACAATAAGTCGGGCTCGCTATTGAACCGACAGTAAAACTTAGACAAAAAAAAGGGTGTACGAAAAAACCCACAAAACTCAACCTGGGTTCGAACCCTGAACTACTGGAACTGTAAGCAGTGGGCATACCACTGTGCTACCGCTGCTAGCTATCCACTACCTCTACTTTTCTACCTTATAAACGCTACTCACGTAGTAGTCTCACTATATAGACTATAACACAGTAAGAAGAACGTGACCTAATGGTGACGAAGAAACCAAAGCTGAACCCGAGCCTAACCCTAACGCTAATGAAAACTTGGAAAATCGCGAAAATTAAAATTCGCGCTACAGAAACAGCAAGGGAATCACCGTATTATTATCCTACAGTTTTGATGTATACTTGGGAAGAATCGAACACCCAGAGTTGGAGGAGAAACTATAGAGGTTGATTTTTTCATTGCCAACCCTAACTAATGTCTGCCACAATACTCACTATTTTTGTGTAGTGACGTTCACTACTAATTTGTAGTGAACGTCACTACATTGACCACTAAGTAGTGACGTTCACTGCAAAAAGTGGTGACGTTCACTACAAAAAGTAGTGAACGTCGCTACTTAACAGTAGTGAGTATTGTGGCAGAGCAATTCACTAGTAAATTTTTACAGTGTGGAAGAAGAGTTCAGTTGTAACTGTCAGCGGAGTGGACAGCGGACAAATCTATTTTGCTGCATGTGAGTGAACTGACTGACTGATTGATTATAGCATTCAGTTATACATGAGTATGTCACATTCGCCAACGGCGAGTGATTCTTGTGCCTAGTGGTTCATAGAAAACTTTTATCTGTAAGAATTGCGTTCCATAAAAACTTAAGAAAATTAGTAGCTAGCCAAAAAGTTTGCCACGCTCAGCTGACTTGCCGTTAGCTGAAGAGGCGATAACCCTTGAAGAAGCGATTTCAAAAATCCAGTTGCATGTATCTAGCTAAGAGATTATAATTACTTTGTTAGTATTTTTGGAGTGGCGGAATCACTGAGCTCTACCTGATTTTATGGTTACTATTCCCAGGCGCGGTCTCATTCCGTCTTTGGGAAATGACTGCTGAGATTTTGGTGCTTAGCTACCGGTGTTTTTTGTAACTGGAGTCTCCGTGATCAATTCGGTGGACACGTCTAGGAGGCTAGAGGCATCCATGTCTTCTAAGTTGCTATAGCTTGTAGGAGAGATAAAAACAGATATCAGCTTAGACTTGTGAATTTGTATCGTACGTATGTACGAACGTAGCTAAGGTAAGTTCGCCTAACCCCGGACAGTTTTTTTGGTTTCGGTGCTGTGTCTCCGCCATGCAAGCAAATTTCTTAAACTTTAAAGTATGGTGATAAAACCTGTCCTATGGTGAATCAGTCCTGCAAGTTTCATCAAAATATCTCTATCCGTCGAGGAGCGTCGCTCCAAAATTCAACTATGTGTAAATTTCGCACATGTTCCTAACTCAGGCACTTTTTATCATGCTTGAAACTTGAAACAGTAGTTCCGAAGTAGATTTCGAATTGTAAACACTGCCACGTTAATCTTACATCTGTTTTCCACTTCATACTCGATTTTGAGTGTCATAGTACCTTTCGCTCTCGAGTTATGGGTATTTAAAACCTAGGTGTATTTCCGAAAACATTCATGCAGCTTCAATTAGACTGGCTCTTACAAAATCGTCCATAGCAAGTGTTTGGGTGATTGTTCGTAAACGAAACTTGTACAGAAGTAAGTCATAGTTGTCCCTCTGTACTGTATTAAAGTCAACCAGATGGCTATTTGAGTTTGGGAATAAACAGCGATAATCAAAGATTTTTCGCAACACATGGCAATAAATAATCACCTTGTTTGGAAAAACTAGCAGAATTTTAAAGCTGAGTTTAGGATCACAATATCATTGTACAGGAAGCATTAAACACCTAAAATTTCAAGTAAATGCTGTAGATAGTTTTGGAGATATGACGCCAAATATTTGAAGTGTCCGGAGTTAGGAACTGTCCGAAAATAGGTGCACTTACCTTATGTTGTTATAGACAGTGGAGAAGGAGTAACTGAAAGAAAAAGGGAACTGTGAAGTTCAAAGTTTCAGTAGACTCTGACAATGGTATTGTCAATAGATGGGTAACTAAGAACTTTAGTTGTGTAAAGCTCTTAGCTACCCAACTGTTGACAATACCATTGTCAGAGTCTACTGGAACTTTGAACTTCAGAGTTCCCTTTTTTTATTCCTTCTCCACTCTCTAACTACATACATACATACATACGATACAAATTCACAAGACTAAGCTGATATATGTTTTAATCTCTCTTACAAGTAGCAATTTAGAAGACATGGATGCCTCTAGCCTCCACCGAATTGATCATGGCGACTATTTAAACTAAAACAAACACCTAAATCTCCACAGTCATTCTCCCAAAACGTCATTAGACACCTGGGAATAGTAACCATAAAACCAGGTAGAGCTGATGCCGCCACTCCAACAAATACTAACTGTGGTTAGCCATAATAGCTAGCAGATAACTTCAAATGCAAAAGCTGTTTTTCATGTAGAAGTTAAGGAGACATCCGAGTTTTTAGCTATAGTAGCTAGCAATGGAAACCCATTACACTGACTCTATGCCCTTTAGTGATTGTCTGCTGCAAGTACACTAACAAGTTATGGTTAGAATGCTGGCCATTTTTTTCTGTAGACAAAGTACACAAGCTGCTGCTTAGTTGTCTTCCTTGTTTGCCAGAGGTATATAGTACAAGAGCAAGTGTTACATTATACAATCACCTCGATAACATATATCCTTGAACACGCTGTTAATTAAATTGGTCTGCTAGAGGACATGATGAATTTGTACTGAAAATTAAGGCAATCTGATATTTGTTGGAGTTCTTAACAATGATTTTCGGATACTCTGAACCTATGAATACCAAGGCTTGTCTGGTAACGTTTCTAACCTCAGTGTGCTGTATTGTACTTTGTGTTGAGAGCACCGAAATGTGCTGTATTCTTATTGCAGTAGCAATTAGACTTTAACTGTATGGGTGTTATAGTACAATTATGCAGATAATAGGGTGAATACAGTACATGCAGTTATGTGAAAAATTATGTAAGGAAAATTACGAAAACAACTCTACTCACCCACTCAGGCAACATGATTTATTATGTGGGCGCCATTGTAAATCGCTAAAAGCTATATCCTACAAGTTTGTTCCACAACTAAAAAAATAGATTACAAAAACACTGATAGTCTAATCACCAAAACGTGAAACATTAACCCCACTCAGTCAGTATATGATTGATCACATGCGTGTGACTTTGTAATCTCTAAAACTAATCCTACCAACTTGTTTTATGACTAAAAATAGATCATAAGACAACTTCCTGTGATGATATAATTTGACATATTATGCTTGTGCATACAAGAAATACAGTACTCAGAGAGTGTCTTGGGGCTATTACAGCACTCAACTTTGCTTCATGCCTCTGAACATGCCCCCTTTCACTGTATTTTCTGTACACACATGCAGTAGTTATAACATAAAGTCACTAAAGAAAGAAGTTTAAATTTGCCAATCAATACTTTCACTCAGAACTGGTTGGCAAGCTTAGATACTAATGAAAAGCTCATATTGGATTGCACTGAACATGAATGCTACATCAATTAGACAGGAAACACAATTAGGGTAATCTTAAGAGGTTGTTGTTGTTTTGTTATTTGATTAAAACATAACAACAAGCACCAGTTTATGTGCTTTAGCACCAAAAACTTTCTTGCTAGGTTTGTAAATAGCCCATGAAATACCCTATGAGGAACAGACAAGAACAAAACTTATAAAAATGGATGTAGATTTTATAGCTGTTTAGAATCTCGAACTCTTCTTTTATTTTCTGTTTAACCCTTACGCTCATATAGAACTTTTAGGAATTGTGTGTTATAAAAATAGTGGTGACATTAAAGAGTCAACTTCACCCTTCAGCCTATAACTACACATTGACTGAAATTTTGTTTACCAGGCTAATTAGAGAAGTCTGATTAAATGAACACTGTTACTACAGTACGTACTGGTCAAATGCACATTGTTACAAGTGAGTGTAAAAAATTTTTAAAATTTGCAAATTAATTAAGAAACGTGAAAGTTGTTTGCATGGGAGTCTTTATCCCTTGATTCGAATGATAAAGAATTGCATGTGAAATGGCTGCCATACCTTTTAATTAGGAAATTTTATATCACTTGCACTTGCATGTAATGACACTGTTTGAGCGGCATCATACAAAGACTTACTTGTTATAAAGCACTGAACAGTGGAAAATCATGTTTCCATGATTGAATATTCTTGCCACAAGTTTAATTTTGATTGTGTGTCTAGTCATATGGAACATCATTAATTTTGTTTCAAGTTGGTAGGAGCAACACCATCGAATTGTGGATCTATATTTTTATGTAACACTTTCACACCTCAAATCAAAGGAACTGCCTAGGCTACATTTTGTATGTAGCCCAGCTAGTCGGGCTACATACGAAATGTAGCAGGGCTACAACTAGGCTGTTTTGACAGCTAGACTATTTTGACATATATAAGGAAGATCAGGGGTGAATGTAGTAATTACAACTATTATGCAATACTTTGAAGTTGTATTTAAAGCCATAAAGTTATTAAATCAATCAGTTTAAAGTCTTTGAAGTTACTTCATGTATTTGAGAGTACTTTGATGTACTTGAAAGTGCTTTTGATGTGGTTTGGTTTAGTTTCAAAAGGTTTCAGCTATAGCACTAGCACTTACTATGTAAGGTTTTCAAAATGTGTAAGAAACCTATATCACCAAGAGATAGTTTTATTGTGGGATTCAGTTTGCCTCAATTGAGAGCCACAGTAGACTCAATTGTAAGCCACATGAAACCCACAATGTAAAGTGCATCTTGCCTATATAGGTTTTATATACATTTTAGTAGTTTTTAAAAGAAAGAAACACTTAACAACACAAATAGGCAGATCAGAGGAGTTATTCCTTTGATCTTCCCAGATCAAAAGTATTATTTCTTTGATCTACCTATGCAAAGTGTTACATATTAGCTGTAACATGGGGCATTTGGGCTTTACCTGATATGTATGCCCTCTACCCTCGGGCCTGTGGCCCTCGGGCATACATATCAGACAAAGCCCTTATGCCCATGTTACAACTATTACATAATGTATGCACTGTAAAGAGTTTGCACATTTCTGTACTAAAAGATTGCCTATATGGCAAGTTTTGGCCCCACAGTTTAGTGTTAGGGTGAAACCCTGAGATATCATTTTAATCCTTATTACATCATACATAAGTAAATTGCATGGCCATAGGAAGTACACTTTGAATGTTACTGCACTTTGTTTAAGACATGCATACTTTTAGTCCAGTTTTAGTCCAGTTTTCTGGACTACATGGGTTAAACGTTAACAAAAAGTTTCTGCATAACAAGAGTTAGTGTCTGTGATCATCTGTGTGCCAATAGTTTCTTTACATTTTTACTGTATGGCTAACCACAGCTTCCAATAGTTGAGCAAAAGCAGTTAATAGAGTAATTGAATATTTCCATTTATGCTATAGCCAGCGACGTCATTGGCTAGCATAACATTATCAACCAAGTTACGTCCATTAACTCCTAACCAGGTCCTACAAGTTCCTAGTTTTCTCCATCTGCTCTAGTTATAGTAGTAAAGGTTATAGCTATAATATTCCCTGTATGTTTTTCACTACTTGCTATTAATAGCCAACTTTAAACTTTTACTAATTTTGATGCAGTTCATATTGACAAAATATGCAGTTAACATAATAACAAAAGAACATTGATTATAGTATCATTTTACTATAAATTGCATGTAAGGTAATGTTTCTCCCTGTGGGGTATGTGATCAGTAGGAGATGATAGTTCACATATGTATCCCCTTTCATATGGTCACTTTAAACCCCACATTCTACCCGGGTTAACGCATTCATATGACCACCATAATCAGGTTGAACCTGGGTTGAACCCAGAAATCATAACCGAGTTCAACCCTACAAAGCAGTAGGGTTGAACTCGGGTTGAACTCAGTTTATGGCTTCAAAAGCATGTTGCAGTTTTAAATGAATACATAAAATGCATAAAAGATCAATGAATACCATCATGTGATGATTGCTTGTGAACAGAAACTGGGTTGAACCTGGGTTGAAAGTGGGTTATTCGACCCAGGTTGAACCCACTTTTGGGTGGCCATATGAAAAGGGTGTTACTTATTCAATGGAGCAAACCTAAACTATCATCTCCTACACATCACATACAATAAAGAGGAATGTGTAGTATGTGCACAGGTGTTAAGGTGTAATATTTGTTTTAACCACTGGTGTTAACTCATGATCACTATGGTTACCCATTATGATTTATTTCTGGATCAGTTCCTGGATTTAAGGTGGCAGTTACCTCACAATCTCCAGTTTGAAGGATATTTTTAAAATTCAGTTATAAACAGATTTGGAGAACTACACTAAAGTGAACACAACCAGATTGTAGGCCAGCTCTTCCTCTGACTACATGCAGGTCTGTATGGCCATTGGAAATTGAAAAGCGACGCTAGAGAACCGATTGTACAAGCATGCATAAATCCTTTCGGCGTCAGTTTACGCAAAGCTCGTTGCACATTACGGCAAGGTAAATCATGGAATATATTCTTTAGCATCATAAGCAGGACGTGATCAAGCTTACACCAGGCTGAAACATTGCTATGGCACTATGAAGTCCTTTTGGCCACCGAAAAATGGTCTAAAACCTGCTGTAACTTCGACAGGCGGCAAAAACTTTTTTTCTCGACATGCGGCCCTGCTACAAATTCCAGTCGCCTATTTCACACAAATACAGAGGTCTCCCTCACTGGCATACTAGAAACAACTGATGCAGAAAGTACTAACACTAATATACTATGCTAAAACCACAAATGACGTATGCCACCAAAGTTTGGCGCGAAGCACCCGAATCTCGGCGAACAAAAGTTCTAAACTACTCTACGTACTTTAGTGGATGTCTTCTTTAATAATGTTCACAAAACAAGGCAATGGACCTTAGCACGCGCAACAGCCACTTTAATTATCGCGTAAACACTAATCACATGATGCAATAAATGTGACCGGGCCTGCGATAATAGGGCATGTGGGCACATGATTTATGCCTACTTTTTCACACTTTCATTACTCATAACATTTTGTACCATTATGCTATGTGATAGCAATTTTCAGCTCTTAGTAAGCATTTAATTGGTATCATGATGCAAGTTACAGAATGGAAAAATACATTTCCAATACTGAGATATGACCTGTAGAGTGATGGGGTGTAGTTTGTGCCCACATGCCCTGTTTTCGCAGGCCCGGTCACAAATGAATATTTGTGGTGCGACGAATGGCTTCATTTGCAATGGCTTCAAAACCAAGACTTCCAGGTAATTGCCACCTAGAAGCCAGGAGAGAAACCTTTTAAAACCAGGAAAGCAACATAAATAAAGTTATAGCTGATTACCAGCCACATTGCTAAGATTAGTGTTGTTGCTAAGATTAATGTTGTTGCCTTGTGACCAGAAGGAAACATTTTGAAACCAGGAGAGAAACCTTTTAAAACCAGGAAAGCTATATGCATGAATAAAATTATAGCTGATTACCAGCCACATTGCGAAGGCGAGTGTTGTTGCCTTGTGACCAGAGGGAAACGTTTTGAAACCAGAAGAGAAACCTTTTCAAACCAGGAAAGTAACAAATAAATTATAGCTGATTACCAGCCACATTGCTAAGGAGGGTGTTGTTTAGTGCACAAAAAATGCTAGCATTCGAATGTTTGAATGAAAAACTACAGATTATCCGAATGTTTCTAATAAAATTTAAAACCCACAATCAAAGTTTTTAATTTATTGAATCTAAGGAGTAAGACTTATTGTTGTGAGGATTCTATGCGCTTACTTTTTGAAATGCTCTTTGATATAGACAGTAAAGTGAGTGTATACAGTAGCGAAGTAGTAGTTTTATCGCTGTAATCGACCTCACACCTGGCGCACTAGCCTTCGCTTGTAGCGTTTTTGGCTTCACATGCACCTGACTGTAGACAACAGGCTGTTAACTAAGTGTAAACAAAAGCGAAGTACATGTTAACAACTTGACACCTGGCGCGTGTCGTGTCCTGTACTATTTCAGCTGCACGTGACCTAATTATATACATTGGGCTCCCGCGTAAAAGATTTGAATGTTATGAATTTGTATTCGAATGCTCCCAAACGAACGAACATTCGAATTTCGGAGCATTCGTTTATGCACTGGTGTTGTTACATTTGAGTCCTCCAGTGCCCGAATAAGTACAAAATATACATACAGTTTGCTATATCCAATCCATCGCGAAGCATGAGGGTCTGGTGACAGCTGCATCGAACACTTGTGTACATGGAATGTAATTAATTTCAAATCCTGCTAGTAAACACATCAACAAAACCCAGTACGAATGATGATGTGTAGTCATGCAGCTATCACCTGACCCTTTGTACTCAACATGCAGGTTGGCTATGCAGTAGTGGTTCTAGGAATTCTTTAAGGGAGTTTCCAGTTTAGAAGGTTGACATATACACTAACATGCGTGACCATGTATGCATGTCCTAGGGGGTCTGGGGGCATGCTCCCCAGGAAATTTTTGAATTTAGAGGCTCTGGGACTGCATTTGGCAACAAAAATTATCTGTAAAACAAATATTTACAGAGTCTATTTACAGAGTGCTGAGCATGCACATCGCTTATTATAGGTGTACACAGATGCTCTGAGACTGCATTTGGCAACAAAAATTATCTGTAAAGAAAATATTTATGGAGTCTATTTACTGAGTGTTGAGCATGCACATCGCTTATTTTAGGTGTACGCTGCAATACTTAATCAAAATATTCAACTGTCGCAAAATCATTTGTTTCCATGAAAACCTTGAAACCCCTAAATCCACCACTGCTATGCCAGACTGGTTAATTAAACATTACAATCTTATCTTGATTATCATAATAGAAGCACAACAATTATTATTCCCAGTATATATGAGGGAGCAGAATAGTATAGCAACAGATTTGGGTACTGGAAGGAAGTGATTGACACAGTACGCACAGATACAATTTAACAAGCTCTACGCCATGTCATGACCTTTCAAAACTCCTAATTACAGCACACTATTACAGCATATTATATTACGTGTATGTATATTATGTTAACAATCCTCAACATCCTCCAGAGAGGCCTGGATAATTTCTGCCCACTCAGTTATCTGTTTTCTGGCTCGTTGAGCTGCCCCACATTGTGGATGATTACTAATGGGTGGACCACATGAGCCTTCATTTACCTTCTCATCACAAATCAGTTCGGCATCACTCTTATCTGTTACTTCAAGTGGGTACAACTTCATTGTAACTCCACTTCTTGTACATATGTTTGCAGAACGAACCTCTCCATAGTTGCCTGTGACCAAACTCTCAATTATTGCCATCTTCCAATTTATCCATGGGCAGTCATCATGGACTAGCACAATGTCCCCAATCTTAACTTGTTGTCTTCCTCCTTTGTTAGAGGGGTGATAAAATTCTCTCAAGGATGTGAGATACTCATGACACCATCGTCTGGCAAAATTTTGTAGCAGAACGGATTGGGTCTGGGCATCTTGCCTGATCTTCACAGCTTCACAATAGCTTGGATCCTGCAGGTCTTCAATGGTTGCCTTCTCATGGGGAAGTCTGGTAAGTCTTTGACCATGTAACAGGTGCAATTGGTGTCAAAGGTTCAGGATCAGCAAGGTCATCTGAAATGCAGGTCAACGAGCGGTCATTTAATATTGTCTAAACTTCAACAATGATTGCTTGGAGTGTCACTAAGTTGATGTGTGCTCTTCTTCCCAGTGTCTTCTTAACAGCCATTTTTGTGAGACCAATCAGTCTCTCTCAGTACCCACCAAACCAGGGCGCCTTCTTTGGGATAAATTTCCATGTAATACCTTCCTGGCCTAGCACTGTTCTGATCTCCTGTGAGGATAACAATTCAGTCAGTTCTTCTGCAGCTGAAGTGTAGGTGGTGGAGTTGTCAGACATCATCACTTGTGGTAGTGATCTTCTAGCAGCAAAACGTCAAAAAGGCCAGTAGAAATATGGCTGTGGAGAGGTCTGTTACCACCTCAAGGTGCACTGCTCTAGATGTGGCACAGGTTAATAAACAGATGTACTGTACACCTTCTGTTCTTCTCCATTGTTCTGCTTGACATAGAGAGCTGGCCAGCTCTTTGAGAGAAGCATTGTGGATCCATCCCCCACACCGCAGGAGGCCCTTGTCATCCACAAACAACCAAAGTTTCCTGACAAGTAGTGGCCTCTTAACTACAGGACGGTCACACTTGGATTTGGCACTGGCCATCTCCTTTGAGTACACAAGTTCCTGGCAAGCTTGAACTCATCTGGTTTGAGTTCTGTGGCTGTTAGTGGACCACCTAGCTTAGGCCTGGATTTGTGCAAATTACTGATGTGCCTATAGGTGTATGCATTGACTGCTAGAAGCTTTTTCAGTGTACTATATTCAGAGATATCGATGATTGTGTGGAGGCCACTGATTGTATGGATAGTTGGCTGTGGGACAAATCTGTTTAGCTGTGGCTGCAGTTGCATGCAGTTCTATGGTGGACTCTGGCTGCCATTGTAGTCAAGCAGTGGGCATGGTCAAGCATGATGAGCCCTTCCACCACAGGTCGTTGGGTGAGCTGAGAAGTTGAAAACTGATGCCACATGTCAACAGGTCAGCCAGGGTATCTACTGTTGGGCAATAGTTCCAAGTTACTTCAGGGAATGCTTCCCTGATCTCTAGGATGCATCGTCTCACAAATAATGGGAGAACCTTAGAGCTCTTCAGCCAGTACTGGACAATTTGACTATCTCCCCAACAGTAGATAGGGATGTCCTGTTGATGTAGGGCATCAATGATAAATCGTGCAGTTCTGGAGGCCACAACAGCAGCCATTAGTTCCAGCTTGGGCAAGGCCAGGCTCTTCAGGGGTGCAACACAATTCTTAGCCATGTAAGGGTTGCATGTACAGTGGCATAGCCAGGAAAAAAATTTTACCAAGGCAAAGTTTATACATTGAAATAATTGAGAGGGTCAGCTTCTGACTTAACTCAGTGATTCATGCACACTTTAAAGCATGGGTGGTACAGTATTTGCAGATTGACTCTCTGGTTGGATGGAAGCAATTGTTTCAGAAAATTAAACACTGAGCATTTTCTACATGTCATAAGTAATGCTCCAGCTTACAGTATACCATGCTTCAATTATTAGACTAGTATAATTGCACTCAACACAAAAACTGAATTACTACAGAGATATTTTGAGTGATTAGGCCACCATGGACTGCAAGTCATAGACACTACTTTTTTCAGTAGTGATCTGATGTGATGTTTAAGTCAGAGATTATCTCTTAAATGTGATGCTCAACTGCATGTGCTAAGCATGTCAATCTAGAGATGCTCCCATAAGGAAAATTTTGAAAATAATGTATGCTTTGAAATGGCATGTGGAGGCTATTTTTTTAATTGTAACTGCTATGCATGATATGCATGATCAATTGATTAACATAAATGTAAATGATTTAGTCCAAGCAGTATAATGAGAACAGTGGCTACAGTCTGTACTGAATGCTCAATTAGAGTATATTTACGATGACTGCTCTATTAGAGTATCTCGATCTTTTTACAAACTCAAGTAGCTGAAAAGTGAATGCCAGACTGTGTCACCATGGGTTCTGGCCCTGCTTAGCACTACAGCTATAGATACTATTGTGTGTGGTACAGTAACGCTGTCTAGTAACGTTTGAGTAGAAAATTCGGGATGCCAAAACTCCAGGCCTGCTCAGCCTTTTAACTGAGTTGAGCATTTTTACCGAGGCAGCTGCCTCGGTTGCCTCAATGGTAGCTACGCCACTGATGTAAGGGTTACACTTGCATGAAAAGCTTGGCCCTTACAGACACTGGACTAGCAATACCTAAGGAGTCAAACAGTTTAGATGTGTCTTTCAATACCTCTCGCTTGGTAGTCAGTGGTCGGTCCATAGTGATGTTCACTCTTGGCACCAGGGACAGTTGATCAGATTTGGTGTTCCACTGTAGCCCCAAAATATTTGCTAGATGGGAGTCACTGGTAACACCACTTTCCCGTACCTTCTTGGTGAGGGACTCACTGTTAAATGTCCATGCCCTGCAGCTGAAACCAGTACTGGATAGCAATGACCTCGCTTCTTCAAGGTACTGAATGGCCTGTTGCTCCATCCCACAACATGAAATGACATTGTCTACATACAGATTAGCTTGTATGTTCTGTGCAAGTGGTGTGTCATGTTGTTGTAAGTGGTGGTGCAGTATTGAAAATAACATAAAGGGTGAGCTTATTGTCCCAAACAGAACTCTTCAAAATTAGTACACCACAAATTCACTGTTAGGGTTTAAGGGTTCTGAGCCATAGAAAATGAGTAATGTTTCGATCTGCCTCCTTCAGTGTCACTTGGAGTAACGCTTTCACTATGTCAGTTGATAAACCGTAAAAATGGGTCCGAAAATGCAGAATTATGGGACAAAGGTCTACTAGAAAGGGAGGGCCAGACATCAGACAATCGTTCAGCTACAAATAAACTATCATGTAGAGAGTTCAGCTACAAAGAAACCACCATGTAGAGAGTTCAGCAGCAAACGAATCAAATGTAGAGAGTTCAGCTAGAAACAAGTCACCCTGTAGAGAGATCAGCTAGAAACAAGTCATCCAGAGATCAGTTAGAAACAAGTCACCATGTAGAGAGATCAGCTAGAAGAAGTTACCTTGTAGAGAGTTCAGCTACAAAGAAACCATCATGTAGAGAGTTCAACTGCAAACAAATCACCCTGTAGATAGTTCAGCTACATACAGATCACTTCAGCTAGAAACAAGTCATCCTTTAGAGAGATCAGCTAGAAGGATCACCTTGTAGAGAGCAAACAAATCACCCTGCAGATAGTTCAGCTACAAACAAATTACCCTGTAGAGAGATCAGCTAGAAGAATTTACCTTGTAGAGAGTTCAGCTACAAAGAAACCATCATGTAGAGAGTTCAGCTGCAAACAAATCACTCTGTAGAGAGTTCAGCTAGAGAAGTCACCTTGTAGAGAGTTCAGCTACAAAGAAACTGCCATGTAGAGAGTTCAGCCTCCACCCTGTAGAGAATTCAGCTACAAGCAGATCGCCCTGTAGAGGGATCAGCTAGAAGAAGTTACCTTGTAGAGATGTAGTGAATTCAGATACAAAGAAACCATCATGTAGAGAGTTCTGCTGCAAACAAATCACCTGTAGAGAGTTCAGCTAGAGACAAATCACCCTGTAGAGAAGAGGTCACCTTGTAGAGAGTTCAGCTACAAAGAAGCCACCATGTAGAGAGTTCAGCTGCAAACAAATCACCTGTAGAGAGTTCAGCTTGAAACAAATCACCCTGTAGAGAGATCAGCTAGAAGAGGTCACCTTGTAGAGAGTTCAGCTACAAAGAAACTACCATGTAAAGAGTTCAGCTGCAAATAAGTCACCCTGTAGAGAGATCAGCTAGAAGAAGTTACCTTGCAGAGAGTTCCACTACAAAGAAACCATCATGTAAAGAGTTCAGCTGCAAACAATTCACCCTGTAGAGAGATCAGCTAGAAGAAGTTACCTTGTAGATAGCTTAGCTACAAACAATTCACCCTGTTGAGAGATCAGCTAAAAGAAGTCACCTTGTATAGTGTTCGGTTACAAGGAAACCACCATGTAGAGAGTTCTGTAATAAATACATGTGTTATATAATTTGTGCATTTACTGATAAAGTCAGAAATATTTAAAGTATTTAACATCTGCTTCATCTTTTCTTCTTCCTGCGGTAAAGAAAAAGATAGGTTATACTAGTACAAAAAGAAGTGAAATCTAATCCAAAACAGCCAAGCTGTAAAAAATGAGTGTGGCCCTCAAAAAGGCTATGGTGAAAAAAGAGCTGTGATGGTGTATAATGGGTAGAAAACAGCATAAAACTGAGCAGAATGGCCAAAAACTTCATTATACAATGTAATTTGCCAGCTTATTCACAATGTCCAAAGTGGCTGGATTGCACTTCTCACATTGTCTTCATTTGAAAAATGAAGTGGTATATCCAAAAGTCCTACATTTATACAGTGTACTATTCAAATACTCTAATAGAACAGTCATTTCAGGCCAGATGACTGAGGGTCTACTGTACCGACTATGTCAGCCTTCGTATTTTCACAACTCAATCCCAGAATTGAAATTTTAATACTAGTTGAGTAAGTAAATAAGTACCATAGAGTCAGGTTGTTAAGCGCATGGATCTATTAAGCACATATTTGTTAAGCGCATGCATATTTCTTGTAATTAACCATGGATGATAAGTGCACATAGCAAAATGTGATGATAGAGCTACACACAGCAAGAAACAATAAGAAAAGCTGAAAGTACTGAAAAATTAATGTCTCCTCAAGCGCTTATGTCTCCCTTGAGGTCTCTCTTTGCTATGTATACAGCAAATCGGCCATCTGGATAGTGATAATCTCATTCATCATGAAGGATTTCACCTGGAAATGGAATCAAATATCCTTACATACTGGCGTGGTGACCGGCACAAACTATTAACTATTCTATTATAACTTAGTGATTCTGTGTTATACTCACCATATAATTTATTTGGCATATGCGCCTAACAGATAGTATGATTTTTACAAAAACTTTTCTCCAAAAATTATAAGCACATATGCTTAACAACCCGACTTTATGGTATATCAGCCAGTCTAGTAATGAAAAATACCAAGGCACTTTGAAGATAAGTTTTTGGAGTTAAGAAAACACTAACCTTTTTTGTTATCCCTACTATATACTACAGAATGTTTTGATACAGGTCGAAATGTGTAGTATAGTGTACAATATGTGTAAATATAATTTGTTTCCCTGCTTTAGAACTTTACAAAAGATTGGAGCATGGCAGCATCAAATATTTCTTCTGTGATACCAGAAGGCAAAACAAGTAAGTGTATGTACAGTATAATACTGTGATTTACTTTTTTTCATTGCTAAATAATTTTCATATGGAAAAATTGTATAAAAATTTCTTACACAAAAACTTTTACATAGGATAGGGTTTCCACTCAAAATAAGAAAGTGCTTCTTTTTGTTGTTTCTGGATATTTTCACACAGATATGCCTTTAAGATAAAGCAAACAGTGCTAATTTGTTATTGAATTGTTTGTAGCATTCAATACTGTCATAATTTTTAACACATTTAAATATCCAAAAAGTGGTCACGTGACCAAAAATCCCATCATATAGGATTTCCACTGCAAAATAACATGGTACTTCAGCTCTTTTCATTTTTTCTGGTTAGTTTCACACACACTGACCTTTAAGATAACAATTAAGCACCAATTTATTGTTGAACTGTCTATTGCCTTCAATATCAATGCTGCTTTAACTGTAAATATCCAAAAACTGGTCACGTGGCTAACAATCCCATTATACAGCCATACAAGATGTGCTATAGCACTAAAAAGATATAGAAGTCTTCATTACGGTATGAAATACACTAATTGTGGCTTAGATCACCTTAAAATACAATATTTTTCAGCCGTTTCCATGGATACCATTTCTAAGATAAGAAACATTTTGGGCCATAGCAACCATACCTTAGCAACCGCTTATAAGCAACTGTACTACATACTCCAGCAAATGAAATTGCAATTATAACTTTTCACTGCTACCAGTGAAATTTGGGATAAATTTCACTGCTGCTATTGGGACTTTTGTATGGGCAGCGAAACAGGTATGGTACTATTGTGCAAGGACAGCATTTTGTACTCAAGAGGGTCTTTATGAATCCCATGTTGTGCTGTTTGGGCTATCAAATGTCCCCGCCACTTTTCAACATCTGATGGACTCTGTATTCACAGGACTTCAGTGGTCCATGCTTAGTATATCTTCATGATATCAAGACACACGGTAGTGTGTCGTGCGGCCCAAGAAGCCGGCGCGTAACACCCGTGAGTATATTGACAGGAAGAAAGAAAACGAAATTTTCGCACCTCCGTAGCTCTGTGCTTCCTTGATGAAACAAGACAATTTTTGCTGTGGACATTCCCTCCAACTGCAGTACTCCACATTCCAAATTTGAGCGAAATCGCTTCACGCGTTCCCGAGATATGCGACTTCAAAAATTGGCTCAGTTTCTTCGTTTTTTTTTCTTCTTCTTATTTTTCTTTTTCTTGTCGCACACTTACAAAAACTGCTATAAAACGCGAACGCCATATCCGATTGCCTTGAAATTTGGCACACAGAAGGGGGGTATAAAGGCGCATCTCGGTACCAACTTTGGCTGGAATACGATAAACAGGCAAAGAGTTATGAGCGATTATTCACGAAAAATAACACCAATATGTTGTCACGCCTACAGGGTAAACCGCGTATGGGAAGAAGCTGAAAATCGGTGGGTGAATAGGTTAACTATTGAACCTCAAACCTTTTGTGGTTTGAAAGAAATCGAGCTAAAAAAACAGGAAGATACAACGAAAAAACCAACAGTGTGTAACAATTACGCAATCGAGATTAGCTAATAAAAAAACGACTACTTGCCACGCCTACCAGATAAACCGCTTGGGGTAATGCTTTGAAAATCGTTGTACAGATAGAATAATCATCTTAGAAAGGCTCATCAATGGTGTAGAAGAATCAGACTTAAAGCCACGGAGTTATAACACGAAATCCAACTTGGTGCAGCAAGTGCGAGATCGAGATACTCTAATAGAGCAGTCATCCTAATAGAGCAGTCACCCTGAAGAGAATTCAAGAGATCAGCTAGAAACAAGAAACCTGTATAGAGATCAGCTACACACAAGTCACCCTGTAGAGAGATCAGCTAGAAGAAGTTACCTTGTAGGGAGTTCATGCAACTATGGAAAGGGATAGTTCAGCTAGAAAAAATCACCTTGTAGAATTCAGCTACAAAGAAACCACCATGTAGAGAGTTCAGCTACAAACAAATCGCCCTGTGGAGAGATCAATAGAAGAAGTTACCTTGCAGACAGTTCAGCTACAAAGAAACCATCATGTAGAGAGTTCAGCTACAAACAAATCTCCCTGTAGAGAGATTAGCTAGAAGAAGTTACCTTGTAGAGAGTTCAGCTACAAAGAAACCATCATGTAGAGAGTTCAGCTACAAACAAATCTCCCTGTATAGAGAGATCAGCTAGAAGAAGTTACCTTGTAGAGAGTTCAGCTTCAAACAAATCACCCTGTAGAAAGATCAGCTAGAAGAGGTCACCTTGTAGAGAGTTCAGTTACAAAAAAACCACCATGTAGAGAGCTCAGCTACAAACTAGTGACCTTGTAGAGACATCAGCTAGAAGAAGGTACCTTGTAGAGAGTTCAGCTACAAAGAAACCATTCTTTAAAGAGCTCAGCTGCAAACAAATCACCTGTACAGAATTCAGCTACAAATAAATCACCCTGTAGAAAGATGAGCTAGAAAAAGTTACCTTGTAGAGAGTTCATTTACAAAGAAACCACCATGTAGAGAATTCAGCTACAAACTAGTGACCCTGTAAAGACATCAGCTAGAAGAAGTTACCTTGAGAGAGTTCAGCTACAAAGAAACCATTATTTAAAGAGCTCAGCTGCAAACAAATCACATATACAGAATTCAGCTACAAACAAATCACCATGTAGAGAGATCAGCTGGAAGAAGTTATCTTGTAGATAGTTCAGCTACAAGCAAATCACCCTGTAGAGAGATCAGCTAGAAGAAGTTTACTTGTAGAGAGTTCAGCTACAAAGAAACCATCATTTAGAGAGTTCAGCTTCAAACAAATCATCTGTAGAGAGTTCAGCTACAAACAAATCTCCCTGTAGAGAGATCAGCTAGAAGAAGTTACCTTGTAGAGAGTTCAGCTACAAACAAATCACCCTGTAGAAAGATCAGCTAGAAGAAGTCACCTTGTAGAAAGTTCAGCTACAAAGAAACCACCATGTAGAGAGTTCAGCTACAAACTAGTCACCTTGTAGAGACATTAGCTAGAAGAAGTTACCTTGTAGAGAGTTCAGCTACAAAGAAACCATTTTGTAAAGAGCTCAGCTGCAAACAAATCACCTGTACAGAATTCAGCTACAAACAAATCACCCTGTAGGGAGATCAGATAGAAGAAGTTACCTTGTAGATCATTCAGCTACAAACAAATCACCCTGTAGAGAGATCAGCTAGAAGAAGTTACCTTGTAGAGAGTTCAGCTATAAAGAAACCACCATGTAGAGAGTTCAGCTGCAAAGAAATCACCATGTATAAAATTCTGCCATGAACAAATTGCCCTGTAGAAAGATCAGTTAGAAGAAGTTACCTTGTAGAGAGTTCAGCTACAAAGAAACCATTCTGTAAAGAGCTCAGCTGCAAACAAATCACCTGTACAGAATTCAGCTACAAACAAATCACCCTGTAGAGAGATCAGCTAGAAGAAGTTAACTTGTAGAGAGTTCAGCTACAAAGAAACCATTCTGTAAAGAGCTCAGCTGCAAACAAATCATCTGTACAGAATTCAGCTACAAACAAATCACCCTGTAGAGAGATCAGCTAGAAGAAATTACTTTGTAGAGAGTTCAGCTACAAAGAAACCACCATGTAGAGAGTTCAGCTGCAAAGAAATCACCCTGTATAAAATTCTGCCACAAGCAAATTGCCCTGTAGAAAGATCAGTTAGAAGAAGTTACCTTGTAGATAGTTCAGCTACAAACAGATCTCCCTGTAGAGAGATCAGCTAGAAGAAATTACCTTGTAGAGAGTTCAGCTACAAAGAAACCACCATGTAGAAAGCTCAGCTGCAAAGAAATCACCCTGTAGAAAATTCTGCCAGAAACAAATTGCCCTGTAGAAAGATCAGTTATAAGAAGTTACCTTTTAGAGAGTTCAGCTACAAAGAAACCATTCTGTAAAGAACTCAGCTGCAAACAAATCACCTATACAGAATTCAGCTACGAACAAATCATCCTGTAGAGAGATCAGCTAGAAGAAGTTGCCTTGTAGATAGTTCAGCTACAAGCAAATCTCCCTGTAGAGAGATCAGCTAGAAGAAATTACCTTGTAGAGAGTTCAGCTACAAAGAAACCATCATTTAGAAAGTTCAGCTTCAAACAAATCACCTGTAGAGAGTTCAGTTACAAACAAATCTCCCTGTAGAGAGATCAGCTAGAAGAAGTTACCTTGTAGATAGTTCGGTTACAAACAAATCTCCCTGTAGAGAGATCAGCTAGAAGACATTACCTTGTAGAGAGTTCAGCTACAAAGAAACCATCATTTAGAAAGTTCAGCTTCAAACAAATCTCCCTGTAGAGAGATCAGCTAGAAGAAGTTACCTTGTAGAGAGTGAAGCTACAAACAAATCATCCTATTGAAAGATCAGATAGAAGAAGTCACCTTGTAGAAAGTTCAGTTACAAAGAAACCACCATGTAGAGAGTTCAGCTACAAACTAGCCACCTTGTAGAGACATCAGCTAGAAAAGTTACCTTGTAGAGAGTTCAACTACAAACAAATCTCCCTGTAGAGAGATCAGCTAGAAGAAATTACCTTGTAGAGAGTTCAGCTACAAAGAAACCATTCTGTAAAGAGCTCAGCTGCAAACAAATCACCTGTACAGAATTCAGCTACAAACAAATCACCTGTAGAGAGTTCAGCTACAAACAAATCTCCCTGTAGAGAGATCAGCTAGAAGAAGTTACCTTGTAGAGCGTGAAGCTACAAACAAATCACCCTATTGAAAGATCAGCTAGAAGAAGTCACCTTGTAGAAAGTTCAGTTACAAAGAAACCACCATGTAGAGAGTTCAGCTACAAACTAGCCACCTTGTAGAGACATCAGCTAGAAAAGTTACCTTGTAGAGAGTTCAGCTACAAAGAAACCATTCTGTAAAGAGCTCAGCTGCAAACAAATCACCTGTACAGAATTCAGCTACAAACAAATCACCCTGTAGAGAGATCAGCTAGAAGAAATTACCTTGTAGATTGCTCAGCTACAAACAAATCACCCTGTAGAAAGATCAGTTAGAAGAAGTTACTTTGTAGAGAGTTCAGCTACAAAGAAACCATTTTGTAAAGAGCTCAGCTGCAAACAAATCACCTGTACAGAATTCAGCTGTGAACAAATCACCCTGTAGAGAGATCAGCTAGAAGAAGTTACCTTGCAGAGAGTTCAGCTACAAACAAATCTCCCTGTAAAGAGATCAGCTACCTTGTAGAGAGTTCAGCTACAAAGAAACTATCATGTAGAGAGTTCAGCTGCAAAGAAATCACCACTGCCCAAATTTCAAGGCAATAGCTCTTTCCAATCTGAAGTTATCAATTGTCAAAGTTGGCAAATTGGATGTGTGGAAGGCCCCTTTTCGCAAATCTGGTCACATATGTATTATATATATAATTGTACATCTACTGATAAAATATTTAAAGTATGTACATCTACTTCATCTATTCTTCTTCCTGTAGTAAAGAAAAAAAAACATAGGTTTAAAAAGTCCCAAAGCTGGCCATAGGCTGGCTTTGGGGTATACAAATACAAAAAGAAATGAAATCTAATCCAAAACAGCCAAGCTGTAAAAAAAGTGTGCGGCCCTCAGAAAGGCTATGGTGAAAAAAGATGTGAAATCCAAGGTGGCGGCCAAGAAATGGCTGTGATGGTAGGTTAATGATAAAAATTTTAATAACGACAATTCAGGTGAATTTTTGTGCCGCTTCACAAAATTTACCTGAATTGTCATTATTAAAATTTTTACCATTAACCTACAGTACCATCACAGCCATTTCTTGGCCGCCACCTTGGATTTCACATCTTTTTTCACCATAGCCTTTCTGAGGGCCGCACACTTTTTTTACAGCTTGGCTGTTTTGGATTAGATTATCATAATGGACAGGTTCTTTGATTAACATACGAACAATTTACAGCAAGTCTTTGAATGTTTAAAACAAGCTAGACTAAAATTGCAGTCTAAGAAATGTCAGTTTGCAACACAAGGTTACTTTTCTTGGCCACACTGTTTCATCACATGGGATATCACCTGATCTCATAAAGACATCAGATACGTGTAACCAATTACTGTTAAAGGAACCCAACAGTTTTTGGGCCTAATTAGTTATACCAGACATTTTATAAAAAAATTGCTAAGCCATTGTATCAGCTAACAGAAAAGAAAACGCCATTCAAGTGGACCGACCAATGTGAAGATGCTTGTATTTTCCTCAGGAACCACCTGACCTCCACATCACAGATGCCAGTGACACAGGGTTGGTGCCATTTTATCTCGCTGCCATCCAGATGGGGCTGAGCATGTGATATGATGTTATGCAAGCTGAGTTCTTATGTAATTACATTCAAAAACAGCTGCTAGCTGTAGTTACCTTTCTACAACATTTTAGACATTATCTGCTCATTGCTCCATTTACATTTACAATTCAAACTGATCGTGGTGCCTTAAAGCTTGCAAAATGGCTAGAGAAACTGTAAGACTATAATTTTAACAATTTTCCATCATTCCGGAAATGCACATCAATGCTGATTCATTGTCTTGTTACCCTTGCCGGAAAAGAATCTCACACACTAGAACATTCCATTTCCACCATCTCAACTAGTGGGCTAACATGTGACTACTCGACGCAAGAGGTACAGACCTTCCAGCTGAATGATAGCTACATCAGTGCATTGCTCAGAGCAAAAGAAGCAAACTAATGACCATCCTCAGATGGATTCAAAGGCCAAAGTATAGAATGCCATCACCTTCTTCAATACTTGTCATCCATGATGGTATTCTTTGGCAATGTTACACCCACCTTGCAAGTGATTCACACAGGTAGTTCCCAGCAGTCTATGTACTGATATCCTACATGATGAGATTCACCAATGAGCATGTGATGGTCATTTAAGCCAAGAAAAATCCCTAGGCCAGCTTAAACTGACCCAGGCACTTCAATGACATTCATAATTTTGGTGTCAGACATGTTCCATGTGTGCCTATAGAAAAACTCCATCACCAAAACAGAGGGCCTTTTTAGGGACAATCCTGCTGGATACCCCACCCAAATAATGGCTGTAGACATACTATGGCCACTACCAGAAAGTGACACAGGAAATTCATATGTCATGGTGGTTGGAGATTATTTTACTCACTGGATGGAAGCATTTGCCATCCCCAACCAGGAAGTAACTACTGTCACAGAAAAATTGGTATAAGAAGTCTTTATGTAGGGAACAGCCGATTATACTCATTATTTTACCCATTATGCTATGCTGCACTGCTCAAAAGTTTGTCTATTATACTTAAATCAATGTTCAATATTTACCTATTATGCTCAAATTATGCTCAATATTTATACCTCAGATTCTAGTAAATTGGGAAAAAATAAGTTGCTGAAGCAAGACTCTAAATCCTTGCTTGTCAAATGCATATAAAGATCAATATACTCCAATAGAACAATCAACTGTCTGATTATTTTCTGACTGTTCTATTAGAGTATATCAATCTTTTTCTGTGATATGTATTTTGATAAGCAAGAATTGATGGTTAGATCCCAGCCTATTATGATCAAAATTTTTTACCTATTATGCCTTTGAGCAGTGCTCAAAAATCAAGCCTATTATGCTCAAAATTATACATTCAAAATTTACGTTATGCTAGAGAAATGAAAGCACATTAGTGTTTCCTGACTGCTGTATCAAAGTAAGTGACTGCTGTATTAGAGTATCTCGATCTTATTGTGCAAAGTATGAATAATCAACCAAGAAATGGCTAAGTAAGTTATTTTGCATGTTTCTAAATGTGAAATGCTGCATATTGGTGGTGATTATTTTGCTTTCTTTCAGGAGCGCATTTCGCATTTTAATTAAACTTTTGAAGATCATCCCTATTATGCTTGATGCTTTTAGTTACTTGTTGTACTGTAAATTATGCCAGCATAATTGGCCTGGGCCTACTTATGGTAATGCACAAGTGTTCTGCCTTTATGCTAGCATTATTCTCAATGCTTTCAGGCACCTACTATGCTCATTATTATGCCAGCATAATCAGCGGGTCCCTATCTTTAAGAGATTTTCCATCCCTGAGCAATTACACCCAGACCAGGGCCTCCAGTTTGAATCCAAGTTTTTAACAGAAATATGCCTCCTGTTGAAATGCAAAAGTACACCTTACCACCCACAAAGTGATGGCTTGGTCAAACGTTTTAACCTTTACTTGATAAGTTGGCAACCTGTGCCAAGGATCACCCTTTTGACTGGGAAAGCTACATTAGAAAAGGTGTGATGTTCATTGGACCATCCCAATTATCCATCCCAATTAATTAAGCTAACCAAGGCTATTATAGTGCTGCACCTCTCAACAATGAATATCAACTTAAGCTATACACCCGTCTAAATGATATAAAGCAGTGTAATGGCTGGAGTGATTGGCATCAAGATGGCACCTCGCGCTCATGCATGGCAAACGCGCTACCAATCAATAAACTAGCTAACAATGAATTAACTAACCATCAGACAGTAATTATTGAGTAAATCATTCATTGTGCTCAGCGGTAGCCAATATTAACCTTGTTTCTTGTTCCTTCCGTGTTACAATTTTAAACAGACTGTAGGACCAGGTGTCCTATACCGACCTTCAGCACTTGTGCTGTAAAGCCTTAATAAATAAAAATAAATAAAACAAATGGGCGCCTTTGATATGTGCATGCCCCATACCACAAATCAGTAAGAACACACCCATGAGGTTTGTATCTGATTTGTAAACAACTCCACCCTTAGGCAGCAATACAAACCTCATTGGTGTGTCACAACTATAAGTTATAATTCAACTGCATATGTGTATAGTACAATAGTTTATTATTACATACCGTGCAATCACTGTAAATGTGGATTTCTAATTTTCAAGTTTCTACTGTATGTAATATTTTGAATATATAGTACTGAACTAAAGTTTATATGGAATTATAGAGGATGAGACACCAGATTGGAGAGATCTGAACAAGTATGTTGTTGCACAACATGCAAGCAAATGGAAGGTTCTTGGAGCAGAACTTGGACTGGAAGACTTTCACATTCAGAACATCTACAGGAATTTTCAAGCTGATGTGGTAGAAGCTTGTGGGGAAATGTTGTTGAAATGGCTACAGGTTGGGTCCACTCCAACATGGGGCAAACTGGATGATGCCATCATGATGGTAAAGAAATGCTATCAGGACAAAGGAGATCCTGAAGGTACAGTTTTGTACACATAACTAATAAATTGTTTATCTATGCCTTGTATACAGAAGAAAAACTGACTGATGAAATGACTCACAAGTTGAAGGAGTACCACAAAGCTAATCGATTCTCTGTAGAAAAGAACGCCTGGCCACCTGAACCACCCACAGAATACACACCTTTAGCATTGATTCATCATAAATCACAGCTAACCAGCAAAAAGCAAATATTTGCCTTCCAAGGAGCAAAGGGTACTGGACAGGTTGACAACATCATTGAAGCTTCAAAAAAGCCTAACAGTCCTGAAGAGTTAGATAGTGACGAGCTTGCAGCATGTCTCCGACAGAGTACAAGCACTCGTGAAATTTCAGATATACTTCTCCCGCTGTATAATCGATGTAATAGACGACGAACTGTCTTAATAGAAGGTGCTCCAGGACTAGGAAAGACAGTCTTATTGAGGCAAATAGCTTACAAATGGGCACTAGGTGAGCTTTTGCATCAAAGCCGTTTTGTCTTTCTATTAACCCTTCGTGACCCTGCTGTTCGAAAAATGGCCTCTCTTAGGGATCTTATTCGGTATTTGTGTGTTCGGTGTTTCTGTACAGATGCTGAAGATACCCAAGGCTTATACAAATTTAATTTTGAAATCACAGGGAGAAAATGTTACTTTCTTACTTGATGGATATGATGAGCTCCCTTCTGAGTACAGACAGGAAAGCTTGGTAGCAAATATAATACGACGAGAAATACTGCTTTTGTCTGCAGTGGTGATTTCTTCACGTCCTCATGCTTCTGTTGATCTTCGCATCAATGCAACTTGTCATGTAGATATCTTGGGCTTTACTAAAACTGACCAGCAGTATTTCTTCAAAACTTCATTAAAGGATGAATCAACAAAACTGGAGAAGTTGACGAATTACCTTCAGGCTCACCCCAACATCAGCAATCTTTGTTTTACACCTTTTCATGCAACCATCTTAGTCTGGTTCTGTAAAAGGGGATTCCCTCTTCCTGACAGTTCTACTTCTTTATACGAACGCTTCGTCTATTACACTATACTACATCATCTTGCCAGAGAAAAAGGAAACAATGCCACTAAGAAATTTAGTGATGAAAATCATGATCTGGACACCATTCCAGAACCTTATCATGGTGTACTGATTAAGCTTTCTAAACTGTGTCGCAAAGCTTTGAAGAAAAATGACCTTGTATTCTCTTTAGAGGATATTAAAAAGGCTTGCCCAAAGATCGAAGACCCTGAACTAATTGATGCATTTGGATTATTGCAAGTGGTTGAGCATTACTCTGATGATCAAGTTTATACAAAAACATTCAATTTTATCCACTTTTCAGTGCAGGAATTTTTGGCAGCTTATCATTTAACTCGTCTGAATAGGAGCAAAGAACTTAAGTGTCTTAAAAAGTATTTTTTTCATGAAAATTTTGGCAACACATTTTCTATGTATATGGGATTAACCGGAGGGAAGAGTTCTGCCTTTAAAACATTTTTGGCTTCTTATGGTCAAGGTGCAATTACACGCTTTAAGAATCGAATTATGCTGCAGGACAAGACGAAACCAATTGCTTCTATATTTTTTGAAGATGACAGAAAAAGTCTGAAGCTTTATCAGTGCTTTCATGAAGCCAATGAAGAGCAGTCTTACAGGAATATTACTGAGAAATTGCATACTGCCAAACAAATTGATCTACAAAAAGACAGTGCAAGTGCAACTCCACTGCTCACTGGTGATTTAATTTGTCTAACTTTCTTTTTGTCAAAATCACCAGTAAAAGCATGGTTAAAATTGAATGTTCCTTCTTGCTACATTCGTGATGATGGTCTAAGGACACTCCATCGATGCCTTACTACCAATAAAATAACTGTTGAGGTTATTAATTTAGAGTGTAATTTACTATCACCCCAATCAGAATACGAAGTTGCTGACATTGTGTGCTCTTGCCAAACAAGGCGATTGATTGTGAGAGATAACAAACTTGAAGATGGTCTGGACCTATCTAAGTGTTCAACACTACTGACTTTAGACATATCATCCAACAAGCTTTCCTCCAATGGAGCAGGTAGATTATTTTACACTTTGAGTAATAACAAAAGTCGCCACTTGAGAGTTCTTAAAATCAACAACAATCCCCTCAGTGAAGAGGCAGTAGATAAACTAGCGAATTATTTGCAGCATGACATGATGTTAGAGGAACTGTATGCAGTAAGAAACAAGTTATCCACTGACAACGCTATTAAAATATTCTCAAACCTGACAGTTGCCAAAAACACAAATTTGAAAATACTTGATTTAAGTGAAAATTTTATCAAAGATGAAGCTGTTAGCGAAATCATTGCCTGTTTAGAAGTTGATTTTCTTCAAACGCTGTACCTTCAAGGTAACGATATCACCACTCCATCCATAGAAAAAATAGTTGACTCAATAGCAGACAACCAGCACCTGGCTAAATTAGGTGTTCCAGACAACATTAATGACTCACGACAAATCTATATGAAACAAGACGGAATTAACAAAAAAAGGAATTACAAGCCTAAATTGCATATTAGCATTCTTTAGATGAAACATATTTTTGTTGTAAGAACATTATACTGTACAACACAAATTTATAATACACTATGATAGTAACTGTATATTGGAGATCATGCAGGTGTGGGTTTTTCTGCCAAATCATCACTCCAAAACCATGCCTTCATGATGACTTGACAATATTGTTGCAGTCTAAACAAGCCCAAAAGTGTCTTCAGAATGACACAGTGCAAGGTGCCAATTTGAGGTAGCACATATGGCTCCTCTATGCTGACTATTGCCATAGATATTATATACTACATACCTAGGACTTCGTTAGCACTTGTTTTGAGTTTACTTTATTATTATAGGATACACAAACAATAGTACAGTGCATTAACACAATCCAACAAAAGCGGTAGGGAAGGGAAGAATAAGGTGAGGAGGGATGTGATGGGAATAACTGCACTTGAATTTGGACACATCAGTGCATTGTTAGAATGAGGAAAAGATGGCATCCAATTCAACTCTGCTTGCTGCTAAGTAGAGATGCGGCAATTATGCCAGCATAATTTTGGGCATAATAGGTTGTGTGGGAATGAGGAATTATGCTAGCATTTTGAGGGGATTATAAAGCTTTAACAGTAGGAAAATATGTAGATTGAGCATTTCCATTAAAAAAAATTGAGATACCCTAATAGAGCAGTCAAAAACTCTAATACAACAGTCACTGAATATTATAAAACAGTCACATTGAAATGAAACACTCTAATATAGGAACCATCAAGACCATTTGAAGCTTATGCATCAATGAAAATGGTCTGATACAACAATAAACTGGCCAATTATGATGGCATAATTTTGGGAATGATGGGAAATTCTCAAAAGCATAATAAGTGATTTTTTGAGCACTGCTCAAAAGCATAATGCTCAATTTTGGAGCATAATAGCCTCATGCCTACAGCTGAGGTAGTTAGAAAGATGGCTAGCAGAGTTGAGTAGGAAAGGTCTGAAAAATGGAAGAAATAGAAGGAGAAAAAGTCAACAAATGGACAAATGCACTGCACTGGTCCAGTCACTGGTCTCCAATGAGCTAGTTGATTGGACCAGTGCTGGTGATGGTGAGGGATCTTGGTGAATGAGGTTTGGGAGGTGCCCCACTCCACATTGTACTTCAATATTATGGTCTTACATTAGTTATTATAAACGTTTCCTGTAAAACTGGTAGGGACCCGCTGATTATGATCATTATTTTACCTATTATGCTATGCTGCACTGCTCAAAAATTTGCCTATTATACTTAAATTAATGCCCAATATTTTCCTATTATGCTCAAATTATGCTCAATATTTATACCTCAGTTCCCATGTTTTTCTAATAACTTTGCACTTATGGGAAAACAGTAAGTGGCTGAAGCACAGACTGTAAATCCTTGCTTGTCAAAAAGCATGTCACAGAAAAGATCATTATACTCTAATAAAACAGTCAGCTACCTGATTATTATGCAGCATAATCAGCGGGTCCCTAAAAACTGGTCACTTCCTGAATTTTTAGTAATGGAAGTGGTTACTGAACCAAAAGAGTTTTTTTGCGGATAATACAAAATGATATCACTGACAGTCATCCATCTACACGAGTATCAAGCAACTAGTTGTATGTTAGGGTTGGTATGCCCCAAGTCAATGGTGGATCCAGAATGGGGATTTGGGGCAACCCCCCTATCCCACCTTGTGGAGTAGCCATGGCTAGCTACTTCTTTTGATTAAATAAATTGTCAAGCCAAGATCATATCATTTATAACTTGTGCAAATATGCACATTTTACTACCATTTATTACAAATTCACCTAAGGCCACTCCAACGTGATTCCTGTTTCCCTTCCTGGTCAAACAACCTTTCTTTTCTATGTGGGCGGGTTGCAAATTCCTATATTGTATTATGCTAACTGCTACACATGAACACAACTACACATGTTTTGTACATGTCTATTACACAGCTACATGGTGGACAATTAGGAAAAAAAAATTAAGCCTATTATGCTCAAAATTATGCTTTCAAAATCGAGATTATGCTCTAGAAGTGACTGTTTTATTACAGTATATCAGCCTTTCCTGACTGCTCTATTAGAGTATCTCGATCTTATTTCTGCAAAATGTGAATAACCAACAAAGAAACGGTTTAATAAGTTATATTACGTGTTTTCGATTATAAAATGCACTAATAATACTATTGGCAGTGAATATTTGCTTTCTTTCAGGCGCGCGTATTGCGCATTTAATTAATTTTTCAAACATCGTCCCTATTATGCTGGCATTATGCTTGATGCTTTTGGTCACCTATTATGCTTTAAATTGTGCCAGCATAATCGGCCGGTGCCTATGGACAATCCATTTTAACTACTACTTCAGCTGCATCTACAGCATTTTACATTAAATTATATTCAATATGCTTTAGGAATAAATCATTTTTTGTACATTTCTTACAATGATACAATACTATGAATGTAACTTAAATGGAAAACAGGTCTGACTACACTGTTGACCTTATTTTTTGTTCTTTTTAGCATTTGATATCTTCAATTTTTCATGACGATCATGGCACTGTGGGTATAGTACAAATCTTCATTGTTAGACCAAGGAGCTACTGAATCAGAAGCACAGTAAACACAAATATCATTAAAGTTTGCTACATAGTACAGTTTCGCAATTGGCTCATTACAGTGCATTTTTTCACATACACCACTCAAACCAATGCATCTGGTAACTCTGCCTCCTGCAAATCCACTCCACATGAAAAAGACATGCCATCTAATAGTTCATTTAGTTCAGTCTTTTCTTTTGTAGCATATATCAAACGCCACATGCCACACTCATCACATAGCAACACCTTGTTGCAATTCTTCACATGTTGAACCGATGGGTAAAATGGTAAACATTTCTTTGTGATATTCTGAAGAGAAGGCCTGTGATTCTTGACAGTAATGGTTTGAAAAACTTCTGAAAATTTCTTGTAATGACCATCTGTACCAGGCATTGGATCTGGCAAATGATCCAGCTGTGTAAAAACTTATCATTTGGAAGTCTTGGTGGCAAGTAAATATTGTAATCCTCATCTCCACATTTCTTGATATCAAAGAAGTAATGCTTTTTATGACAGCAGTGCTCCATAAATGACTAAATGTTTAGCATCAGCTTTTGATGAGTGATCTTTTCATCTAAAGACAACTGGATCAATTTAATTGAACTTACCCCACACTTCTGCAATGTCACAAGAATGGGCTACAGAATGCACTACAAACTTTTCTCCTTTGAGCTCAAGCTTTTGAGTAATATATATCAGTTAATGTAACTTTCACTGGTGCCATGCTGTCAACAAAGCTTCATTTATGAAGGGTTTCTTTGAAGCTAACCCTCTCACCTGGGACAGGTTGTTTTTTTAAAGCTAACTATCTCACTTGGGACATATTGTTGCAAGAGAAACTTCCTGCTCTACCTCAATGGTATCCCTGTCCACTAATTCTCTGGCAAATCCAACTGATTGTAATCTTAAGTTCAGCACTGACATTATCCTCTCTGCAGAGTTTCTGAATGAATGGTATAGAGCAGTTCTGCACACACATACAAGTAATCAAGATCCAAAAATCTAAACAATGATATTAAAGTAGGTTTAACACTTAAGTAGGTTATTCAGTAATCAGGCCCGCCATCTGTATAGAGGAAAAGCATAGGGTAATCCAAAGATGGACATTTGCAACTTCTGCACTGTGCCAAGATGGCAATGAAGGCTCAAAAATTGTACCTTTAAAAAGCACATGGACTCACCAGTGTATCATGAACCAGAGAATTCTTCAGGAATTGAAACTATGAATGTTACAGATGGTGTTATTGAAAACACAGAAAAATCATGGTCACCAGCCTGTAGATTTGTTGAAGTATGGATAATACTTGTCGTCCACATTCAGCCATACATATGTATATACCTGACGCATACCTTAATCCATTAACATCTACTTACCATGATACAAGGCCATTCGTTGAAACCACAACAACCAATCACAAGAATATTCTTACTTGCAGTCACTTTCCCGTCCACAATTAAGATCTGCAAATTACATTTTCATGGTCATGAGTATAATTATACAGTTTGTAGACACAATATGTGCGGATAGTTTGGCAAAAGTTTGAGTGTACAGTAAGAACAACAGGGTTCAAAGAAATAATAATAATATACTCCATGAAACCTTGAATCCATTAAAAAAAGCAATAGGCTTGAATCTATTATGCCAGTGTATGTATGGCATAGCTAGTAGGATAGTAAACGTAATGAAGTTAGCTATAGTATAGCTAATCGACAGAAGAATCTTAAGCAAGTTTCAATCCTGGGCTGGAGTTGAGTTAGCTATCAAATGATTCAAGATTGAATACCATGAACATAAAATTGCACACAAATAAATTTCATAATACACTTATGTACTTTATGTTGCAGTTGTTATTTTGGTACAGAGTTGTAATTTAAATTTTAAAGTTTTAAACCCATAAGAACTACATAGCGTATGATATGGGTAGATATAGACAGTGGACCTGCGGACCAAAGGCCTGGAACCTGGGGAGCCCAATTTTCTTGGGATTTTATGTACTTCACAATGATTATACATTCAATGTTTCTACTAGATCCCTCTACATGTCACAGTGCATAGCTATAGTCTACCTTGCATGGCCTATCCTCTTCATCACGGTACCTCACACAATGTTTAAATCAATTAGAAGTTACAAGCACCTGGACTGAAGTTGACTGCGTTAAGCCATTGAGTCAAATTGAGTGATGAGCACACTAGTCTATCATGTTGCCTCTCTTCTAAAGTTAATAGACTTTGAGCAAACAATTATTCCAGAGAAATAGCTTCAGTGAACTAATCACTGCAAGTTAACTACCAGTTCAACAAACACATTTTATACATCATGTGCATGGAACATGAAGTTGAAGACATTTTAGAAATTAATTTTAAAGCCTGCAATTAATTCCCTTCAGTTGCTGGTGTGAAGAATGACTGGCCTATACATTTCAGTTAAGACTCTCATTACTTGTATTCAGTTCTAATTGATTCAGGCATAGATTATATGGGCATCTATTAAGGCACTGTCTGAAGCACTGTGACAGTGATAGAGTGGTCTGGCTATGTGCAACTAGCAACTGTAAAGGTACCTAGTACAAGTAAAGAATGTATAAACATATGCAGTAAAAATATATGAAAAGTAGAGTCCTCGTCGCTCTCAAGTCACTGTTTATACCTAGTTACCTCCTATACCCATAGGATAACTTGATTTTGCTTGCAAATCCAAACACACAATAGAATAAGTTATGGAGATTTTAAAACACAATGGATTCAAGTCTAAAGACCAGCAATAGTTTTTATGCTGGGTAATACATGTACTTCTGTTCAACCAGTACTAATGCATACATCAATGCATGTGTTACATGACAGAAGTGAGCAGTTGAGCAGCACTTAAGAATCACATTATGACATTGATGCTGTATAGCTAGCTACCTACAAGTTTTGTAAACATATGCAAATGCTTTCATAACGCTGCAACAATTAGCATCTTAATTAACACCAAAACAGTACCAGGCAGTGACAACTTGTAGTTGGCTGCTATCGTAATTGAATTCCATATTAAGATATTTAACCATAACACTTTCTAGCTGTGTATGTATTCATTTCATGAGTGAGGATCTGAATAAGCAGAAGTGAAAGAAGTCAATTTTCTAACAATGAAGTGGATTAATATCTATATTACTGTTTTTGTGGTAATATGTAGTACTCAGTGGAACATAGTGATTAGTATATATCCTCCTACCACAGGAAATGATCCTCACTACTACCCAATGGAGACAACCTGTGTTATAGTGTACAGGGACAACCTGACTTTATGTTCAGTTTGATCAAAGACAAATATGTACAGTTGAATGCTCAATTTGTGTTGCCTGCCAGTGATGAGAGTAACACCATCACTAATGTTTCTACCTTCCTGGGTAATCTTGGACTACTACTGAGGTGTCCTGTTACTGGAAAGTCTGTAGCTGTAAAGTTGTCTGCACAAGATCACAGTATCCAGATTAGTGGTATAACTGTAATTGTTAAAGACAAGCCAGTAGAAATATTGATTGCTAGAGATTTCAATATAACTACAACCCATTCTGCTGAGGTGCAAGAAAAGTTGAAGGATGAAACTACTTGGGTTTATCTCAAAGCAGAGTTTGGCTTTGGAATGAAAATAAGGTTCTACAAGAAACACTTGGATATGATGATAACCAGCAATGATGGATTAACTAGTGAAGCTGATGGATTGATGGGTAAGAGTTGCTTTTAGCTATACCATGTTTGTACACGTACATTTCTTGTAGGTCAGTTCATGGGAAAAGATGTTGAAATTGATACAGACTACAACATGATGAAGATCAGTTATCACACACCAATACCAGTAGTGAAAGGTCCAGCCTGGCACTTCCTAGGAACTGATGAGCAATGTTGGTACAGCCATTCTTCAGACAATCAAGGAGGTGGAGTAATACAAGGTTCCTATCTGGATTATGTTGTGATGGAACTCCTTCCATCTCCATGATCTATTCAGTTCAATTTCAAGAAGCTACTCATATCACTAGTTAATGCACACACAGAGACAGTGTTGCAATATATTGTTGAATAACAAGATGGACACTGGGAACCACAAATTACAAGTATATTGGGAAAACAAAACAAATAGGCTTCAAGATATGATGGACCACTGTGGTCTGGATACAAAACAATATCATAGAGTATTTTCTCAAAAAATCACACATTTTTGTCACATGGAGTGGAGTGTTGATAACATTGAATAAGGAGGCCATATATAACCATGACAACATTTCCTGTGATACTGAATAGAAGCCTCATTGTACTTAGCTAGTTGAAAGTGGCTATAGGATGGTATGTGATCATTACCACTAAGAATAGAATGTTTTCTTGATATCACACAGTTCTAGGTACACTCCCTGTATTCACAGGCTTTATCATTTTCACAGGTCCCTAGTGAGACAGTACTACACATACAGATAGATATTTGATCACATCCTACAGGTTTATAATCTGTATTTCCCATACACATGCATGGCAGTGCTTTAACTCTAACATAACTGCACAATTAACTACTGTTTCAATACTACAGTGTAGCTCTACATTCCTTGACAATCTGCAATGATGCTTTGAATTTCTTGACACTTCTACCAAGATGAATACTTTGTTTATTTGATGCTGGGATGACTGCACTGCATGCTGATGTTTCCCAGGGACTAGATTTGTCCCAATCAAATAATTCTAAACCAGTCTAATTACAAGTAGTTATATAGGTGTACAGACTAATTGTAATAATTGTTTATAGGTATAAAACATTCATTTAATTCTCTGAGCTGAGAAAAACTGTTCGTAGTTATTATCTCATGAACACCTTCCTATGCCATAAGAATCTTTGTAAAGTTATAAAGATGTTTTGGGAATAGTGTTAGCTACCTGTGATAATAAGAGACCATCTTTATGGCTTTCCCATCACCACCTGGATCAACTATCAGATGACCACACCAAAGTTTAGCTATTTGATTAGAAATCACATCAATAGAGGGAGACACTGAATGGCTGCATGAGTATTAAAGTAAAGCAATGCACGTAAAAATAACAGAAGAGTACTAAGAGATTGGAATCTCCCATCTTGTTTTACAGAGTACCGTGCATAGTCACCTTAACTTGCATCTTTCAAGATTGAGATTCCCTGATCAATCATAGATCAGACAGTCATGTACGTATATATATATATATATATATATATATATATATATATATATATATATATATATATATCAGCGTTGAAACCGGGTCGGGTCATCCGGGTCAACCGGGTCACATTTTCTCCGGGTCATCCCGGTCTGACCCGGTTTACAAATTATCCGGGTCTGACCCGGATTGGATCACGTGAGAAACGAAATTGAACGTTTAACGACGTGGAACCTATAAACGCTAGTCGCGTAACTCTTTCGTGAGCCACGCCCACTTATCGCGTTACAAACATACGCTCAGCCACGCCGATTATGATTATGATTATGATTATGATTACTGAAAACACAGTTACAAACTGATATGTTCAGGTAAGGAAAAAAACATTACAAATCACATAGATAAGAGTCAGTTATAATTTATCTAAAAATACTTGTAGAGATTGGGATTCTATTGTGTCAGTTGGTAAATTGTTCCAATCGCGGATAGATTTGGGGTAATAGCTGAATTTATAATGATCTGTTCTAGCAAACGGGATCTCAAAATGGAAGGGGTGGTGGTGGCGGGTGGGATATGTGGTGTTAGTGAAATAATTTGGGACTGTTAAGACTGATGAGGAGTAAACAATGTTGTAGAATACTTTTAATCTAGTCACATATCGTCGGTGTTGAAGTGATGGCCATTGTAGATCTGCTAACATAGATGTAACACTACTGTTATATCGGTAGTCTGACTTGACCCAACGAGCAGCACGTCGTTGTACCATTTCTATACTTTGTATCTCCTTCTGCAAGTAGGGGTCCCATACTGCCGATCCATACTCCAACAGTGGTCTCACTATACTGGTGTAGGCTAAACATTTAGTTTCTGCAGAACATCTATAAAGGTTACGTTTAACAAAGTTTAGCATCCTTGTTGCTTTAGAGATAATTTGATTGATATGAGGTGTAAATGACATTTTTGAGTCTAAGAGAATTCCTAAATAAGGGTGTTGGGTAACTCGCTGCAAAAAGTAATTTCTGATAGTATAGTTGAAAGTAGAGGAGGATGTTAGTCTACTACAGGTAAGTACCACACACTTGGAAGTGTTTAATTCCATTAACCAAGTTTCAGTCCACTTTAATATAATGTTGAGGTCATGTTGTAATAATAATTGATCTTGCTGACTTATTAGTAAGTGTAGTCTGTAGCATGAAACTGTGTCCGTTTCTGTCTGCAAGCTTACGTGGAGCCACTCCCACTAATCGATTAATGTATGAGTTGTATATAGTCTAGGTCTAGTCTTGCAGCAGGATAAGTGCTTTTGTGAGCCACACCCATTTTAATATATTGAGAAATTGCAATACTAAGTATGTATGAAGCCACAGCCAATTGCTGTCTGTAAACTCACAGTAGCTACGTGGAACCAAACCCACTGACTTGATTTTAAATTATAAACTTACCGGCTTAGTTATCACATAACTACTCGTTTACTCAACACGAATCGAACGCTCAAAACGTAGTCTCGCTCGCTCGAGAATACCCGAAACATAGCTCTTATCGCGCGCCTCGGCTTAATTTAATCCGGGTCGATTCGGGTCACATCCGGGTCAAATCCTGGTCTGATCCGGATTGCTATCCGGGTCAGTGGGTCATCCGGGTCAGCAGCAGTGACCCGGTTTCAACGCTGATATATATACTATCTGCATCTGTATTTGCTGCACCTGACATGTATAGGGATGAGAAACAAGCAATACAGTAATGATGGTCTAAGACCAAGTTAAGTACCAATGAAGTAGTGCATGTAGCAGACATTACAAAGCAAGACATAAGTATCATATACTACCTCACCACATTGTTAAAACTCAGGGGCGGATCTAGGATTTATAAAAGGGGGGGGCTAACTCAAGGTACTAATCTCTTGGGTAGAGGTGCATGAAGTACACTTCCCAGCATGCTTTGCATGCTGGAACTAGGGGGGTCTGGGGGCATGCCCCCCCAGGAAAATTTTGAAAAATAGATGCTAAAATACTGCAATTTGGAGACATTTCCACATAAAATTCATAATATTTTCTGCCCATAGATATTTTATATACTGCCTTTAGATTATAGGTATGGCTCTCTGAAGCATTTTGCTAATGGAAAAGTTTGGGTAGATACAGACAACCAAATACATGATGTACCCCTCTCACAATTGCACAACACTGAATAGGTGCATGTTAGAATAATAATGTTGAAAGTGGAAAATTTTGAAATTTGAACAATACAAGATTGAATCTGAGAGCACTTTCAATGGAAATTGTGTACCTGAATTAAGTATTGCCATACATATTATTAACTACACAAGTTGATGAATGAAGCCCTTTAAACACACCAATACACTTCATTGTATGTATAGGTGCAGGCAGATTTGGAAAAATTCCATAACAGAATCAACTACATGTTTCCAGTGAATGCTCTATTAGAGTAGTTAGCTGACTGCTCTATTAGAGTATCTAGATCTTGTACACCTCCAATGCTGATACGGGTCCTTGTTGCATAAACTTTAGCACAAATCCACTGATAATATCTTGGAAAGATGTTTATAAGGTGGTTTTATGAGTATTTGTATTATTAGTGATCATATAATTATGCTAAGACAAAATTACATTATAATACTCAGCATATTGATCAAGTAAAGCCTAAATAGGAAGGGGGGGCTTCAGCCCTCAAAGACCCCCCTGGGCCCTGGATCCGCCCCTGAAACTGATGTGCTATGGTATACATAGCTCCTATTATGCTATGGTACCACCTCTAAAAGTGCTAAGTTTTGATTGCTCCAGTGAACAAATAGCACAAATAGCACAAATAGCACAAATAGCACCACTAATTGCTACCATAGCTCTTCTGTTAAACTTTTGTGCTATGGTTGCACCTTAAAATGTGACTGTATTTGACAAAACCATGCAGTTCTTTGGCTTTAACTACTTGTAACTTCACCATTCAATATGCTATTGACCTACAGTTTTTACACCATTTGATCATTGCATTATGCATTATGCAATAACAGACCAAAATTTGAAAGTGATAGCCTACTCGTACATCAAGTTATGGTTCTTTAAAGTCAAAAGTTTGGATGTGTGAGGAAGCCTGGCTTTGGTCACAAACACTATGGTAGCACCTAAAGTGCTAATTTTGATTGCTCCAGTCAAAAAATAGCACCTCTAAGTGCTACCATAGCACTTCAGTATACACTGTATGTGTATAGTAAGTCACTAGTGTGAGGTTTCATTGATTTGTTCTAATAGACCTTTATTCAATAGGCTAGAAAGAAATAGTGCAACACTCTTGACTTTACACAAGTAGTTGATATGAGGGAGGCTGACCAGGGCCGGATCCAGACTTATGGGTTGAACTGAGGCACTACATTGTCTCTGGTTTGATAAGGTGAGACCAAAAAAAAAGAAGAAAAAGTCACAGCCAGCTGACAATAGCTACCCACCTCACCAGCTACGCATTTATAGCTGATAAACTACATTAAAATCTTTACATAGCTTGTTACATTGTTCTAATACTGTGGCTGCTGTAATTAGAGTGACTGCTCTATTAGAGTATCTCGATCTTTGACGGTTTTCAGCCCCACTTCAAGAAGGATAATTTCGGCGTGATATCATAAAAACCAATGGCCAGTTATGTAGCTACAAGTGTATAGACAACACACTGCATATACTAAGCATCCAGCTGTAAAAAAAAATGGTTAGGCCAGGGATTGAAAACTTGTGAAAACAATATTATTATGGTGACCAAAAATTGCTGCAACTATGTTTATGTAAAAGTTGTAAAATTAAAAGTGCAAGCAATGGCTATAAACAATGATCTCAGTGTTTATAATAAAATTAAACAATAAGATCGATTGATATTAACATTGTTTTACCTATTTCTTGGCTGCCACCTTTTAGAATTTTTACAGCCATGTTGTGTTTGGGGTACACCTTTTCCATAGCTTGGCTAGAAGGCGATTACACAATGGTTCTCATTTTCAAGTGTCCAGATTGATAAGTTCCACTAAGAACTCCTCCAGATTGATAGGCAGCAGAGGTGGATCTAGGATTTCAGAAGGGGGGGTGCTACCATAATGGTTGGTTGGCTAAGAAAAGCAACAACCGGTTATTACAACTAGCTGTAGTGTGCTAAGCACACTCAGCATGTGGAGCATTCTGCATGCTCTATCTATAGGGGGGTCTGGGGGCATGCCCCCACTGAAAACAAAATTGCAAATTTAGCCTATTCAGTATTAAAATTTGGTGATATTTTGACTGAAAAATGATGCCACTTTGTATAAGTGATTCACAATCCTTGTAAAGCATTGTGAGTTACCTAAGTGTAATGATGATGACATTACACCATTATTCTATAACGTTGTAATACTAGCTGTCATACAAAGGTACAGCCAGTAGTTAAAAATACATTCTTTACATAAAGAACAGGGAGATCAGCTACACATGATCAATACTTGCCATTAATTTTGTGTTTGAACTAAATTAATTTAGCAGTACATTAAATTTAGCAATTTTAGAGTTTCGGTTTTTTGCTAATTGATTACATCAATTAATGAATTAATAAAATTTATAAGGTAAATTCATCAATATACAAGATCGCTAAATTTAGTGTATTGCTTGCCTTAAGGTATATAGCTAGTGTGCTTTACAGTCTCATGGCTCAAACTATAATATCCATGCACACAGTAACAATGAATAGAGGGCTTGAGAGGACACGTATAGACTCACCATGCAGTGTGTAGAGTACATGTATGCATATGTAGAATTTTCCAGCTAGGGACGTGTGGGGTGATGCTTCTTCTGGAAATCTTTGGAATATAGCTATATATCACAAGATTGAATCTGGAAGCTATTTTTAGCCAAACAGCTACTCTATTGTACTGAAAGATTGTGGGTACAAGATGGATGAGTTCAGTTATAAGTAATTTTAAAAAAACATAACTACACCTTTAAATGCTATTGGACTATAAGGCAATACATAATAGTGGATTGTCAAAGACAATACACAGGATTGGATCTTAATTAAGGTCATCGTAGAGATTTAAAATGCACAAAAAATAACTTCAACTTTGTAGCATACAGTATATAGCCACAGACTGTTCTGTTGCTATTTCAATCTGACTTTTTACAACTATATAGCCTCATCACCATAAATTATAAATTTTTACAACCAGAATCCAAAGCCACTTGCATATACAACTAGTTTTTGGCCACAACTAACCCCCTTATAGCATTACAGCATAAATGCTGTGGTATCATTTGAGCTTATAAAGTTGAGCTTCAAGGGGTTTGGTAGTGCAAATCCTGTATGACATTAAATTTTTTTAGCTTCAATTGATGCTAGCTAGATTCAGATAAATGCAGCATGCAACTTTGGTACTGATAAAGCAAAAACAAACAGTTCTCAGATACTACACAGCCTTGTTAACTGTATACATGCTAAGAAATTAACTGTTTTACTTAAGTATGTCAACCCAAGCGTTGATGTAGCAACAACTGAAAATACCCACTATAATATTAAACTATTTGACAGAAGTTGTTCTCAGAAAGTGATTAGTATATGGCAGGAAGTTTGGAGCAATGGTAAGATAGCAGTGCACAGGTCAACAAAACGCACTGGCAACTTCTTAGTGAAAACATTACGATGGATGTTCTATTAGAGTAGTTGACTGTATTAGAGTATTTCGATTTTTAGCAGCTTTTAGGTTAAGTCACACACCAAAAGTATAATTTGAACACTCTTAGTAATTCTATAAAGCCATTCTCCCTTCTCATTCCATCTTTTCATTGCCCATGCATACATATAAGATACAATTTCATCTATACTGCAAAACTAAGAAGCTTCCTATATAGCTTGCACATGGTACAATTTTGGAGGGAAGGGGTGCTTCAGCACCACCAGGAACCCTTTCTAAATCCGCCCTTGGGCAGTTAAAGAATTTAAACGTCCGTCATTGTTACAATGTGATGTTTAGTGGCTTCTGATATTTCTTTTAAGTGTATTAATTTGTAGCAATTAACACATTATGTTTTTTGGTACTATCAAACCATGTGCTATAATTCATTAAAAGCTAATCAGGCGTGATTTCAAGAAATTAGAAACTACACATACCACAATTTGATTTTCATCAACTCTGCATAGTATATGTGACTGGATTTGTGAAACTGAGGAGCCTTTTACACACACCCAATTCTATGAACTTGGAGGATAATAACTTGGGTGTTCAACAAACATATAAATCTGACCATTTAGATATAAGATTGTGTTGTTCTAACCACTGACCAAATTTCAAGTCAACGGCTTTTTCCAATCTGAAATTGTGAATTGTAAAATTTGGTAAAATGGTTGTGTGGGACTTGGCAGCTTTTCATAGTTGTCAAAATGTCACTTCTGGGAACTATACTTGAGGATTCTCCATTACATTTTTTGACAATTTCTATTAAAGTTGCCCCAACTCACTGCATGAACATAATCTTTCTGTCAATGCTTTCATAATGTCACAAATCAATACATCGAAACATTAACTAATGTATAGTCACATAACCAAAATTCTTATTTGTCAAAGATGTGATGAGATAACTCCACAATGACTCACCTTGGAGTTAACTGAATCTATAAAATCACTTAATGTCAAGGTCCTATAAGTGTATGTACATTTCAGCATGTATTAACTTACTGTACACATACTAAACCAATGAACATCTAGCACAAATGGCTGTGGATTTACTCAGTATATCAGATTGTCTATACATAATTACTATATGTTTAAAAGTTTTCAAGGTGTAGATTTTGTAGCTTTCCCTTCATCAGCTATGAAATTTTCCCCTAAAGTCAGCTTCATTATAGGAAAGACAACCGACTAACTACGAACCAAATCTTGCTACAATTGCTCATCTATGATAGCTTTTTACCTAACAGCTTTTTCATATTATGGTATACATTTTTGGTGCTATGTACATGATGACAGCTACATACTATAGAATATCTACCTGTAGTTAGCAGCTGTTATGGTAAACAGATGTGGAAGAATCACTATAAATCCATGTATGAGTTCAATGGCTTGTTTCATAAAACCTTAAAGTATTGAAATCACAGTTACACTGTATTGTGTTACAGTATATGCTGCTACAGTGCATGGCTTACCTGAAGCTTTTGTCGATGAAATATTGTACCTGCCAACTTACCTATAATATCATACTGTCTTCCATGGCATTTCTGATAACTACAGCATCAGAAATTGTGAGTGTGTTTGTAGGCTTTATATCTCAAGCCGTTTGTAGTAGCTGTACATAAATATACCATAATTATGTTATCCATACGTGGCTACCTACAGTAATATTTGTACATTCGGATGCATAGCTCTCACTAGCATGTTTAAAAGTATAAGCAAATAGTCAATACTTATGACTAATGCACATAATGATATTTATCATCTATTTCTTCAAAAGACAGAGGTAACACAAAAGACACGCAAATATGCTCAGCATGCAATGACATGTTATACAGATACTGTTACAAACAACCATAAAACTATTGGCAGCATAACGACAAGCAGCAAAGCAAATTAATGAAATAATAGAGCTTTTAAAGGAGCTCTATTATTTCAATACAATAATTGATAGGATCAAAGGTCAAATCAAATTGAATATCTCTTAACATGTAATTTCTCTTCACAATGGAAATTCTTTATAACTATATCAAAGTATATTTGGTTGGTATCAGTTATGTGTTCATTATATTATATACTTGCTGGGTAGCTACATAGCTAATAACATGTACAGCTATGTTGTGCAATTCATGAATTTAAATCTGTTCTGTGTCCACTTTTGTAGTAGTTTCATGTGGAATAAGTCACCAGCAGCAGAGCTGTAGGTTTTTTGTAGGAGGCATACGATTATTTTCAATTTTGCTATGTGGAAGCTTTGGTTAACGTAACTTTATGATGTAAAGCACTCTGTCATGTAGTTATGCAGTCTGTCAGAAACAAAGCTATACCATACATATATTCACACATTTAAAGTTTATTTAATGTAGCTATGTTTACTTAACAAGTAATAATTGAAAGTGACATACTGTAGTAAGTTGCAACTAATGTACATAACTAAGATACGTATACTGGATGTAGCTAACAGAACAACTCACGTGAGATTATTCTTCAAATGTAGGAAATTTCAAATGAACACTTGACCCACTTGCACATGATTTACGGGAAAAGAACAGTTTGCAATGGTATAGAGCATTTGTGTGTGTGCATGCATCTCTGTGTGTGCATCTGTGTGTGTGTGTGTGTGTGTGTGTGTGTGTGTGTGTGTGTGTGTGTGTGTGTGTGTTATGCAGTATACATATACATGCTTGCAACTATAGTGTGTTTGTGTGTGCTCATGTGTGTATGCAAACAGTTTGCTGGTCTCTATGTGTAGCTTAGGGAATTCATCTTGAACACTATTTATTATATTCTATGTAAATATTTCATATAAATGTTTAAGACATTCACGAAATACTTTAATGCATATATAATTACTCTCTAAGTATAACTGTAATAGGGTCATGATTAATTTTACTTGATGTAGTGTGTATGTGTTATAATAGATTCAAAATATATACCAAACTTCTTATAGCTGGTTTTACTGTCGGTTCCACTTGCCAAACAAATATTGATGACTGTGATCCTAACCATTGTGTAAATAGAGGATCGTGTTCTGATGGACTAAACTCATTTACATATACTTGCCTACCAGGTTTTACCGGCAATAACTGTGGAATACAAATCAATCAGTGTGCTTCTCGACCATGTCTAAACGGTGGAGTTTGTGTTAGTGAAATACATTCATACTTTTGTCAATGTCCTCCTGGTTTCATGGGCACAAATTGTGAAACAAGCTTTGATAACAATTGCTTTGATAATAATTAATAATGTTGTACATGTCATTATTTTACTAGATGCGTTCTGTATTATTGTATATTTAACTAGCATCATTAAAAAAGAATATATGCTAAACAGTTTCTAAGGGGTTAATATAAGACCCCCATTTTTATAATATTTAATAAAGGACTTCATGATAATGGGCTTGATGGAATAAAAACTTATGAGGGATAAAATTCTGAAATTTTATGTGCCCCACAAGCCCATGTGGTCACATTTTACATACCATAGACAGTCTAGACTGTCATTAGGTAGGGGAATAACTTGTGCAAGATAGCCACCATGGAATCACCAATCCATTTCTCACCCAACAATGACAGGAAAAGTCCAGAAATACGAGGGCACATTTTATCTACATAAGCATTATAGAAGTAGTTAGCTATAGCCAACCTGAGTCATTAATAAGAACACCTTAATCTGATCTCCTAATTATGTACTGTATGCATGCATGTAGGTCCTATAGAGCTATATGGTGATCTTGTAAACTGAGACTTGAGTTGAGCGATAGTAACTGCAATTGATAAATTTCTAAATAATAGAAGTTGCCCCTAGCAACCTGAACTTCACATTATTTGTAGGGGTAATTGTGTATAGTAACATCTCCAAATTTTAAAAGGATAGCATATATAGGTCATGAGATATAACATTTTAAAGTTTATCGTTTTTCCATACATTGTCTATGAGAGGAGGCAATCACATAAATAATGTGTGGGAAATAACAAATTCAATTAATGTTATTTCTCAATTTAACATTATTTGTAGGTGTGAATCTCAGAATTAACCTCTCCAAATCTTAGGGTATATAGATCATAAGATATGACATTTTGGTTTTCCCATGTGATTGCCCAGAAGGGGCATGCAACTGTTACCCCTCCCATAGATAATGTATGGGAAAACTGCAAACTTTAAAATGTCATATCTCATGACGGGCCTATTATGCTATATATCCTTTTAAAAATTGGAGACATTACTTTTGACATTCACACCTACAAATAATGTAAAAATTCAGGTTGCTAGGATCAGTGGTTTAAAATTCATTATTATTAAATTCATTTATTAATGTGATAGTGAGCAACAGTCATGATAATGATATTAGTATTGATGCATATTCAAAAAACATGAATAAACAGAAACAAACACAACTGTGTTGAAGTTGAGGAACTATGAATAACCAGGATAGCATGGAAAACAAAGATAGCAACTGTAATACAGAGATAACACCACAACAATTTTAGTCTTTGGAGTGTTAGAAATCAAACTGTGAACTGTAGTTATCACTGATTTGTCAAGCAGTCACAAATACTCACAATTAGAAAGACTATAATACTGGCTTTGTTAGACCTTTAGTAAACTCTAGCACACTGTCTAGACCAACTAAAAACTATCACAAAGTTTAAAATAATTTATAATCTTATATACCTGACATGTACCTTAATCCAGTAACATCTACTTACTGTACACGAGGCCATTCATTGAAACTACAACAACCACAATCACGAGAATACTCTTACTTGCAGTCAATTTCCCCTGCACAATTAAGATCTGCAGATTACATATGTGACTGGATTTGCAAAAGGGTACCTATTCCACACATTTTACATACCAGCAAATAAACTGATGTAACCCTTGAGTCCTTGTACTGATTAACTTGCTCTTGGTTTCAAAATGTAGCCAGATACTGTAGCTACACTCATGAAAGATTTCAGGCAATTATAAGCCATGACAATAAAGTTATGACACTTCAAAGTTCAAGAAATGGGTCAAATTTTGTGTGTGAAAAAGGTACCTTTTTGCAAATCCGGTCACATATTTTCATGGTCACGAGTATAATTATACAGTTCGTAGACACAATATGTGTGGATAGTATGGCAAAAGTTTGAGCATGCAGTAAGAACAACAGGGTTCAAAGTAATAATAATAATATACTCCATGAAGCCTTGACTCCATTATAAAGAACAATAGGCTTAAGTCTATTATGCCAGTGTATGTATGGCATAGCTGATAGGATAGCAAACACAATGAAGCTAGTTATAGTACAGCTAATTGACAGAAGAATCTTAGGCAAGCTTCAATCCTGGGCTGGGGTTGAGTTAGCTATCAAATGATATTATACTAACGCTTTATTCAAGATTGAATACCATGCACATAAAATCACGCACAAATAAATTATATAATGCACTTATGCACTTTTATGTTGCAGTTGTTGTTTTAGTACAGTGTTGTAATTTAAAGTTGTAAAACCATAAAAACTACATAGCATATGATATGGGTAGGTAAATATACAGTGGACCTGCAGACCAGAAGCCCGGGAGTCGGGACCTGGGGGCCCAATATTTCTTGAGGTTCTATGTACTTCACAATGTTTATACATTCAACTAGATTCCTCTACATTTCACAGTGCATAGCTATAGTCTACCTTACATGGCCTATCCTCTTCATCATTGTACCTCACACAATGTTTACATCAATTAGAAGATATAGGCCACTGAGTCAAGTTGGGTGATGAGCACACTAGTTTATCATGTTGCCTCTCTCTTCTAAAGTTAACAAGCTTTGAGCAAATAATAATTCCAGAGAAATAGTTTCAGTTAAATAATCACTGCGAGTTAAACTACCAGTTTAACAATGCATTTCATGCATCATGTGCATGGAACATGAAGTTGAAGACATTTTTATATAGTTATACAACGGCCATGAGTACTCTGCCTGATATAAACGCACGAGCCTGAGGGCCGTTAAGCCCGAAGGCAAGTGCGTTTATACAAGCAGAGCACGAGTGCACGTTGTATAACTGTTATGTACCACTCACCTAATAGGTGGGGAGAGTCTCACAAGACAGTTGTAACACTTATAAAGGCCAGGTTTCTAACATCGATTGTGGGTAACCAAGCCGGACGTTGCGATGACGTTCCCCCTGCAGTACTGCAGCCACCTGAGATATTGAAAGCTAGTATCACTAACCTGCATTCGCTGTTCGACTCTCATTATGTAGTGCTCAACATGCCAGCGTGATCACTCAATCGCCATATAGACTAAGCGCCAGACTAATCGCCATAGTGATTCCCTCGAGCGAAAAAAAGTAGCTAAATAGACGTTTTAAGTAAACAAAACCCAACTACTAAACGATACTAATCTAATTCTTACTATTCACACTGGCTAAACTCGAATCTGGTGGCATGACAAAACTGGTTACCACAATCGAACGTAAAGGTTAGTATTATTTAGAATATATTTGTTTTATTGAGTCATTGTCAAAGTGGACTACAGCAGCTTAATCTGGGCTAAGATGGCACCAGACTAGTAAGGTGTATAAGTACGTTTATATATATGTAGACTAGAGTTGTGGCCACCCGTGTTGGCTTTTTCGATCGCCATTGGCTGCTTGTAAACATTATACGACGTTATGGCCCACAATCGACCTTTACATGTCAGGCTATAAAAGAATTCGAGTAATCTGTGAAGGGTCCTTCCACCTATTAGGTGAGGTGTCGTAGTGGTCTTCGCCACCGGCACTTGTGCTATGCTGCACAAAACCGCAGCCAGTGCAATATCTGTATATTGCACTGCGGTCGGTGCATTATAACGTATAATGCACTCGTTGTGGTCTACTAAACCGCAACCAGTGCGTTATAAGTTATAATGCACTCGCTGCGGTCTGCAGCAGTGCAATATACAAATTATGGCACTGGCGGTGCCTTTGAACTGCCCACGCAGAGTGGTACATTAGAAATTAAAGCCTGCAATTAATTCCCCTCAGTTGCTGATGTGAAGAACAAGTTGCCTATATAGCATTTCAGTTAAGACTCTCATTTCAGAGTAGGTACTTATACATATATTCAGTTCTAATTGATTCAGACATAGATTATATAGGTACGTATCTATTAAGGCACTGTTTATACCTAATAGCCTATACCCATAGGCTATACGTTGTAAGTTGATTCTGCTTGCAAATTCAAACACGAAATAGAATAAGATATGTAGATTTAAAACACATTGGATTCAATTCTAAAGACCAGCAATAGCTTTTATGCTGAGTAATCCTTCTGTTCAACCAGTACTAATGCAAACAATACATGTGTTCCATCACAGAAGTGAACAATTGAGCATCAACACTTAAGAATCACATTATGTATTGTTTACATTTTGATGTTGTATAGCTAGCAACCTACAGGTTTTGTCAACATAATTTATGAAAATGTTTTCATAAGGCTGCTCTTAACTCCAAACCAGTACCAGACAGTGACAACTTGTAGTTGGTTTCATGCTATCGTTAATTGAATTCCATATTCAGATATTTAAACACAACACTTTCTGTGTATGCATTCATTTCATTGGTGAGTTTTTAAATAAGCAGAAGTGAAAGAAGTCAATTTTCTAACAATGAAGTGGATTGATATCTATATTACTGTTTTTGTGGTGATCTGTAGCACTCAGTGGAACATAGTGATTAGTATAGTCCCTCCTGCTACAGGAAATGATCCTCACTTCTTCATACCACTACCTAATGGAGACAACCTGTGTTATAGTGTACAGGGACAACCTGACTTTATGTTCAGTTTGATCAAAGACAAGTATGTACAGTTGAATGCTCAGTTTGTGTTGCCTGCCAGTGATGAGAGTAACACCATTGCTAATGTTTCTATACCTTCCTGGGTAATCTTGGACTACTACTGAGGTGTCCTATTACTGGAAAGTCTGTAGCTGTAAAGTTGTTTGCACAAGATCACAGTATCCAGATTAGTGATATAACTGTAATTGTTAAAGACAAGCCAGTAGAAATATTGATTGCTAGAGATTTCAATATAACTACAACCCATTCTGCTGAGGTGCAAGAAAAGTTGAAGGATGAAACTGTTTGGGTTTATCTCGAAGCAGAGTTTGGCTTTGGAATGAAAATAAGGTTCTACAAGAAACACTTGGATATGATGATAACCAGGAGTGATGGATTAACTAGTGAAGCTGATGGATTGATGGGTAAGAGTTGCTTTTAGCTACGTATGTATGTACATGTACATTTCTTGTAGGTCAGTTCATGGGAAAAGATGTTGAAATTGATATGGACTACAACATGATGAAGATCAGTTATCACACACCAATATCAGTAGTGAAAGGTCCAGCCTGGCACTTCCTAGGAACTGATGAGCAATGTTGGTACAGCCATTCTTCAGACAATCAAGGAGGTGGAGTAATACAAGGTTCCTATCTGGATTATGTTGTGAAGGAACTCCTTCCATCTCCATGATCTATTCAGTTCAATTTCAAGAAGCTACTCATATCATTAGTTTATGCACACACAGAGACAGTGTTGCAATATGTTGTTGAATAACAAGATGGACACTGGGAACCAGAAATTATAATGGATAACAAAACAAATAGGCTTCAAGATTATTTATTTATTTATTATTATTAATTAGCAAAGCCCACCAGGGGCAACACGCTAATGTGCATTACAAATCACAAATTGTTTAGCTTATCTATAATGTTCTTAAAAGTGTCAAGGTTAATTGTGTTAATGTTGTCAATTTTCAAGTTATTCCAATCAATAATTGTTCTTGGCAGAAAAGAATACTTATATAAATCAATTCTGGATTGCAGCTGTGCAAATTTGAGGGGATTATTGGCACGAGTATATGATACAGGGGTTGGCTGGGGTAAACAATGGTTAGGTAGCACCAGTAAGTTTCTTACAATCTTGAATAATAATATAAGTCTAACATTCCTTCTCCTACTTTTTAAACTTGGCCATTGAAGGTAATTAAGCATATCTGTAATACTGTGTTGTTGACTGGATCTGTGCCATGGTTTATTAAGAACAAATCTTGCAGCTCGGTGTTGGATCATTTCTAATTTGCTAACTGTTGTTTGGTGATAAGGATCCCAGATGGCTGAGCAGTATTCAATAGAAGGTAACAATAATTGTTTGTATAAGTGTTCTTTGATTTGTATTGGGGCATTATATAAATTCCTTTTCAGAAATCCAAGAAGACGGTTTGCCTTTCCACAAATATAGTTAACATGAGGTTCCCATGATAGTGTATGATGGAGGCGGATACCAAGATAGGTGTGCTCTGATACAATATTCAATGGAATATTAGACATTTTATATGTAAAAGTGCTTTTACTGTGGTGGGTTGTAAATTGTAAAATATTGCATTTGGGAATGTTAAATTCCATCAGCCAGTTGCTAGCCCATTGTGTTAAGGAATCTAAGTCATTTTGCAGTATTCTGTGATCGTTGGGCGTAGCTATAGTTTTAAAGAGTAGAATGTCGTCAGCAAATAATCTAATTTCACTCTTGATGTTTGTTACAATATCGTTAATGTAAATTAGGAACAACACAGGACCAAGTACGGAACCTTGTGGAACACCAGATGTAACTTGACATGTAGAAGATCTAGAGCCTTCTACTACAACCTGTTGGGTACGACCATGAAGGAAGGACTCTAGCCACTGTAAGACAGTTCCTCTTATACCATAGTAATTTAATTTGTAGAGAAGTCTAGAATGAGCTACTCAGTCGAACGCTTTAGAAAAGTCTAATATAGCAGCATCAACTTGCAGGTTCCTGTCAATATCTTTTGCAATGTCATTAACAGTAATGAGTAGTTGAGTCTCACAGGAATGTTTTGATCTAAATCCAAACTGGTTGTCTGAAAGAATATTGTGGTCCTCCAAATGCTTCATAATTTGACTCACGATGATATGCTCCATTGTTTTACAAACCACTGAGGTGAGTGAGATAGGACGGTAGTTTCCTGGATGAGCTTTGGAACCTTTTTTAAATATTGGGGTGACATAGGCATGCTTCCATTGTAATGGGACTTCACCAGATTCTAGCGATTGTTTGAAAATATGAGTTAGAATGGGAGATAATTCGGCAGCTGTGGCCTTCAGTACATACGGATGCAAGGAGTCAGGTCCTGGGGATTTGGATGTGTCACAAGTACTTAACAAGTTGTAGACTCCTTGTTCGGTAATCTCAAATGTAGGTAAAGATGGAAATAAGGATGGACCTTTGTCAGGAATGTTACTATTATCTTTGGATGTAAAGACAGACTGAAAGTGTTAATTGAGAGTGTCTGCTTTTTCCACAGGATTGGTTATGATCTGACCATTTATAGGATTTATTAATGTACTAATACCATTGTTTTCTTGTTTTCGTGACTTGATGTAGTGCCATAAAGACTTTTTGTTACTGTCTGGTGATGAAGTTAGGTTTGTCAGGTAGGATTTGTGTTGGTACTTTAGTTTATGATCTATCTCTTTTTGTAATGATTTATATTCATTCCAGTCACTATCTCAACAATAACGCTTTGCTCTTCTATAAACTCTTTGCTTTTTACGTATGAGTCGTTTTAAAGCAGAAGACAGCCAGGGAAGGTGATTGTGATGGACCACTGTGGTCTGGATACAAAACAATAGCATAGAGTATTTTCTCAAAACATTTCACATTTTTATCACATGGAGTGTTGAAAACATTTGTAAGGAGGCCATTATGGCATACATACACTGTTAAAAATGGCTTGTTAAATTAAAACTCTGAGTGGTTATAATTGGTACCCAAACATGTTAATTCCTGTAAATTTTTGTGGCGTTGTACCAAATATAACCATACATCTTTGGTGTTAATGTAGCAATCCATTTTTAACAGTGTAACCATGACAACATTAACTGTTTAGAACTTAATACTGAATAGAAGTCTTATTGTACTTGGTTAGTTGAAAGTGGCTATAGGATGGTACGTGATCAAGCCTAGAATTTTTTTTTCAATTTCACACAGTTCTAGGTACGCTCCCTGTATTCACAGGCTTTAGCATTTTCACAGGTCTGTAGTGAGATAGTACTACATACAGATAGGTATTTGACCAATCCTACATGCTTATAATCATACTGTATTTTTCGTACACATGCATGGCAGTGCTTCAACTATAACATACCTGTACAAACTACTGTTTCAATACTAGCTCTACATACCTTGACAATCTGCAATGATGTTTTGAATTCCTTTACACTTCTACGAAGATAAATACTTTGTTTATTTGATGCTGGGATGACAGCACTGCATGCTGATGTTTCCCAGGGAACTAGATTTGTCCCAGTCAAATTACAAAAAAAAGCCAGTCTAATTACAAGTAGTTATAGGTATACAGACTAATTATAATAATCGTTTAAAAGGGTAAGACATTCTATTCTCTGAGCCGGGAAAAACTGTTTGTAGTTATTATCTCATGAACACCTTCCTATGCCATAAGAATCTTTGTTGGACAGTAAAGCTATAAAGATGATTTTGGAATAGTGTTAGCTACCAGCTTGAATTGTGACAACAAGAGACCATCATTATAGAGGGAGACATGAATGGCTGCATGAGTATTAAGGTAAAGCAATGCATGTAAAAGTAACAGAAGAGTACTAAGGCTCCCCCCTTGTTTTACAGAGTGCTGTAAATGGTCCCCTTAACTTGCATCATTCAAGATTGAGATTCCCTGATCAGTCACAGACAGTCAATTACATATAATATTATGTAAGTCTATACTGCCAGCATGTGGTTTTGCTGCACTTGACCTATAGGGATGAGAAACAAACAATACAATAATGATGACCTTGCTATTGACCTACAGTTTTCACACCATTCAATCATTGCATTATGCAATAACAGGTCAAAATGTGAAAGTGATAGCCTACTCTTACATCAAATTATGGTCCTTTAAAGTCAAAAATTTGGATGTATATGGAAGCCTGGTTTTGGCTATATGGTAACAAATGGAAGGCGACCAAACTCAAATTAACAAGGTAGAGGCCTCCATAAAGTGCTATGCAAAGGTGACACAACCAGTTGATACAGTAGGACCCAGATTATTCGAACTCTTGGTTTTTGAAAAGTGACTGTTCTATTAGAGTATTCTGTCATAAGGTGAACTCTCTATTAGAGTAAGTCTATGTTCTAATAGAGTAGTTGAACGGAACATTTTTATAAATGAATGGACTTCATTTATTCAAACAAATTCACTTATCTTAACTTTTTTTATAATTGAACTGGCACATACAGCCCCCTGTAGATGCTTGGATAATAGCAGTCCTACTGTACTTACTATATATCACAGTTAGAGAAAACATAATCCAGGTTGTCTTATACTTAAACAATTTACTTGGTTATGTGTGACCCAGTCCTATAGTAATTACATAATCAAGTAATAAAAATACGAATAATATAAGAATAATAATATACAATATACTGTATATTCCTTCCAATATTCCTTCCTTAAATAATAATAATAATATGCCCTATGAAGCCTTGAATCCATTAAAAAAACAATAGGCTTTAATCTATTATGCCAGTGTATGTATGGCATAGCTAATAGAATAGCAAACATAATGAAGCTAGCTATAGTATAGCTAATCAACAGAAGAATCTTAGACAAGTTTCAATCGTGGGCTGGGGTTGAGTTAGCTATTAAATGATATTACAATAACACTTTATTCAAGATTGCTTGAACACACAAATAAATTTCACTGCTTGAAGGTTCTTAGTTTACTAACTTGTTAAGCTGTTTTACTGTAGTTGTACCCAGTTATACTGATGGTAAAATGTCAGTAACTTTAAGTATATGGAACATAATTGTTTTACTAAGCTTTAAACTCTCAGTAAAACATCAGTGAATGCGGGTTTACTGAAAAAATACTAACATAACAAACAATTAACTGTTCCATGTACTGGGGATATACCACTCTAGTAAACTAAGAAACTTCAAGCAGTGTTTTATAATACAATATGTTGCAGTTGTTGTTTTGGTACAGAATTGTAATTTAGATTTTATAGCTGTAAACTCATAAGAACTACATAATGTATAATATGGGTAGGTATAGACTGTGGACCTGAAGACCAAAGGCCTGGGACCTGGGGGCCCAATTTTTCTTGGGGTTATGTGTACTTCAGAATGTTTATACATTCAATACTTCTACTAGACTCCTCTACATGTCACAGTACATAGCTATAGTCTACCTTGCATGGCCTATCCTCTTCATCATGGTACCTCACAAAATGTTTACATCAATTAGAAGTTAGAAGCACCTGGACTGAAACTGACTGCGTTAGGCCACTGAGTCAAATTTAGTGATGAGCACACCAGTTTGTCATGTTGCCTCTCTTCTAAAGTCAATAAACTTTGAGCAAACAATTATTCCAGAGAAATAGCTTCAGTGAAGTAATCGCCCTAGTAGTTTAACAAATTCATTTCATGCATCATGATCATGTGCATGGAACATGAAGTTGAAGACATTTTTAGAAATTAAATTTAAAGCCTGCAATTAATTCCCCTCGGTTGCTGGTGTGAAGAATGAGTGGCCTATGCATTTCAGTTAAGACTCTCATTACTTGTATTCAGTTCTAATTGCTTCAGGCATAGATTATATGGGCATCTATTAAGGTACTGTCTGAAGCACTGTGACAGTGATAGAGTGGTCTGGCTATACGTGACTAGCAACTGTAAAGGTATCTAGTACACGTATTCACAGGCGTTAGCCTTCTCACAGGTCCCTAGTGGGATAGCATTTAACAAATAAAGTAAAGAATGTATAAACATACGTAGTAAAAATATATGAAAAGTTCAGTCCTCGCTGGTCCCAAGTCACTGTTTATACCTAATTACCTCCTATACCCATAGGATAAGTTATTTTACTTGCACACAATAGAATAAGATATGAAGATCTTAAAACACAATGGATTCAAGTCTAAAGACCAGCAATAGTTTTTTTTATGCTGAGTATATGTACTTCTGTTCAACCAGTACTAATGCATACATCGATACATGTGTTACATGACAGAAGTGAACAATTGAGCAACACTTAAGAATCACATTATGTATTGTTTACACATTAATTGTTGATGCCGTATAGCTAGCAACCTACAAGTTTTGTCAACATAATTTATGAAAATGTTTTCATAAGGCTGCAACAATTAGCATCTTAATTAACACCAAAACAGTACCAGGCAGTGACAACTTGTAGTTGGCTTCATGCTATCGTTAATTGAATTTCATATTCAGATATTAAACAACACTTTCTGTGTATGCATTCATTTCATGAGTAAGTTTCTGAATAAGCAGAAGTGAAAGAAGTCAATTTTCTAACAATGAAGTGGATTAATATCTATATTACTGTTTTTGTGGTGATCTGTAGCACTCAGTGGAACATAGTGATTAGTATAGTCCCTCCTGCTACAGGAAATGATCCTCACTTCTTCATACCACTACCTAATGGAGACAACCTGTGTTATAGTGTACAGGGACAACCTGACTTTATGTTCAGTTTGATCAAAGACAAGTATGTACAGTTGAATGCTCAGTTTGTGTTGCCTGCCAGTGATGAGAGTGACACCATTGCTAATGTTTCTACCTTCCTGGGTAATCTTGGACTATTACTGAGGTGTCCTGTTACTGGAACGTCTGTGGCTGTAAAGGTATCTGCACAAGATCACAGTGTCCAGATTGGTGATATAACTGTAATTGTTGAAGACAAACCAGTAGAAATATTGATTGCTAGAGATTTCAATATAACTACAACCCATTCTGCTGAGGTGCAAAAAAAGTTGAAGGATGAAACTGTTTGGGTTTGTCTCGAAGCAGAGTTTGGCTTTGGAATGAAAATAAGGTTCTACAAGAAACACTTGGATATGATGATAACCAGGAGTGATGCATTAACTAGTGAAGCTGATGGATTGATGGGTAAGAGTTGCTTTTAGCTATACCATGTTTGTACACGTACATTTCTTGTAGGTCAGTTCATGGGAAAAGATATTGAAATTTATACAGACTACAACATGATGAAGATCAGTTATCACACACCAATATCAGTAGTGAAAGGTCCAGCCTGGCACTTCCTAGGAACTGATGAGCAATGTTGGTACAGCCATTCTTCAGACAATCAAGGAGGTGGAGTAATACAAGGTTCCTATCTGGATTATGTTGTGATGGAACTCCTTCCATCTCCATGATCTATTCAGTTCAATTTCAAGAAGCTACTCATATCACTAGTCTATGCACACACAGAGACAGTGTTGCAATATATTGTTGAATAACAAGATGGAAACTGATAACCAAAAATTATATGGGGATAACTAAACAAATAGGCTTCAAGATTGTGATGGACCACTGTGGTCTGAATACAAAACAATAACATAGAGTATTTACTCAAAACATTTCACATTTTTATTGCATGGAGTGTTGACAACATTGAATAAGGAGGTCATACATACACTGTTAAAAATGGCTTGTTAAATTAACACTCTGAGTGGTTATAATTGGTACCCAAACTTGTTAATTCCGGTAAATTTTACCAAATATAAACATCTTTGGTGTTAATGTAACAAGCCATTTTTAACAGTGTAACCATGACAACATTAATTGTTTAGAACTTAATACAGAATAGAAGCCTCATTGTACTTAGTTAGTTGAAAGTGGCTATAGGATCAAACCTAGATTTTTTTGCTTTCACACATTTCTAGGTATACTCCCTGTATTCACAGGTTTTAGCATTTTCACAGGTCTGTAGTGAGATAGTACTACTACTACTACAGATAAGTATTTGACCAAATCCTACATGCTTATAATCATACTGTATTTTCCACTACTAGCTCTACATGCTGTGACAATCTGCAATGATGTTTTGGATTCCTTGACACTTCTACCAAGATGAATACTTTGTTTATTTGATGCTGGGATGACAGCACTGCATGCTGATGTTGCCCAGGGAACTAGATTTGTCCCAGTCAAATTACAAAAACAAAAATCTAAACCAGTCTAATTACAAGTAGTTATAAGTATACAGACTAATTGTAATAATTGTTTAAAGGGGTTACTAAGACATTCTATTCTGTGACGAAAAAACTGTTTGTAGTCCTTATCTCATGAACGCCTTCCTATGCAATTTTGGAATAGTGTTGGCTACCAGCTTGAATTGTGACAATAAGAGACCATCATTAGGTTTATTCCTTGTTTCCCATCACCACCTGGATCAACTTTCAGATGGCCGCACAAAATTTAATTATTTGATTAGAAATTACATGAATAGTCTAAGAGGAAGATACTGAATGGCTGCATAAGTATTAAGGTAAAGCAGTGCTAATAAAAGTAACAGAAGCTTAAGGGTACTAAGGCTCCCCTCTTGTTTTACAGAGTACTGTACATAGTCCCCTTAACTTGATCAAGATTCCCTGATCAGTCATAGACAGTCAAGTACGTATAATATTATGTAAGTCTATACTACCGGCATGTGGTTTTGCTGCACCTGACCTATAGGGATGAGAAACAAGCAATACAGTAATGATGGCCTAAGACTTAAGTACCAATGAAGTAGTGCATAGTTGACATCACAAAGCAAAACATAAGCATCTCATACTACCTCACCACATTCTTAAAACTGATGTGCTATGGTATACATAGTTCCTTAATATGCTATGGTACCACCCAAAAATGCTAAATTTTGATTGCTCCACTGAACACATACACTGTAGCACCTCTAAGTGCTACCATAGCACTTCAGTTAACTTATGTGCTATGGTAGCACCTTAAAATGTGACTGGATTTGACAAAACCAATTCTCATCAATCAAGGCCTCTCTAGAACAACAGAGAGAGGCAGGGAGGCCATGTATGGGAGCAGCCACTGTTAGCAGTTCCTGAATCATGGATATGGAGAGAAGCTCACCTATATGAACCATAGTCTGCACATTTTCTGGTCCTGTCATACTGCAACCTCTGAATAATGTGTGTACCATGTTCCAAGGGATCATTTGGTGTATGCTACCATAGTAACAGTGCAGTTGTGAGCTCTGGAAGTGTATTTTCAGATATTCCATGCTTTCTTCTTACTATGTCCAACAAAGTTGGAAACATAACAGCCTGAACTTTAATATGTATAGCTGGGCAATGGATGATGCTACAGTGTTTGCATCTTCACATTAGTCTTTAAGATTGGAGCTTCAAGTATCATGTTTACTAAGGCTAGCACAGGGCTGGCCCATAACCACAATTCTTAGCAGGACCCTTTTCTGTTTGGTGTTTAGTATGTCTCTGAAACACATTTTGCATGGGAAGCATGCAAAAGCTAGGGAGTGTGGGGACTTTTCTCTAAAAACAATTTTTGTACTTGAATGGCTAAATACTTTAATATGGTGATAAGTCAGCACTTTTTGTTGAATGGTTTTAATTAAATAGACTGATTATTATATTTAATATTTTATTGCTCTGTTACAGTACCTTGATATTGAGTGTAATGTACTAGTAAATTTTAACAGAGAGCGGTTAGTCTGAGGTCACCAAATCCCCTCTAAATATTGGCCTGTAGCATTAAGGGATAAGATCTACCCACTGGAAACCCCTGAAAAGGTTTAACTTTCCCAAGCATTTGGCCAGTTATGAACAATCTTTAAGTGCTAGTGCAAGGTTGATGGTATCATTGTCACCATCCAACTCACAGGCTTTGGCATGGGTCTTCGCCAGAGCCGATATTTTCCTCAAATTCCATTAAAATATTTCTCTGAGCACTTACATCAGTAAATGGATCTGAAGACACTATAGCTACTGTGGCAGTGAATTACATTATAACTGTAAGGGACCAAAATATTAATAAATTTTACTTGGTCAGAACTGTTTCCTTGCATACATTATGTTCGCCAGATATACCCGTTTTGCATCAAATGTAGCTAGTTACCAGCCATCCATCATGCACGTGTAGCCAAAATTGATCATAACTGACAATATATTTTGGTAAACTAAATCTTTTTTGGGACAGGAGTTTCCAGTGGGTTGTCAGAAAGAATCTGTTTCAGACATGATACTTGAAGGTCCCAGTCTTAAAGACCCACGTTAAGACACAAACCCTGCAGCATTTTCCATTGCCCAGCTGTTCAAATTCAGGTTGTGACACCGATTTTAGTGTGGTCAGCCTGGAATACCTGAAATTGTACTGCCTGAGCTCACAACTGCACTGTTACTATTGTATCATACACTAAATAAGTAAATAACATGGTACACACATTATTCAGAGGTTTGTCATCCTGCTGTATGACAGGACTATATAGTAAATCCATGCAAAGACAGCCAAACTGTATAAAATGAGTGCAACCTTCCCAAACTGTATAAAGAGTGCAGCCTTCAAAAGGTTTGGGTGAAAAAGTTGTGAAATCAAAGGTGGCAGCCATGAGCAATGATGTTGATGAAAATAAATTTTATTAATGCACAAAGGCCATTAGAAAATTTATTATCATCCACATCATTGCAGCCATTTCATAGCCGCCACCTCTGTTTTATTTTTAAAACAGGCTTTTTGAAAGCCGCACCCTTTTTTATACAGGTTGACTCTAGAACAACAGAGAGAGCTACTTGTCAGAGAGGCCATGTATGGGGCAGTCATTGTTAGAGGGATTTGTATGGTAGTGAAACAGGTATGGTATTAGTATAAACTATAGAATCTATGTAAGTGATTGTAAACTGTAGAATTCATGTGCGTGTGTGTGTGTGTTTGTGGGTGGGTGTGTGGGTGGTTAATGAGTGGAAAAGATGCATAGACAAGCATTTTTAGAGGAACTGATTGGCACATAAATCAGATGTTTAAAGCTTTTTGGGTAATCAAGACAACAGTCATGTGCACTCTAATATAACTAGACATATTAAAAATTTAAAATAAGAAATAAGGATCGCTGAAAAAAGCCACGAAACAAGAAGGGATCGCTGGGGTGGTAATGTAAACCACAAATCCCTATTTTCACATCTTTATAATAACTCAAATGGAGCATTTATAGAGTCAAAATAGGGATTTGTGGTTTACATTACCACCCCAGCGATCCCTTCTTGTTTCGTGGCTTTTTTCAGTGATCCCTATTTCTTATTTTAAATTTTTAATATGTCTAGTTTGTGTACTTTTTTCCAAATCCATTTATGGATTATAAGTTAATTGGCACATTAGTGTAGTAAGCTAACAGAGATTCCTCAGTTTAAAAGGTTAACTCAATAAATAGATATAAAAACGCATTATTAGTTTTGTATTTATAGAGAGTCAAAATAGGGATTTGTGGTGTACATTACCATCCCAGTGAAATTTTTAATATGTCTAGTTTGTGTACTTTATTCCAAATCCATTTACGGATTATAAGTTAATTGACACATTAGTGTAGTAAGCTAACAGAGATTCCTTAGTTTAAAAGGCTAACTCATTAGATATGTTAATGCAATATTAATTTTGTAATCTATGATAAAGACTGTATTTTCATCCTGATTTGTACACACACAAAATATAAGGCAGGATACATTAATTCCTAGTCTATACTCAGTGTTTGAGCCATCATTGTCACACTTGGTGCCATTGCTGAAAACACACTGCTATATGAGCTACCTACCTGTCAGAAGAATTACTGATTGTACACCTAGCTATCATACAGGAGACAGTGTTGATGACAGCACAGGAGACTTGAAGAAGAACAAGATGTCTTAGGTGTTTATTCTAACAGAAAGACAAGAATGAAACTCTATGATACAATTTATAAGAATGGTAACTGTTAGTGTTATAATTCCTGTAGAGTCCAATTTTTTTCAAAAGAGAAGACAAATTTATAACAATGCATACATCAACCACGTACATTATAGGTGTAGAGTTGTCTAGCAGAATAGGTAGTGAAGAGATAGCTATACTAGGGCTGGGCGGTATTGGAGTTTCGCTTCACGATATATCGTGCAGAAATATATCACGATATTACTATTTATCGCGGTTATTAAAGATGACTGCTATATTAGAGTAGCTGACTGCTTTATTAGGGTATCTCGATCCTAGCTGACTGTTCTATTAGAGTATCTCGATCTTTGTAAAAAAAAATTGACTAGCTAGTACTAGGTCCTTGTTTGCAGTAGTATCACGTGATTATTTGAGGTGCATTATAACAACCTTAAGGGCTTAATAAGCTGTCACAAACACTAAAAATCGTAATAATATCGATATCGCGATATTATCGTTTCACCGAAATCTACGCGATACAGATATCGTTTCATTGCAATACCGCGGTATTACTATAATACCGAGAAACCGCCCAGCCCTAAGCTATACATTGTAGCTGTAGTGCTATTATTGTAGCGATGACGCTTTACAACACCTTTGTATAAATGCATGTATGAACAGGACTGAATACAGCAGCAACATTGTGAGTTGGTATTGATCAAGCTAAATAGGAGATGGCTAGGCGTGGCCGAAAAGTCTTCCTATGCCGGTGTCTGCATGTACAAATCACAATGTCACACTACCAGTGGCCAGTGGTGTAGCCAGTCTTACATGATTACCAGGGACTTGGCAGTCATTACCCATACATGCAAGAGTACTTTAAACTGGCATATTGAGTTCCAATTGTCAGGACTTAGACTGGGCTCTAGCCCTGGAAAGCCTAGGTGTAGCCTGCTAGCAACAGTGTGTCACAAAGTGGAACACCATAGGTATAGTCAGCAAAGTCTGGTTAGCATGCATGTGGTCATGGCTAAATGTTTGCAACTGTCAATGTCACTAGCTGATCGGAGAATGTGCTAGAATATGTACACAGTAGCTAGTTACAGTGACATAAGCACAGTAGCACACAATCCTCCCATATATAAGACTGTCAGGCTTCACACTCTGTAAGTTGTTTATGACCATATGGGAGGGTTGTTGATGATATGTGGTTAGACCACAAAATATTTTAAATGGTAGGGATGTAACAAACACCCCACCCAACCTTTTTTGCGTGTGAAAAGCAGCCATGATATCAGCGCTGCCATTTATCTTCCATCTATAATGGACAAACAAAGCACTCACTGTGATGGCTAGGAAGAAGAATAAACTGGATGCCTTGCATGCGCGCTTGGACGACTTCTCGTAGCGAAGACGGGCAGCTCACTAGAGACCCTATTATGGCGATCTTGTAAAGTGAAAGAGTGCTACACAACTTCAATCTGCCATCTATTAACGTTATAAAGACTATAGTCGAACAATACGCATCCTTGAGCACACAAGATCCCGTAATTTTGTTCTTCTACTGCTTCTTCCGTATACGGAACAGCAGGCAATCAGCAGGGGCGTAGCTAGCCAGAAGGTAATGGAGGGGCAGGCATGCCCCCCACGAAACGCTCAAAATCATTCATGATTGCAAAAAGGGCTAATGACCCAATGGTGGGCTAGCCAACATACGGTGTTGTATTATTACAGCTCACACAACTAGCTACGTAAATACTTCAGTACTGATTGCTTATCTTTTATCAATGGAGGTATATTCGTCGAGCATAATCGCACGTGCCACAACTGTACTCCAACAAATTCATCCACAGTCCGGTAGAGCTATATTGTTAATATTTTAGTGCTGCTAATACAAGTTACTTTACGTTAGCCACAGTTTGTGTTGCACTTGCAGTCCTAGCACACTGCTGACAGGATGACATGTTCACTCACTTCACTTGGCGAAATTCAAATGCCACGTATTGCATGAAATCCCACCGGTCTTTCTTGCTAGCAGAACTTGTAAGCTTGTGACTGATCCAGGCCCGTAGTCAGGGGGTTCTGAAGAACCGCCCTCTTGGAATAGGCCGACTACACTGGCAGCACTGCCATACAAAGATCTAGTGTGATCGACTCGAGAAAATAAACTTGGTACATTTAACACTTTATGACCTCATAGGCAGTAGGTTCTTAGCGTCATCTGGTCTCCTTTGTCACTTGTAAGTTGTGACTCCTGCTGCAGCGAGGTCCTTTGAGTGGGTCACTCTTTAGATTCTAAAATGCTCTATCACGTGAGTAATCTAGGCTAAATATAGAAGTGTGTCTCTAATATTTTCGCTAGGTGGATTCACGAGCGAGTTGAATGTTGTGTGTGCGCGTTCACTAGCAACCCCTGGTGGTACCGTGTAGTAGCGCACATAATTTATAGTCATTTGTCAGTTTAATATTGGTAAGCTTGTGACGGAGGTTTTAAAAAAAAGCTACTACGGTGATGGGGGGGCAAATGCCTCCCCTTGCCCCCCCCTTGGCTACGCCTCTGAGGCAATGGCGAAGAACTTAGAAATTTATCGAGGTGTAGGCCGGTTAGCGATCTGTGGAGTACGGGTTAATTAATGGGTCATGGATAGCAATTCCGTAAATTTTGCATAAAATTTTCTCCGTGAATCTTCCATTGGAGAGTTGGCACAATCAATTCGCTGCCGTACGAGTGATTGATCAAACAATTGGATCATTTCTAGGGTTTCTGGGGGCAAGGAATACGATGGTGCAGTTAGTTTTCTACTACAAGTATGTTTGTGTGTAGTTTTATGCCAATTTTAAGATTATTTTGCAATATAGCCACCACAATGTGATGTTCTCTTTGCAAGAAACGACCTAGCACATGTTAGTTACACCAAGGTGAACATTTTTGTACATGTAGTTTTCAATATTACTATGCTAAAAGTTAGCAAATTTGCACCACAAATAGCTCATCTCTTTGATGCACCATTTTGGTAGCTGTCAAGGAGCTGTACATTAAGAGAAAAAATAATCACATAAGCAACTATAAATCAACAGTACAACTCCTTGCTTTGCATGCACATTGTATTTTTGAGTGGAGGTGACTGCTACAGAGTGGTTGCACTTCACCATGTGTATGCTGTTTTGCCATCCACAAGATCCTAAATGCATGCAACTATTTAGTGGCTTTCTATGGAGGTGACCTTTATTCAGAGGGTCTTACAAGTAAGGTTACACTGTGGTCCATGTATTAAGGTATTGATAACAGAAAACAAAAGTTCAAAATGTTATTGCAAAGCTCAGTTATAAGCATTCATTCAATTGTGCCATTTTGGGACTATTTTCAATGGAAAGATATGGAGAAAATTTTGCCTATTTTCCAGGACAAAATTGCTTATAACTCCACCATCCTATGACGGATTTTTAAAAACTAAGTGTTTATGAGATCCTTAGGGAGTACTGCACAAGGCTATGCTAAATAAAAACTATTTCCATTAATTTTAAAATTCTCCCGGAATCGCTATCATGGACACGCGGAAGGACTCAGTGAGTAAGGCTGTGTAGTTTTTATCGCGAAAAATGGAAGCCTTGGGCTGTACACGAGTGAAACAAAATAATAATAATAATAATAACAATTCGCGTAAAATTCGCAATTTTTTGAATGTTTCTAAATTTCGTCTAAACCATTTTTACTGCTATATCACCATTTGTCTGAGTTCAGTGTTTGATAATAAGCCATCTGAGTGTTGTTTTGTGCTCGAGTCTGCTTTCTAAGGCTGGTTTTAGGTGACTGCTCTATTAGGATTTTTAAAAATTCCCCTATTATGAACCCACTATCGTGGTTCATGATATGAACAATTCGCAATTTTTGAATGTTTCTAAATCTCGTCTAAATCATTTTTTACTGTTATATCACCATTTGTCTGAGTTCAGTGTTTGATAAGCCATCTGAGTGTTGTTTTATGCTCGAGTCTGCTTTCTAAAGCTGGTTTTAGGTAACTGCTCTATTAGGATTTTCAAAAATTCCACTGCGATCCCTATTATGAACCCACTATCGTGGTTCATGATTATTATAATCTATATTGTTAAAACAGCGATGTTCATAGCACATGCTTGTCATGTAAGTAGTACAGGAACACTTGTCACACGCAGTTTCAAGGCCAGAGGAGACGGTCCGGTTGGTCAGGCCTGAGCCGGACCAATAATCTGGAGTTGAACCAACTAGCTGACCAGCTCGAACTACATTACTCTCATGCAATCTTTGAACGATCACATCTACATGTAGCTACGTACATTTTACAGCTGTTATTGAAAATGCATGACACGAGTAGTTACCTAGTTTCTCAGCCTAACTAAAGCACAGAACTACACGTATAGTATCTCAAATTACCTTACAGTACAGCGTAGCATTCGTATCGTTTCGTACAGAAATGATTGTGGGTTCTATACGTACAGTATCATGATCACGTGTGCTGACAGTTGGCATTTATCACGTGTAAGGCAGGTGCCTTCTTTGATTCTAAACCAGCACACTTATATCACAATTCAATCTTCATAAAATAATCATTAGCATTCCTTGGCTTGTCTCTCTTGGCTTCTTTTACTGGGCGAAGGGCTGGCAGTGACAAACCAGACGACTCATTCCGCGGCAAGAAACTGTAAACCCATACATTACATGGTGGCCATCTGGATGAGATTTTGAGTAGAAATCACTCCTCTTCGACTACCCACTCGTCCTGTCGAGATACCAAGCAAACTCTCCTCACCCACATCGCGCCATTTTTGAAAACTGATTAGTCTCGTGACTGTCCACCAGTATATTTACGTGATGATCCGTTCACTTCATACAAACCAGTATAGTAGTATACTGTATTTTTGTAGCTGTGTAGCTTTTTATTGTAGCTGTGTGAATTCACTGTATAGTAATTATATCCTAGCTAAAGGGGGCCATACTGCATGGGTTCCCTGTGAAATTTGGTGGGAAAGTTGCAAGTTGCTAGCTAGTTTTACTTTAAAATTTAGCATTAATTTTAAATTTTAAGGCATTTCAAACCTTTAAATTGCAAAAATTCTGCAGCTCCTGGGGGTTGCACCCCCAGGCCCCCCCTTGAACTTCTAATTGCTAGCTATAACTAAATGAACCATACAGCAAGTTTCATGCTGTGTTCCCTCACCCCTGTATGTCAAGTCTACATATAGTATAGAAAGTCTGAAGAACAACAGATAGGCTTGAGCATATTTATATAGCTAGCTAGCAGTGAAATGTCACTAAAATTGCATATATGAGTGTCTAATTTTCAAAAATTTCCTGTGGGGGCATGCCCCCAGACCCCGCTAGAATGCTCGTGCTTCGCACTTCGCAGAGTGTGCTTTGCACACTGTGCAACAACTCCTCTCTCATTGGCATGTATATAGTAGCAATTTCAACATTATAGTCAATGGCCTGACCAACTCAATTTTCCTTCCTCCGGCCCTGAGTTTGTGGGATTCATGCCAACTGCAGTTGTGTACTGCTAACACGATATTTAGGCCACTTCAACAAAATTCCTTGTTTCCCATTGCATTGACCTTAAAAATACATGCGGGCGAGCGGTTCAATATCCATTATTCATTAATATAGATATTTCCACTAATTATTGAAATTCATAACTAACTTACAGCGGGCAAGAATGCAGTAGAAATAAGAACTTTAACAGTGAAAAGCTAGCTAAATGGGCTTTCTGAATGTTAAACTAGTTACTGCTATGCTGCCTATGCAGTCACAGGATAAAATAATGAATATTGACAGCAATAATGAATGACCATACGGGAAGAGAATCTGCATGCGGGCGAGAAATGGGAAACAATGATTTTTCTGGGAGTGGCCTTATGTGCTAAATACATGGCTACTGCTTTGTGATTAGCACACATCACACCTTTGTTGGAGAAAGGAGGTGACAGCGTCGTCAGAGCTGAAGGCATATTAACTGATTTCCAAAGGTTTCTGTACTAAACTAAGTGGATCTTATCTATTTTGGTTGTTTAGTAGTTTTGCGTATTGCTATATGGACGTGAATGCCTCTTCAACTTTTAGCCAAATGCTTGTGCATAAAAAGTGCCTTTCCATTATTAAATACCATAAATACAATGGAAGTTGAGTCCTCGCTGGTCCAAAGTCAGTCCTTAAGTTATACCTAGTTACCTGTATCCATATGTAAGTTGATTCTGCCTGCACATTCAAACACGAAATAAGAATAAGATATGTAGATTTAAAACACATTGGATTCAATTCTAAAGACCAGCAATAGCTTTGATGCTGAGTAATCCTTCTGTTCAACCAGTACTAAAGCATACAATACATGTGTTACATGACAGAAGTGAACAATTGAGCATCAACACTTAAGAATCACATTATGTATTGTTTACATTTTGATGTTGTATAGCTAGCTACAAGTTTTGTCAACATATGCAAATGTTTTCATAAGGCTGCAACAATTAGCATCTTAAGGTGGTGCTGAACCGATTAAGTCCAGCCGCACAAAACAATTTGTTTCAACCCACGCATTTAATGACCTATTTTAGGGTGGCCCAAAACTTTGCTAGTGTACAACTTAATCTACACCTAAAAAGCTGTTGTGATAGTTTATTTAGCATACAAAGTTTCGTGAAATAACACGCCTTCATTTTTTGCCTATAAAACTCTTAAGTTTTAACCCGATTTATTAAATAACTTGGCCAGTAAACAACCTAACACTAAGCCACTTCGGTTCAACCATTTCTCACCTTGTAGAACAATTCTACGCTTTCCTTTTCACTGATAACAACATGAAAAGTGGTGAAAACGCACACCTGTGGGCTACACATATCAAAACATGCTATTGGGATTTGTAAAGTCAAAATGGCAAAATCCAATTTACAGCCAGTAATCATTTTATCAGCAATATTGTACATTACCAGTGTCCTTTGTTTGTTTTCTGCCCTTAGATCATGAAATGGTCTGATTAAACACTGATTTTTTCAAAGGTTTCAGGATGGATGGATCACTTTTTCAATTTCTCCAATACAAACTCCATACATTTTACATCATTTTGTATATTCAATAATTGCAAGCACTAGACACGATCAAATACCATAAAACTTAATATCATTGAACAGACCTCTCAACTCTCACAATCTGATCAGTGAAATCCTGCCAAAGAGCCATTGTAACACTATTTCTTCTTCGAGACTATCCTTGGATGGTTACAATATGTTTTTTAATTTTGATCCTGATGGCTGTCAACCAACCACTAGCACTCGTGGTGTAGGTATATATATTTCAAAAAGAATATCTGTCTTGGAATATCATTTCACAGGCTCCAGCTTTCAAGAACATATTTGGATCTCAATTTCGCTCAAAGGTTGTGATAATTTACTCGTTGGGTGTATCTATCGAAGCCCATCTTCTGAGTTATTAAGTAGTACTAATTCCCTGTGTGAGCTTCTGAAGTCAATTCCTAGTCTCAAGTTTTCTCATGTCCTAATATGTGGAGACTTTAATTACCCTAACATAGATTGGTCATTACCATCAGCACCAGCTCATTGTGAACAGCTATTTCTTGATACTGTTCAAGATATATATCTATTTCAACATGTACTGGAACCAACACGTCATCGTAGCTCCTCTTCCAGTTTACTTGATCTTGTTTTCACAAATGAAGAAGGAATGATATCTGATATACAACATCTCCCTGGTCTCGGTTTGAGTGATCATGTTTGTCTCAAATTTGCTTTAACATGTTATGGTAAGTACATCCATGATAACAAGCCAAGGTACAACCTTCATCAAGCTGATTTTGACAGGATGCGGACTTTGTTGGAGGCTATTGACTGGGATGATACATTAAGTTCTTTAGACATTCATCAAGCATGGGATGTATTTGCCTCTCATTATGAGTCAATTCTTAAGGAATGTATACCCTGCCATGCACTTAAAATGAAGAAGAAAAACATTTATATGACACGTGAAGCATTTCGTATGAAGAAGAAAAAATGTAAGCTTTGGAAACAGTATAAGCTATCTGGCACAAAGACAGACTATTCACTATATAGCAAAGCCAGAAATGAGCTGCGTAGTTTGACAAGGTCTCTTCGCAAGTCATATGAAGAGAAAATCGCCTCCAATATTAAAACTAACCAGAAAGTATTTTGGAAATATGTAAACTCCAGATTAAAATCAAAGTCTAGTATCAATTGTCTACAACATGCTGATGGCTCCATGACACACTCCAACACTGAGATGGCTAATGTTTTCAACAATCATTTTGCCAGTGTATATACTAGAGAGGATATATCCTCAGTACCTTCATTTCATCTTGATCACACAGTACCAACACTTAATGATGTCGATATAACACCATCCATTGTACTTGACAGGTTAGAGAAAATCAATGTAAACAAATCATCAGGACCTGACGGTTGGCCTCTACTCTCATTAAAGGAAACTGCTTTACAACTTAGTGTTCCATTGTGTATACTGTTTAAAAAGTCACTTAGTAGTAGCTGTCTCCCTAGTAGTTGGAAACACGCCCATGTCACACCAATTCACAAGAAGGGAAATCGTTCTGCTGCTGATAACTACCGTCCAATAAGTTTAACGTCACCTATAGTCCGAATATTGGAGTCAATCATTAAAGATCATATCACACACTACATGCTCACTAACAGTTTATTTTCTCCAAGCCAACATGGTTTCATTGCTGGCAGGTCGTGCACAACACAGCTTCTTACAGCAATGGACTACTGGACCCAATCACTTAATGATGGCTATCCTGTTGACGTTATATATTTAGATTTCCGAAAGGCGTTTGATTCTGTCCCTCATAATCGACTACTGATGAAATTGAAGGCATATGGCATGGGCGGGTCTCTACTAAGATGGACAGAATTTTCTTTCTGGTAGAAGGCAACGAGTTGTGCTTAATGGTGATCACTCTGGTTGGTCCACAGTCTCTAGCGGGGTTCCCCAAGGTTCAGTCCTTGGCCCCTTGCTCTTTCTGTTATATGTTAATGATATTCCGTTATCTGTGGACAGCCCAATCTTACTATTTGCTGATGATGCCAAGATCTTTCGATCAATTAGATGTGAAGCCGATTACTTACAACTTCAACGGGATATTGATATATTGTTTGAATGGTCGAGAACCTGGTTGCTTAATTTTAATATTAGCAAGTGTTATGTTTTGCATTTAGGTCTCACCCACTCCTATGGAAATTATTGTATTGACGGTAATGTTATAACATCTACTGAGTCAGTCAAGGATTTGGGAATCATCGTTGACTCTTCTCTGAAGTTTCATAACCATACTGCTATAGTAACTGCAAGAGCTAATCGTATACTAGCTGTGATTAATAAATCGTTTGAGTACTTGAGCACCAACGTGTTACTCCAACTGTACAAATCATTTGTTCGTCCCATATTAGAATATGGAAATATTATATGGGGTCCACAGTTCATACTTGATCAGCAGTCAGTTGAAAAAATTCAAAGAAGAGCTACCAAGTTAGTGAGCGAAATTAAAGACTTGCAATATGCTGACAGATTAAACCACCTAAACTTACCATCTCTCATATATCGACGTCGTAGAGGGGACTTAATTTACACATACAGAAGGGTAAATAAAGATGAGCTATCCATGTCCAGCATGTTATGAAATAGGCTATTTCATAACATGCTGGACATGGATAGCTCATCTTTATTTACCCTTCGATCATCTTCTATAACAAGAGGTCATGATTTAAAGATCTACAAACCACACGCTACCTGCTTGCCACGCCGTCACTTTTATTCAGTAAGAATTATAAATGATTGGAATGGACTCCCATATGACTCAGTTAATGTTCATTCAACCAATTTGTTTAAGACACACCTAGATAGATTTTATTATGATTACCAGTATGATATTGTATAGTTATTTTTGTAGTAGTTTGATTGTTTAGATCAGGTTTTTACAGGCTTTGCCTCCTTACCTGTACCCCCAATAATAATAATAATAATAATTTGGTCGTGAGACACACGATTTCAGCCTTCATATCACGACTGCTTGCTGATCTCACAATTTCTCACGATTTTCAATAAAATTTCCTAAGGCACACTAAATCTAAGCCCCAAACGTCTTGTAGCAGGTATCACGTGATCAGTTAATTACCGAGAGTGTGGCGCCTCTGAATTTTGAACTGGAAATTTTGGCGGTTTCCCGTATTTTTGGCTGTCACTACACTGTCAAACTCAATGAACTGAGCATTATTTGCCCGTGAAGGTGAAATCCTTTGAGAAAAGACTCAGCACACATAGAAGGTGAAGAATAAGGTGAAATCCTCACCAGTTGTGTTATTACAAGTGTTTATTGCTTAATTTCAGTTGTTGTAAGGTGTATAGCTACTTGTGCAAAAAATCTGTGCTCAACACTAAATCCACTGCTGGATACTGATTACTCAAGGAATGAGAGGTGATTTCAACGATGAATCACTAGTGAACCAGTAGACTCTACATCAACTTTTACAAGAAGATCTCAACCATTTATTCACCTGGAGTGTTAACAATGATTTTAGATTCAGTGTACCCAAATGCATCCACCTGAGTTTCAACAGTAAATTCACTACCACATATTCTATTGATGGCTGCCCACTCCCACAGCTTCTTCTCATCGTGACTTAGGTTTGCAGCTTTCATCAGATATGTCCTGGTTCAAGCACTATCAAATCATAACTGCTAAAGCCTATAAATATTTAGGACTGCTGAGGCGTGTCTTCCATAGCTGCCATTCTATCAGAGCCAGAAAACTTCTTTATTTAACTCTAGTGAGATCTCAGTTAACTTATTGCTCACAATTGTGGAATCCTTATATGATCAAAGATACCACTATTCTTGAAAAAGTACAAAGACGAGCCACCAAGTTCATTCTAGCTGATTATGTCAGTGACTATAAAACACGCTTACTCCGGTTAGGTATCTTACCTCTAATGTATATGCTCGATCTCTATGATATTATGTTCCTTGTCAAAGCTTTACAACAGCCATCTTCTCAATTTAACATATACAACTACATATCATTTAGCTCTTCCAACACCAGGTCTTCGTCTACTAACAAACTAAATCATGTCCGCACTAATAGTAACTATGCCAGAAACTTTTACTTTAATAGAATTCCCAGGATATGGAACCAATTACCTTGCATTGACATCAACCAGTCCCTACCAGTCATCAAAGCTACTATTCAGAACTATTTATGGCAACACTTCACCACAAATTTCTCTCCTGACAATCCCTGCACCTATCATTACTGCTGTAGATGCAGCAAGTGCTATGATTCTGGACTGACAATTAACTTTACTACATAAGTTTAATTAACTCCCGGCTGCCAGCACAGGTTGCTGGCAGACCATCAATGCAACTTTTTCTTCATCTATACCCACCTACACATGTATAATTGTAATTGTATGTTGCATTGTAAAGCATTAATAATAATAAAAAAATAATAATAATAACTGAGCTGAAAGACTGATATCATGTGATTCAACGATGGAGCAAAGATAGTAGATTCTTGTTGTATAGTAGGCTACACCATAGCATAGAGATATTATAAGCTGCGGTAAACAGCAGTATTGCACTCACATAGCTAGCTAGTTGTGCCTTTTAAAACGTTTTTTTGTTAAAACAAATGTATGTGCATAAGCCCCATCAAAGATGGTAGGCTTCACAGCTGCATGGGGTATGGGTGGTTGGCTTTCTCACGACCAGGTCTGCTTCCAGGTTGAGAGGTCTGCATTGAACTCCTTATGAATTGCTCTATCCGATTCCGGCCGAACAAAATTCGTAATCGCTATGGTAACGGCGTGATGCCGCTATTTAATTAGAACGCGAAATTTGTGATTTGATCTCCAATGGATTTTTGTATTGCGTAAGTTGCTATTTAGCTACCATCGTTTGTTGTAAATTTGCAAGCTGTAAACACTTTAGCTTCGAATAAATTTTGTTACCATCGGATAGAGGAGTGTTATGCGTGTATAATGGCGGCCGAACAATAGACACAATCCAAAACTACGTAATCGTCATAGCAACAGCTTTCCGCCATTTTGAATGGGGCCAGTACCAATTATTACGATTGCGCTACATTGAAATCCGATGGTGAATAAAGCTTGAACTAGTAGTCCATGAGCTAGGCACCAAAATTTTGGCTGTCGGTACCATCTTTGCTGAATAAGGTTCATGTTAATTTTTGAGAAGGTATACATCCGAAAAATTTATGATAGCATTGATGACGTGGTAGCTTGTGGTTTTTATGGCACGATTTTCACCACACCCCAAATTTCAACATGAGTCACATATGTATGCAAATATGAGCACTTTCAAACAAGTAGTTGGGCTTAAGTTTGGCATATATTATTTTTAACATAATTTTTATCCTACTAATGTGGTTTTCAAACCACGCCTATTGATAGTAACTATGGTAACAAAATGTACTTATGCTAACAGTTCATTCCTTCAGCTTATTCTAATGACTGGATAGTGACTCTTCAAAGAACTATATCGCTAGTAGCTCTAGTCTGCCATATAAATTTATTGATTTGATAATCAATCTTGTCTGTGTTTAGTAAGCCACACCCATGCAGTGACTGGATACTTACTCTTCAAAAAAAACACATAGAGCTCTGGTCTGATATTCCATAAAATAGCTGTGTTGGGATTTGACAATTCAATCTTGACAGTGTGTTTAGTAGGCCACACATATAGGCTTTATACTTACTCTTCAAAAAACCACACGGTACCTCTGGTCTGATATCCCATAAAATTGCTGTGTTAATGCAATCTTGTCAGTAAGTTTAGTGGGCCACACCTATAGACTGGATACTTGCTCTTCAAAAAAAACAACCCATAGCACTGTAGCTCTGGTCTGATATCCTATAAAATTGCTGTGCTGGCCGGGATTTCAATTCAATCTTTTCAGTGTGTTTAGTAGGCCACACCTAGTGACTGGATGCTGACTCTGATCTGATATAAATGCTATGCTATGCTTCAGTTATTGTATTCAGTTGGCCACAACCAGTTGTTAAGTTTTGACTCTTGAAAGAACTGTATAGTTTAGTAGCTTTGCTGTAATTTGATAGTTGGAGTTACTGGGACAAAGTAGCTGGTAAGACTTTAGATGTGTAGATGTTTGGTTAAAACTATCAACTGCAGACCTGTAAATGGAGTGTTCAAGTAAACTATGCATCATCTGCTCGCAGGAAGGTATTGATAATGATTGCCACTTGGTTAGCTCTAAAACTTATGATTCATGGCTTACCTTGCTCAAAGCTGTTAATATAAGAAAGCATAAGCTAATTATTGATGTTGCCAAACAGCTTAATGAAGGGGAAGTCCCAGAAATTTATTACCATAGGAAATGTAGAAGTGTTTTTACACTCAAGAGAGACCTAGAGACTATTTTAAAAATAGGGGACGACGAAAGCCTTGATGATGAGAATGATGTCCGCTCATCAAAAAGATTATGCAGAAGAACATCTGAAGCAAGGATTTATGACCCAATCTGTATTTTTTGTGACAAGGTATGTAAGTATGTGAAGGTCACTAAGACACGAGAAAAACTTGTACAAGCTATTCAACTACGGGCAGATCAAACATTGAGAGAATGTGCTATTCAGAAAGCTGATGAAAGGATTCTAGCAGTAACAAGTAGAGATATAGTTGCTGCTGACCCGCCCACTATCATATTTCATGTTATAAAAAGTACACTGTTAAAGTTACGGCTAACAAGAAAAAGGCTGATGATGGAGAAGATATATACATATCAGATTGTTGAAAAACAATCTAATCTTTTTGCATTTACTCAAACAGATGTAATTCCCAACAAAAGAATTGTGTCAGTCACTTCATTAACATCAAAGCTAGAATCTTTTATGCTCTCTGGTGAAGTAAAGTTTGCTCTGCGTGATTCAACATGAAAACATGTTCGGAGAAGGTTAGAATCTGAATTGCTAGATTTAATCTGTAGATTTCAAGATGCCAAAGGAAAGTTGCTGTTGGTACCTGACAATGTGACATTGCAAGAAGTTGCCATTGAAGTTCAAAGTCTACACAGTGAACTTGAAATTTGGCAAAAAAAGGTGAGCGATTGTATTAGGATTATAGATCAGGCATCATCAAAAATCAGATCAGAAATCAAAGAAAATACAAAGCCCTCACCTTGGCCATTTCACCCATCAGATTCAGCTGATAATCTGAGCATACCATATCATCTGGAGCGTTTCCTTGTTGGCCTTCTAACTGGAGATCCTGACACAAAATGTACATCTAACAGAGTGAGCACCTTAGTACAGTCCTTCAGCCAGGACTTAATTTATGCAGTAACATGTGGGAAACACAAGCCGCCAAAACATTTCCTACTGCCCTGTGTAGTCAAAACTCTAACAGGAAACGTTGAAATGATTCAAATACTTAACAGATTTGGGAATGGCATTTCATACTCCCAGCTTGAAGAGAATGAAACTGCTTTGTGTCTGCAGAAACTAGCACAGCTAAAGGTTACACTCCCAACCTCTATCAAACCTCATATTTTCACCAATCTTGCGTGGGACAACATTGATCGACTTGAAGAGACTCTCACTGGGAAAGGAACTTCACATCAGGTAAATGGTATAGCAGTACAAGCAAAGGTACATGGTCCGTTTCTTCCTGCAGTTGAACTTCCACACATTGAAAAGAAAGGTAAACAACAGAGATCAGTTTGTGTGAAGGTACAGGATTTAGATGTTTATGTAGCTGGTGCACGTATTGGCCCACAATCTCTTGTAACTAGAAATAGTCATGACAAGGAATCTTGTACAGCTCTTTTTGCATGTCAGAAAAATTTGATATGGGTCTTAAAAAGGCACACAGATCATGCTGTTCCAAGTTGGACTGGATTTAATATTCGAAGTAGGGATGAGGAACCAATCTCAAAAGATGTAATAGGATATTTGCCCACTATTACTGCACCAGCTACAGAGCTCAGCACAGTGTTTGAGATACTGAATCAGTCTGAACAGATCAGAAAAGAACTGCAGTTGGTGGCGATAGCAGTTGTTATGGATCAAGCATTGTATGCGAAGGCCACTGAAATAGTCTGGAAACAAAAAGAAGTTTTCTCAAAAGTAGTTCTTAGGATGGGAGCATTCCATACTATCTGAAATGCTTTGTCGATTTTAGGAAAATGATTTCGGGATGCTGGTTTAAAAGACATTTGCATTGAAGCTGGGCTTGCTGCTGAGGGTTCCATCAATGGTGTTCTTGACGGTAAGCATTAAAATCATGCTGTTAGAGTCCACAAGTGTATTTATGAAGCATTACTGAGATTGGTGTGGGCACAGTTTCTAATTTGGACAGAAAATGACCAGGAATCCCACTCCACAGCTGTATTATTTTTTGAACAGGTGATCAGCATGGCCAGTGATCTTAACCAGAGAAGCTTTAACAAACTGTTCATTAGTGAACTCTTGCCCAAATTAATGGCAAAATGGAATTCTTTTCTTCATCATTTGCATTGTGATAATGGAGAACTATCAGCTTATTGGATGTCATACATTGACCTGGTTGAGAATGTAATTCTTGGGCTTTTATGTGGATCCCGTGAAGGGAACTGGAATTTATATCTCATTGCTATAAGAAGTTTGATTCCATGGTGTTTTGCATATGACAAAGTCAATTATGCCAGATATCTCACTGTGTATTATGCTGAAATGTTAGCTCTGCCAGAGAGTAGGCCTGAAGTTTATCAAGCATTTAATGCTGGACAGTTTTCAGTTCAGTTGTCTAGTTTCAACCCTTTTGGATGAATACCAGTTGATCAAGCTACTGAGGCGACTGTGAACAAAGATACTCAGACTCCAGGAGGTACCACTGGATTTACTTTAAAACCAGTGGTTTTACATGACAGCAGAGCGTCGAAGCACCTTCTTGGCACAGTTAAGAAACATTGTTGATGGAAACAAAGCTAAACTCCAGCATCCTGATTTACAACAGACAAGAATTCAGAAAGATGTAGAAACAGTTGCAACAGTGTGTGAACTAATTCAAGCTTGGATTAATCCATTTACTGAGAACCAGGATCTACTGAGTATATCAACAGCTAGGAAAGCCCGTAGAGAAGTTGCTTCTGATCTGATGAAGGCACATAATATTGGTCAACAATGTTATTCAGATTTTAAAGATCAGCGCCTAGAAAAAGATCCTCCAGTAAAGAAATTTCATGACCCAATAACATTGAATAAGTTAAAATCTTTTAGCAGCCTGTGTAAAAGGAAGCAAGTGAAATCTAGTGGCAGAGTAGCTATATTGAAGGCAGACAGATCTCTTTATGGGAGAATTATTGTGATGGCTCAAGGGTGCAACCTCAAGATGGAAGATATTCTGTCTCATCCCCTTGGACCATTACCTTGGGCTTTGTCCACACCAGATGGATTGCTTAGAAAAACCAAAAAAGCTGCTTTAGCAACATCTCTTCAAAGCAATGTAGCACCAATTGAGCAGTTATCAGATAATTTTGCATTGATCATAGGTGGAATGAGCTTAGTGCAAAAGGTCAAAGGTGAGCAAACTACCTTTGGTTATGTTGCTACTGCAGTATTGCAAATGGTGCTGAGAGAAGGAAAACATAACAAGAGAATTGATGTTGTTTTTGACACATGCAAAGAAAACTCAATCAAAAACAGTGAGAGGTTGCTGTGAGGTGAAGAGACTGGTCATCAGTTTCAGAGCACTGCTAGTACACAGATCGTAAGGCAATGGAGGAATTTCTTGTCAAGAACCACTAACAAAACCAGCTTAATTGCCTTTTTAGTAAGTGAATAGAGGAGTACACAGCACAGAGAACAATTGGGTGAGAAAGTTTTGTATGCCACCATTAGTGAGGTTTGTTACAGATTTACATCAAAGGAATGCATGCAAGTACCATATATGTCTACAGTGTAACCAAGAAGAAACTGATGGACGCCTTTTGCTACATGCTGCTCATGCAGCAAAAGCTGGATATTAGGCTGTAGTTATCTGCTCAGAAGATGCAGATGTTTTCATCATGTTGTTAGCTTTCCATGATGCCATTGGAGTAGCCTTATTTCAGAAGTGCGGCACAAAAATAAGGGAAAAGTTATAGACATCAATAAAATTGATTCTGGTGTGGGAATATCTGTGTGCCAAGCCCTAATTGGTATGCACGCATTTACTGGGTGTGACACTGTCAGTGCATTTGCTGGTAAAGGTAAAGCTAAAGTTCTGAAGATGCTGACTCACAGCAAGGATTACCAAGATACCTTTATGGAATTGGGTAGAGAGTGGGATGTGTCATTAGAGATAATGAACAAGCTTAAGTGCTTCACGTGCCACCTCTATGCTCCCAAGACATCTTCTACTAAAGTTAATGAGCTAAGGTATCATCTGTTCTGTGCCAAGAAAGGTGAGGTTGAAAGCCATCCGCTCCCACCTTGTAAAGATTGCCTAGTTCAACACGCTCTTCGATCAAATTTTCAGGCTGCCATATGGCGAAGATGTTTGGAACAGAACCCTAGTATTCCAATTCCTGGATGGAAGAATGAAGTAGAAGGATCAGACACTCAACTAGTGGTACACTGGATGACTGGTCAACCAGCACCCCAAGCTAGTTTAGATCTTCTAGCTTGCAATTGTGCAAAGAAGTCTGAGCTGCCAAGGTGCGTTTGTATGACTAATGGGCTCAAGTGTACAGAAATGTGTAGACTGCAGGAGTGTGACAATCAGGCTGATCATGCTGACGACAATGAAGATGTCATAAATGAACTTCAAGATGAAATAGAAGAAGATTATGACTTTTAAAAATGAACATAAAATGTTTTTTGTAATTAGTACTATCATAGGCGGCGGAAAGGGGGGGGGGGGCTAGGGGGCTAAAGCCCCCCCTCGGTCTGCTGAGGGGGGGCTTAGCCCCCCTCAGAATGATATCACACCGAAATTAGCTTTCTTGGAGTGGGGCTGAAAACCTTGATAAAGATCGAGATACTCTAATAGAGCAGTCACTCTAACAAAGTAGTCAGTGTGTAGCGAGCTATGAAAGGATTTTTATGTAGTTTATCAGCTAGAAATGGTAGCTGGTGAGGTGGAAAGCTCTTATCAGTTGGTTGCGACCTTTATTTTTTTTATTTATTTTTTTTTTTTTGGTCTCACCTTACCAAACTATAGAAACAAGTCTGGGTCAGCCCAGCCCCCCCTCATATCAACTACTTCCTCCGCCGCTGAGTACTATGATTGCATAATTTTAATGTCACGTAATTACTATTATGACCATAAAAATTAAAAGCTACCACAAATTCATTGCTATCATGCATTTTTGTGCTATTGGGATGGATACCTTCTCAAAAAAAGCATTGAACCTTATTCAGCTCAGATGGTACCGACTGACCCCTCCAGCTCATGGATAGTCTCGCGGCGCCCGACCCTAAAAAGAGGGTCTGGTGAAACTGTGTATAAAACGTTTGAGCTCTGGAATGTTTATTGGATGACGTTTTACGTGTTATGTAAGTGCACTGTTTACGTCACAACATCCATTCAACCAGATCCGCTTACAGCATCACCAAACCAATAGCGCTACTTTATTTATTCAACATTAAAACGAACCCAACAGAATTGTATGGCTGTTTTCTCAATGAGTTTAAGCAGCAGAGTCACCGGATGTAATTAACCGTAAGCCGCGAATCTTTTGAAATGTACACATTACATAATCAATTTGAAATGGAGCGATCTGATTGGAGCTTCCAACATTCCGGCAGCGCCAAACTTTTTGTACACAGTTTCACCAGACCCTCTTTTTAGGGTCGGGCGCCGCGAGACTAGCTCATGGACTATAGGGGGTATTGTCGAACAATTGGCCGTGGAGGTCTTCAAGGTTGTAAATTGGTTAGGAGCAGGTGGTTATCAGGGTTGAACAAGGCGCGAAGCATTGACAGCCCAAGTTGCCTTCAGTTGTTGGCCCACACAGGAAGCACTGCGGAGCAAATAAATAGTATTTTAGTATCCATTACCGCGGTAAATTATTAGTGATAGTAACCGTAGTAGCGGCTGACCATCCAGGCGCTCCTTGTACAGGTAAACAAAGGAAATAGTATCGTCAGCCCTTCTTGAGTTCGCGCCTTGTTCATCACCTGATAATCACCTGCCTTTAGCCAGAACAAGGAATTTACTGCACTGAAAGCTTCCATGGACTACTACTTGACAATAGCACTTAGTTCGAGCTTTCTTCATCGCTGAATTTCAACGCAATGCAGTCAGTGATTATTGAAACTGATTGGCCCCATTCAAAATGGCGTCCGAAAGTGGGCGTGGTTTTGGATAGTGTCTATTTTGATACTGCATTCAGAACCAGAGTTATGATGAATAATGTAACTTAAACTAACTTACCTCCATAGGCTGCTGTACATTGATTTTACGCATAATAATATTTTACGGAAAATTGTAATGTATGGGTTAATTTGACATGAGTTTTGATATGAACATTGGCTAATAACTCCCATCAAATCCGAATCGCAAAAATTCGAAGCGTACTATTGTAGAGTATCGCTTACCCAATGCCTATACCAAATTTTGATGGTCTGTGGAGCATAATTTTGAAGTTATTTAGCGAGAAAGGAGTCGGTGTGGCTTGTCAAGGCGCGGTCCGTATAACAGTAATCACGTGATGGCAGCTGGTGCCGTTCGCCGGTGAATTAACCAGAGTTGTGACAAGCTAATAGTTTTAAAGCGTGAATAACGTTAGTTGTATCAACAAAAGTAGCTGGGCGGTCTGACAGAGCTTGTTCTGTTAATCCACTGAGCCGCTTCGCTGTGGTCCATGGATTCCCGCATTTGTTCGCGCATGACCACAAACATGCTGTTCCATTAACTTTGTGCGTCTACCCTTACTCGGTTATTGTTATTATCTACTTTACCAGTTAGGCACTGGAGGGTGTACACAGAAGGCAGAGCCTGTTCGAGGTGTTTACCCATAGCCTAGGAGCCTAAGCGAAAATCTTTGAGCTAAATATCCTGAAGTGAAACGGGACAAATACCTAGATTCCTAGAAGGGCTGAAAAAAAGGCAACCCCATCGTGACTTGATCCGCAGGCCACCCAGATTCCGGTTCAGTACCAGGCAGTGACAACTTGTAGTTGGCTTCATGCTATCATTAGTTGAATTCCATATTCAGGTATTTAACCGCAACTCTTTTTGTGTATGCATTCATTCCATGAGTGAGTTTCTGAATAAGCAGATGTGAAAGAAGTCACTTTTCTAAACAATGAAGTGGATTGATATCTTTATTACTGTTTTTGTGGTGATGTGTAGCACTCAGTGGAATACAGTGATTAGTATAGGCCCCCCTCCTGCTACAGGAGATGATCCTCACTTCTTCATACCACTACCTAATGGAGACAACCTGTGTTATAGTGTACAGGGACAACCTGACTTTATGTTCAGTTTGATCAAAGACAAGTATGTACAGTTGAATGCTCAATTTGTGTTGCCTGCCAGTGATGAGAGTAACACCATCGCTAATGTTTCTACCTTCCTGGGTAATCTTGGACTACTACTGAGGTGTCCTGTTACTGGAAAGTCTGCAGCTGTAAAAGTATCTGCACAAGACCACAGTGTCCAGATTGGTGATATAACTGTAATTGTTGAAGACAAGCCAGTAAAAATATTGATTGCTAGAGATTTCAATATAACTACAACCCATTCTGCTGAGGTGCAAGAAAAGTTGAAGGATGAAACTGCTTGGGTTTATCTCAAAGCAGAGTTTGGCTTTGGAATGAAAATAAGGTTCTACAAGAAACACTTGGATATGATGATAACCAGCAGTGATGGATTAACTAGTGAAGCTGATGGATTGATGGGTAAGAGTTGCTTTTGGCTACTATGTTTGTACATGTACATTTCTTGTAGGTCAGTTCATGGGAAAAGATGTTGAAATTGATACAGACTACAACATGATGAAGATCAGTTATCACACACCAATACCAGTAGTGAAAGGTCCAGCCTGGCACTTCCTAGGAACTGATGAGCAATGTTGGTACAGCCATTCTTCAGACAACCAAGGAGGTGGAGTAATACAAGGTTCCTATCTGGATTATGTTGTGAAGGAACTCCTTCCATCTCCATGATCTATTCAGTTCAATTTCAAAAAGCTACTCATATCACTAGTTTATGCACACACACAGAGACAGTGTTGCAATATATTGTTGAATACCAAGATGGACACTGGGAACCAAAAATCATATTGGGAAAACAAAAATAGGCTTCAAGATTGTGATGGACCACTGTGGTCTGGATACAAAACAATAACATATAGAGTATTTTCTCAAATCATCACACATTTTTATCACATGGAGTGTTGACAACATTGAATAAGGAGGCCATGCATAACCATGATAACATTAACTGTTTAGAACTTGATACTGAATAGAAGCCTTGTTGTACTTAGCTAGTTGAAAGTGGTTATAGGATGGCATGTGATCAAGTTACCACTAAGTGTAGAATTTATTTCCATTTCACACAGTTCTAGGTAGCTATACTTCCTGTATTCACAGGCTTTAGAATTTTCACAGATTCCTAGTGAGACAGTACTACATACATACAGATATATATTTGATCAAATCCTATAGTATGTTCACGTTGAGCTGAATCCTCAAAAACATCTAATAACTCATGGATGCAATTACACATGATCTTGAAATTTGGCTCATTTGTAGTACTGCTTGATCCGCTAAAAATATTTTGAAATCTTTTTGTTCAAATGTTTGACATAATATTTACGGCCAATTAAAATTTTCACAATACATTTCCTATGGGGAAGCCATATAAGTACAGTGTCCATTACAGCCCTTTCCCGAACTTGTAATGGAGCCAAACCGTACGTGTCTGTTGTTGACACCTTTGCTGTTACCAATAATCATCTGGTTAGCTGAAATGTTAACTCTGTTGAGAAAAAATCCACTTTTAATTTTTAGCTGTTTTTCAGGATTCAGCTCAACGTGAACATACTATACACGTTTATAATCTGTATTTTCAGTACACATGCATGGCACTACTGTTTCAATACTAGCTCTACATTCCTAGACAATCTGAAATGATGTTTTGAATTACTTTACACTTCTACCAAGATGAATACTTTGTTTATTTGATGCTGGGATGACAGCACTGCATGCTGATGTTGCCCAGGGGACTAGATTTGTCCCAGTGAAATTACAAAAAAAAAAGTCTATAATTACAAGTAGTCATAGGTATACAGACTAATTGTAATAATGGGTAAGACATTCTATTCTCTGAGCCAGGAAAAAACTGTTCGTAGTCCTAATCTCATTAACACTTTCCTATGCCGTAAGAATCTTTGTAGGACAGTAAAGCTATAAAGATGATTTTGGAATAGTGTTAGCTACCTGTGACAATAAGAGACCATCATTATGTCTTTCCCATCAAAATCTGGATCAACTATCAGATGGCCACACCAAATTTTAGTTATTTGATTAGAAATCACATGAATAGAGGGAGACACTGAATGGCTGCATGAGTATTAAGGTAAAGCAATACACATAAAATAACAGAAGAGTACTAAGGCTCCCATCTTGTTTTACAACATAGTCCCCTTAACTTGCATCTTTCAAGATCGACATTTGCCTGATCAGTCACAGACAGTCAAGTACATATAATATTAGGTAAGTCTATACTGCCAGCATCTGGTTTTGCTGCACCTGACCTATAGGGATGAGAAACAAGCAATACAGTAATGATGGTCTAAGACTTAAGCAGCAATGAAGTAGTGCATAGTTGACATTACAAAGCAAGACATAAGCATCACAAACTACCTCACCACATTTTTAAAATTGATGTGCTATGGTTACAGGTACAACCTAAAAGTGCTAAATTTTGATTGCTCCAGTGAACAAATAACACCACTAGCTAAGTGCTACCATAGCACTTCTGTTAAACTTTTGTGCTATGGTTGCACCTTACAGTGTGACTGTATTTGACAGGCTTTTACACACATCACATTCTTTGAATTTAACTACTTGTAACTTGACCACTCAGTATGCTATTGACCTACAGTTTTCACACCATTCGATCATTGCATTATGCAATAACAGGTCAAAATGTGAAAGTGATAGCCTACTCCAACATCAAATTATGGTTCTTTAAAGTCAAAAATTTGGATGTGTGTAGAAGCCTGGTTTTGGTCACAAATACTATGGTAGCACCTAAAAGTGCTACATGTTGATTGCTCCAGTCAAAACATAGCACCTCTAAGTGCTACCATAGCACTTCAGCATAATATGTGTATAGTAAGTCACTAGTGTGAGGCTTCATTGATTTGTTCTAATAGACCTTTATTCATTAGGCTAGAAAGAAATAGTGCAACACTCTTGACTTTATGGCTAGGCTATAAAAACATGAAACAATGGCAGCTATAGACAACACACTGCAATGTTCAGTCTTGTAATTTAGTGCAGCTATATCTACTTATCATTAATTTTGTTCTCATTATAGCCAGCTAGCTTCTTTTTTAGAAGGTAGTTATATACTTGTAATTGTCATCTCACTGGGGACCTACATACAGGGACTTTGTAAGCCCAATGCTGACTTGATCCTAATATCATGTAGTTGTTGTGTCATTTGCTAATGCTGTTTCTAAATGCACAGTTCTATAATTTGTGTAACTAAATATAATATTCTGTGGAGGTTAAATTGTAAGTATGGACATGGTGAAACTTCTTTGTGTGTAGACAACACCAGAATATTTGCTATTAAAAAACCACATGTGTGTGTGTATACATGCTGGTACACACATGGCACTTTGCATTAATTTTAAGAACTTAGAGAACCACGATACTGTGGCGTGCATGAAGTCTCCTTACCACTAAAGGTTAACAATTTGTATTAATAATCTAACAACCAAGTGTCTATTTCGAATGTGGTTTTGGCAAATTTTTATAAAGTACACCCTATTGGTGTACTACAACACCCCTAAAATGCACAACGCACCCTATCGGTGTGTTAATACCCCTATAGGTGTGGGTGTAGTAGAACACACCTACATGCACTGTGCAAAAAGTTTGATATACTCAGAGGTGCACACTAGTAGGCATAACTCAATTATACATTCAGTTTGCACAGGTATGTATGGATATGATATACTATAATTGTATATCCTGTGTATTACAAATTGACTGCTATACACTGGTGTGTATACATCATGTGTACATATGTAATAGATATACACAATGTAGTATAGCTTACCACAGCTTGTTGGCATGGTTACGTGGGCACAGTACATACAGCTAACTTATTATTAAATTCCTATGTATTTTGTGCTATTTTTTAAGAATTTATGTATAAAAATGTAATTCAATAAACTGTAACACACACAACAACAGCTCCATTGTCATCCCAAGTGGCATTAATTTAAGCTTGCCTTTATGTAGAATTACATTTGTATAGAAAAAAAACATTAAGATGTTCCCTGTCACGGTGGCTTTTCTTCATCTACACCAGGCCTGACCCAGTAGGTGGTTGCTGTACATCAATTCAAGCCATACATGTAGTACTATTTTCACCAGGCTGCATCTGCCAAGACATAGTTATTTTAAAGAGCACATAAGCTACAATTACCAGTATAAAATTTATGGTACAACTTTATAACTGACTGAAAGAAACTGCAAAAGAACAGTTGTAAAGTTGTAAATGCTCAGAACAGTTGTAAATGCTCAGAACAGTTGTAAAGTTGTAAATGCTCAGACATACAGTACTTACCAGTTGTATGTCATACAGCTTCAGTTCTCTTCGCTGACTGAATCTGCAAAGGATATCAGTTGTTAGTGAACAAATGCTACTGAAAACTTACCAGCTGTCCATCATACAACATGGGTACTCTTTGCTGACCGAATCTGCCAAGGATATCGGTTGTTAGTGCACAAACGTCATTGTACAACTTGAGTACTCCCTACTGAGTGAATCTGGCACACTTTACTGGTTGAATCTACCATACCAAGAATATCAGTAGTAAGTGCACACAGGCTATAAGTTATGAGGGACAAAACTTTGCAAAACTGTGTAAAACATGACTTTAAATTCACAAAAATCTAGAGAGCATCATTCGAGAATACATTACTTCACTAAGGTAATCACTATAATAACCTCAATGATTTCATCAATATAATATATAGAAAACTGTCAATATTCACAAATTTGCAAGAATTTCATCCCTCAAAAATTTCTAGCATTTGTTGTCATTTCATCAATGCTTTTTTAATTATACAGTATTTAGGCATACTTAGCAGTTGTTGGTGGAACATGACTGTTGGCGTACATAACATCTATGCTTTTGGTTAATGTCGTACACCACATTTATACCGCTGCAGTACCGGGAACATTGGCTTGATCGTCATATCATACACAAAGTAATAGGAGGATCTGTACTTGAAAATTATTATTAAGTCCTATATAAGGTAGGTAGTCAATTTAACTTTTAGGAACAGTATGTAAGCCACAGTGATAGCTAGCAACATGCATACATACATTTGGCCAAGACTGTGATATTAATATAGTCACCTGTAGTAACACTAGTCACCTGGCTACTTGTTCTTCCTTAATAAATTTTGTTACAAAGGCCAGCTACCCAAACGTTTGATAGCACACACTGAAAGAACAAGTAGGCCTTACATAATATACATTTAGTACGGACTATTCAGGCGTAGAGAAACATGTGTAAAACTACTGGAAGCGAACACTTGCTCACCTCTTTGATATGATTGGTTATAATACCTATCTCTAATGAAAACTTTAATGAGCTGGACACATGCAAGTGCTATTGTTTTCCATGAGTAATGGTGCACCGCAGTGCTGATTCACTGGGTAGGCGCGACCATATGTCTGCACATCCCAGACCAAACTCGTTTCTATGGAATTTTCTATTTAGCCAAATTTCCTGCTGACACCTTCATAACTCTATAATGTTTAGCACTATGGGTATGATTTCAGTTAAGTCATACAAGAGACCAAAAAGTAAGCTCCATACTTTCGTATAGTGTGGTGGAGACTTTAGTCTATAATAAAAATGATTCATTGTAGATTGGTCACTTACTACGCACAGTGTAGAATTATTCACAGATTCTTTAACTATATGTATGTGATTGCACCCAACATTCTTTGTTTGTGTACAGTCATGAACATCCATTCTAATGCCAGTTTACAGCAATGATTACCATTTTACCAGACCACCACTGGAACGTGAAGCATGACAAAGTGGAACTTGACAATCTATGAGGTACATACAGGCTGCTGTTGCTTCCTCCAAGAAAATTTCGTAAATCCTCTGAGGATGAATTATAGAGAAATTTCAGTAATTTATCATAATTGTCTCAAATGCTGATTCACTGGGTAGGCGCGACCACATGTCTGCACATCCCAGACCAAACTCGTTTCTATGGAATTTTCTATTTAGCCAAATTTTCTGCTAAGTGACTAACCGACTGACGCCTTCATAACTCTATAATGTTTAGCACTATGGGTATGATTTCAGTTAAGTCATACAAGAGACCAAAAAGTAAGCTGCATACTTTCGTATAGTGTGATGGAGACTTTAGTCTATAATAAAAATGATTCATTGTAGATTGGTCACTTACTACGCACAGTGTAGAATTATTCACAGATTCTTTAACTATATGTATGTGATTGCACCCAACATTCTTTGTTTGTGTACAGTCATGAACATCCATTGTAATGCCAGTTTACAGCAATGATTACCATTTTACCAGACCACCACTGGAACGTGAAGCATGACAAAGTGGAACTTGACAATCTATGAGGTACATACAGGCTGCTGTTGCTTCCTCCAAGAAAATTTCGTAGATCCTCTGAGGATGAATTATAGAGAAATTTCAGTAATTTATCATAATTGCCTCAAATGCTGATTCACTGGGTAGGCGCGACCACATGTCTGCACATCCCAGACCAAACTCGTTTCTATGGAATTTTCTATTTAGCCAAATTTTCTGCTAAGTGACTAACCGACTGACGCCTTCATAACTCTATAATGTTTAGCACTATGGGTATGATTTCAGTTAAGTCATACAAGAGACCAAAAAGTAAGCTGCATACTTTCGTATAGTGTGATGGAGACTTTAGTCTATAATAAAAATGATTCATTGTAGATTGGTCACTTACTACGCACAGTGTAGAATTATTCACAGATTCTTTAACTATATGTATGTGATTACACCCAACATTCTTTGTTTGTGTACAGTCATGAACATCCATTGTAATGCCAGTTTACAACAATGATTGCCATTTTACCAGACCACTACTGGAACGTGAAGCATGACAAAGTGAAACTTGACAATCTATGAGGTACATACAGGCTGCTGTTGCTTCCTCCAAGAAAATTTCGTAGATCCTCTGAAGATGAATTATAGAGAAATTTCAGTAATTTATCATAATTGTTTCAAATTATGGCTGATCTCATATCACTCACTGGTCTGGTTTCATTTAGCCACCAGGGTATAACCAGAAAATGCCAATTCAAGTATTTTAGTCATCATAGTGTATAAACAGTGTGTGTGTGTGTGCGTGCGTGCGTGCGTGCGTGCGTGCGTGCGTGTGTGTGTGCATTTGCATGTGTGTACTGTGTAGCATAAATACTTATTATGTATATGTGTGTGGGCATTTGTTTGTGTGTACTGTGTAGCATAAATATTTATGCATATGTGTGTGTGCATGTGTAATGTACTGTAGCCTACCTATACACACATGTAGGCTCACTTATCTCATTCATAAAAAGGATAAGCTTGATCATTGATGTAAGTTCCAGGGGAGACTACAGTTTTCTCCTGCAGTGTAGCCTTCTCCATCACGTCGTGTAGGTACTGTAGAAACAGGAGTACACACCATAAAACTTTCAGTAGCCACCCACACTATGAATAGGAGTACATATATACATGGAATCCTTGCAGTACACTAATCCCTATAAACACTGTAATCAACTAGGATGACCTTCACACATACCCGTACAAACATATGACACTCAGTTACTGTAGTAGCCCTACGTGGAATTTAAAAAATCGATGCACTAAAATTTTCTCCAATTTCCTTCTTCTATAGCTCATTTAAATTGCCATGCACTGCTCTTTCCAACAAAATCTGAGGTATCTATCATGTGTCATGAGATATGTCTTTTATTGCATTTCGCAATACAAAATTTGTTACACCAGGTTGGTTGGGTCATTGTCAATTGCAGATCCAGGATGGGGCATTTGGGGCAAATGCCCCCCCCCCCCCCTTTAAGAAATTGCATACAAGATCGAGATACTCTAATAGAGCAGTAAATTACTCTAATAAAGCAGTCACAATGTTCATGAGGCAGTGCAGCTTACTTATGAAGCTATAAATAGGATTTTATTTTACATAACATACTTGATATAATATATTTGGTAAAGGATAACTAGCTATTATTGTTGTGACTTTTTTTTTTTTGCTCTTCAACTTTTTTCAGCAAGGTGCCCCCCCCCCCCCCCCCCCCTCTTTCCAGACACTGGATCCGCCCCTGATTGTGGTGCCAAAATTTCCATGAATTAGATCATTGTGCTCATTGAGGGTTGCTCTACACATATCACACCTGAAAAGTTACCAGACACAAAGTAGGCTGTACACAATAATTAATTTTACAGAAACATATTGCACATACCTGATAGCTGTCATTTTAGCCATGAGCAAACAGTTTGTACAATGATTGTTTTACAGTATACAGTCAAACCTCTCTAATGCGACGCTCAATGGGAGCCATAGATTTTGCTGAATCAAGGAGGTTGTTGGATTATCAAGTCACCTCTGTAATCCGACATTATACAATAATTATGTCAGATTATGTAAATAATAGGTAAAACAGATCACACAATGTTTTTAACATGAATTAATTTTAGAATTTGTAAGTATTACAGCTTTTTTCTATTACTGTCAACCAATTAAGTACTTTGGTTGCTTAAAAATTATTTTCTGTGATTATTCTAATGCCGCTATTATTCTCTGTCAGATTACAAAGGTCAAAAACAATGCATTTCCAAGTTTAGAGAATCAAAATTTGTGTCGGATTACAGGGTACAGAGTTGTCAGATTACAGAGGTTGTTTTCTATACAAAAATGTTGGTAAATGACATTTCGGTCGGATTAGAGAGGATTCTGGATTATGCAGGGGTTGGAGTAGAGAGGTTCGACTGAATATACAATTACTGTTTTACAGAGGACATGTACACCTGCATAATCTGGACACTTAGTTGAGGCCCCAAAGTACCAGCTTTTACATGTAAACTGACCTGGAAAATCAGGACATCTTAATAATCAGGACATTTTTGGTTGATCCCAAGGTGTCTTTAATACACAGGTTCCACTGTAATGAATTTATATTTCATTTTGAATATCAGGACACCCTCCTATCTCACATAGCTAGACCAACGTTTTCGGGGGAAGTTCCACTGCTTGGTGCATATTGGCAAAGCCATTCTCTTCTTACTGTTTAGGTTCTGAGACTATTATACTTTAAAATGTGGCACAGTGTTTGCTTGAACACAACAGGATACAAGACAAGCATGTTGCTCAATAGCGAAAGGCTTAGTCAGTCTGGCTATGTGAGATTTGTTGGACTCCTGAACATACATACAAACTTAATCATCTGTACATAATACTTGATACATCACTCTTAACCTACACTTCGGATGGTGGTGGTCTATCAAAGTGTCGTACCAATGATGGTGACTGGCTATACAATATGACACAGTGGGACATACAAAATGACACAGCGAGACATACAATATGACACAGTGGGACTAACACGTGCAAAAGCAGTGATGTCATGCTTAGAGGTGTGTCCAGAATGAGTGCGACTATTCAAACTGGACCACACCCATTTTTCTCCCTACAAAGATAAAGTGGTCTAGCCAGGTGAGACTAGTACATAAAGTATAACATGCTTAAGTAATCTGTAAAGGACAATGCAAACATATCATAGATCCTTTACACTCTAAGGATCTATGTACATATCCACTCACCAAGAGGAATGTAGTAGTGAATGTAGTATTCACAGTGGAATCAACACTATAACTAACTAGTTACTATCTGTCCAGTTTGCCACATAACTGTAGAAATTTGCGCAGTGGTCTATAATGCGTTCACGTTGAGCTGAATCCTCAAAAATATTTATTAACTCATGGATGCAATTACACATGATCTTGAAATTTGGCTCATTTGTAGTACTGCTTGATCCGCTAAAAATATTTAGAAATCTTTTTGTTCAAATGTTTGACATAATATTTACGGCCAATCAAAATTTTCACAATACATTTCCTATGGGGAAGCCATATAAGTACAGTGTCCATTACAGCCCTTTCCCGAACTTGTAATGGAGCCAAACTGTACATGTCTGTTGTTGACACCTTTGCTGTTACCAATAATCATCTGGTTGGCTGAAATGTTAACTCTGTTGAGAAATAATCCACTTTTAATTTTTAGCTGTTTTTCAGGATTCAGCTCAACGTGAACATACTATAGGACGATGAGCTCCTCCCGGGCAGAGTATCAAATTACGTGATTCGTAAGTGTTCGAATTTATAAGCAACACTAGTTTTACAACCGGATGCGGTTAGACCTCTTTTGCCGAGAGCTCAGACTAGCAGTGTGTGAAGTCTAGCGCAGTTCTTTTCATCCGAGTTTTTATCGATGATTCTTTGTTTCATTGTGCACTGTTCTATCGGGTCGGAGGCACTTTTATGCGAGCACCGCCTCCAGAGCTGAGTCAGTGTAGCTATTAATGTTCACTTCTTATTGCCGTGCCGCAATGGCGGATCCAGGATGGGGCATTTGGGGCAAATTCCCCCCCCCACCTTGTGGAGGAGCCATACTTCTGATTAAAAATATTAAAATACTAAACTTTGTCAAGCCAAGATCAGCTTATAAAATTCACGAAAATATGTACATTTTATACTAGCACTTTTACAGATTCATCTGAAACAAGTGAACCAAAGTCAAACTAATTATGAAATTGTCACCCAGCACCTTCGTGCGTACTAAGCGCCTCTAAAAATAATTATCGAGTTGCTGTTGTTTAAGGCATTCAGAGCCTTTAAACAGTTTTTAAGACTTCACAGCCATCTGCAAAAGCCAAAATAGTAAAAATCAACAGTGAGATACTACTAAGTGGTGTATTATTTGCTGCTTCAAAAATGTAACTGAATCTGGGCCTCCCCAACCACCTACAACTTGGCCTGTTTGTGCCCCTCCCCTGGATCCGCCCCTGTGCCGGGTGTACTAAATATTAATCTTTTAGGTGTTAGCTAGACGCGCGTAGTTGTATCGCTCTCAAGACTAGGTGCGCCACTAGTATCACGGTAAGCGTACATGAATTGTGCGTGTGGCCGGTTCATTAAAGTTTCTGTTTATGTAGTTTTGTCTTTATGTACAAAAGCAAATACAACACATTTAAAAGGTTTGTTAGTTTACTTGTTGTCTATACAGTTTTACGGGCTGATGATTCAATGCAGGTACTGTATGGAAGTTGCTTTGGCGGCATAGTTTGCTGCATCATGCACTGACATCAAGACACACGGTAGTGTGTCGTGCGGCCCAAGAAGCCGGCGCGCCACACCGTGATCAAGATGTTAGGCGCAAATCTGTGAATTTGCGCAGTTTATAAATTTCGCTGCGCATTTTGTGAATTCATAAAATGCGCAACAATTTATAAATTGCGCAGGTGTCGTGCTGCCATATGGCAAGACGAGATGCAACACGTACAGCCTGTTGTATCGGTTGCCGACCTACTGTCGTTCCAAGTGTTGGATCACGAGATTTCCTTATGGCAGTGTATGCGAGGTGTGGATTTCACTATGAGTTTGTGAGGTACGTCAAAAGAGGGTCACAGAGAGCCGGCTATTCGAAAGGTTCTGTAGAGGAAAATATCTTGGTCCCAATCACACCTCAAAAAGCAAAACAAAACAGTAACGGAGGAGAAGGTGCAGAAGATCATGTTTGATATCAAACCGTTTTGAATGGAGTGGAAAGAAGTGATGCTCTAATTAGCCCTGCCTTTCATTACTACAACAAAGACGTTTGTTTTGTTAAACTACCCAGAGCTGAAGTTGGAACAAACGAAGGGTAAGAAACTTTGTGCCTGCCTTTCACTAAATTTTGATGAGAATGACCATCATTTAGTTGCAACAGTTGAGAAATTTTATGACATAGTAGAGCCGCGTGTGCATTCAACTGAAAATGGACACGTAGACTACAAGAAAATACTTGCAGAGATATGGAAGTATAGTGAATTATGTATGCTATCATATTCTCAAGCATCACAAAAATTTATAGCCACTAGTCATACGTTGTAGAGATGGGTGATACCAATACTCTGTACTGAACAAGTAGTACGGTTACCAAGTTTGTAATAATGCCAAGTTGTGAAGGACAAGTCAGGCTGGATATATTAGCTGATATTTTTGCAAGAGACCAAACCTTTGTGGTCCCCATCGACCTATCAATTTATGGAGCCCACCTATCAATTTTCTGATATATTAGTTTGCAAAAAGATTGTGACACTGAGCAGTCAGTAAGTGATCTCAGAAGGAATCTGTAGGGGCATGCCTCCAGACCCCCTAGTAAGACCATGTGTGTATTTTGTACATCATGGTACTCAGCTTTACAACTACCTGGAACAGACCCCCTGCTACGGGCTTGATTTCTTCACTGTTCAACGTTGCTTGGTACCTTAATTTGGCATACTGCAGTATGTATAATGAGAACATCATGGACCTACTTGAGTCTTCCTTTATGTATCTTTGCTGACAACGGAAGGTGTTGATTTGTGGTAGCTAGCACCATGCATGTAATGGCTTCCCTCAAAAATTATTATAATTATGTACCTATTAATTGCTTCAGCAATCAGTTTGATATACACCATCGCATTGTGTCATTTGTACCATTAAGTAAACATGTATTTGTTTGTTCATGTTGTGGTAAAATGTATCTATATTAGCTTAAATAACTTTTGATGAATAGTTGGATTTCTTGGTGAACCAGCAAATTTCTTTTCATCGTCTGTTGTATTGTACCGATGAGTTATGATGTGTCACATGCATTATGTTTGTTTATTTAGAATCATTGGATGCATGACTATTGTCAATCTTGTGGAATGATTAGTTTGGATGATGATCCAACTGACATGGTGAGGTCTAGTTATGCATACAAATTAATGTATGGATTCCATAGGTCAGGTGCAATAGTTGCTCACGGGGGTACCATGAACGGTGTTTAGGAAGACATGTGGTTATAGCCAGGCAAGATGAAAATGGATACAACTTTTCTGGGTCTTGCTGTTCATCAAATGGATTTGTAACTCATGTATTAGAGCATACTAAGTTATATGTGTAACACAGCATACCTGATTCCAAACACTATATGTTTGCACTAATAACTGTATCACACAGAGGTGACATTATATTACGTAGCTAACCACGTGTTGTGGGGTTACATCTAGATGCATGGGACAATGTGAGAGTGAAACTAACTACGTGTACCATTTAAGGCTGGACATTAAAGATATGATGTTGGACTTGAGTTACAATGTACCAAACCTTATGTGCTGATATGCATTTCATTACTGGTGCAGCATGTGCAGTGTTTGCATGTGCTGGACAACTGCTAGGAGAAGTAAAACATGCAGACTGAATTGTGCCCATCAATATCAGCTGATCAAAACGAATGGCTTAGCCTACCACAAATGCTGTAGTATACGCAGCGCAACACTGAGAGTGCACCTTATCCAGGCCAGCTGCAGAGTACGCAAAGGAACCTTGGAGGGAGAGATACTGAGTCGGGTAGAATGCGCCTGTATCCATGTCCCTTCAGCTAGTTAAAGGGGGAAAAGAAGCCTGTCATTCCTCCCTGTGATACGTACTTGAAGCGGCCAAGAACGTAACGGTGGTACCCAGTTCATAAAATGCGCAGCTCTTACGGTAGTTCACAAATTGCGCAACAATTTATAAATTGTTGCGCATTTTATGAATTCACAAAATGCGCAGCGCAATTTATAAACTGCGCAAATTCACAGATTTCGCCTAACAAAGACGCACGGTAGTGTGTCGTGCGGCCCAAGAAGCCGGCGCGCCACACCGTGAATATATTGACAGGAAGAACGAAAACGTCATATTCACACCTTTGTATTTCGGTGATCACTTATCTGATTGGAACCAAATTTGCTACACAGTTGCCCGCCAGCCAAGGGAGTCTACATTCCAAATTTGAAGGAAATCGCTCCAGCCATTTCCGAGATACGAACTGCCAAAGTTTCGATTTTTTTCTTCGTTTTTTTTTTCTTCTTCGTCTTTTCGCACACTTGCAAAAATTGCTATAACAAGCAAACGCGTACTCCGATCGCCTTGAAATTTGGCACACAGAAAGGGAGTCAAAAGGCGAATCCTAGTATCAAATTGGGTACAAATCCAATGAATGGTTCAGGAGTTATGACCGATTATTCGCGTAAAACAAGATCGATTTGTTGTCACGCCTACAGGGTAAACCGCTTCATGGAATGAGTTGAAAATTGCTATGTAGATGGAGTGACCATCGTAGGAGTGCCTTTTGGTGGTTTGAAAGGAATCGAGATAAAGACCACGGAGATATGACACAAAACCCAACCTGTGTCACAATTACGCGATCGGTTTTTATGAATAAAAAAAGTATTAGTTTTCACGCCTACTAGGCAAACCGCTTAGAGCAATGAGCTGAAAATCGGTGTATAGCTGGAGTAATCTTCATAGAAAGTCCTTGCAGTAGTACAGAAGAATCGGATTACAAACCACTGAGTTATGATTCGAAAGCAAACTCCGTGTAGCAAATGCGAGATCGAGATACTCTAATAGAACAGTCACCCTAATAGAGCATTCGGCTAATTTATTTACTCCATTATAGAATTTTATTACATCACAAGTTATTCTGTAGGGAGTTCAGCTGCAAACAGTTAATCTTATAGACAGTTCAGCAAGAAGACAGTCACCATGTGGAGAGTTAAGCAAATATACCACTATAGAGATTCAGAACATTACAAGTCACACTGAAGAAAGTTCAGCTATAAACAAGTCATGCACTGTGTAGAGAATTCAGCTACAATTAAGTCACTCTCTAGAGAATTCAGTTACACAGAATTCTGCTACACACAAGTCACTGTGGAGAGAGTTCAGCTACAAACAAATTACCCTTTAGAGTGATCAGCTACAAACAAAACACTTTGCAGGGTGTTCAACTGCAACAAATCAATTACCTTTAGAGCGATCAGCAATGAACAAATCAACACAAATCTACCTGTAGAGAGATCAGCTAGAAACAAACCACCCTGAAGAGAGTTCAGCTACAAAAAATCACTCTGTAGAGACATCAGCTAGAAACTAGACACAATGTAAGGAGTTCAGCTACAAGCAATCACCCTGTAGAGAGTTCAGCTAAAACAAATCAACCTGCAGAGAGATCAGCTACAAACAAATCACCTTATAGAGAGTTCAGCTACAAACAGATTACCTGTAGAGGGATCGGCTACAAACAAATCAACCTGCAGAGAGATCAGCTATATACACACAAATCAACTTGTAGAGAGATCAGCTACAAACAAATCACCCTGTAGAGAGATCAGCTAGAAACTACACACAATGTAAGGAGTTCGGCTACAAACAAATCACCCTGTAGAGAGATCAGCTACAAACTAGACACAAAGTAAGGAGTTCAGCTACAAGCAAATTACCCTGTAGAGAGTTCATCTACAAACAAATCAACCTGTAGAGCAATCAGCTAGAAACAAATCACCCTGAAGAGAGGTCAGCTACAAAAAATCACCCTGTAGAGAGATCAGCTACAAACAAATCACCCTGAAGAGAGGTCAGCTACAAAAAAATCACCCTGTAGAGAGATCAGCTACAAACAAATTGCCCTGTAGAGAGATCAGCTACAAACAAATCAACCTGCAGAGAGATCAGCTACACACAAATCAACTTGTAGAGAGTTCAGCTACAAACAAATTACCCTGTAGAGAGATCGGCTACAAACAAATCAGCCTGTAGAGAGTTCAGCTAAAACAAATCAACCTGCAGAGAGATCAACTACAAACAAATCACCTTATAGAGAGTTCAGCTACAAACAAATTACCCTATAGAGAGATCGGCTACAAACAAATCAACCTGCAGAGAGATCAGCTACACACAAATCAACTTGTAGAGAGATCAATTACAAACAAATCACCCTATAGAGAGATCAGCTAGAAACTACACACAATGTAAGGAGTTCAGCTACAAATAAATCACCTTATAGAGAGTTCAGCTACAAACAAATCACTCTGTAGAGAGATCAGCTAGAAACTCGACACAATGTAAGGAGTTCAGCTACAAGCAAATTACCCTTTAGTGAGTTCAGCTACAAAAAAATCAACCTGCATTGAGATCACCTACAAAAAAGCACCTTGTATAGAGTTCAGCTACAAACAAATTACCCTGTAGAGAGATCGGCTACAAACAAATCAACCAGTAGAAAGATCAGCTACACACAAATCAACTTGTAGAGAGATCAGCTACAAACAAATCACCCTGTAGAGAGATCAGCTAGAAACTAGTCACAATGTAAGGAGTTCAGCTACAAGTAAATCACCCTGTAGAGAGCTCAGCTAAAACAAATCAACCTGCAGAGAGATCAGCTACAAATAAATCACTTTATAGACAGTTCAGCTACAAACAAATCACCTTGTAGAGAGATCGGCTGCAAATTAATCAACCTGCAGAGAGATCAGCTACACACAAATCAACTTGTAGAGAGATCAGCTACAAACAAATCACCCTGTAGAGAGATCAGCTAGAAACTAGATACAATGCAAGGAGTTCAGCTACAAGCAAAATCACCCTTTAGTGAGTTCAGCTACAAACAAATCAACCTGCAGTGAGATCACCCACAAAAACGCACTTGTACAGAGTTCAGTTACAAACAAATCACCCTGTAGAGAGATCAGGTAGAAGAATTCACCTTGTAGAGAGTTCATTTACAAAGAAACCATCATATAGAGAGTTCAGCTACAAAGAAATTACCCCGTAGAGAGTTCAGCTAGAAGAAGTCACCTTGTAAAGAGTTTAGCTACAAAGAAACCATCATGTACAGAGTTCAGCTACAAAGAAACCACCTGTACAGAATTCAACTACAAACAAATCACCCTGTATAGAGATCAGCTAGAAGAAGTTACCTTGTAGATAGTTCAGCTACAACAATTCACCCTGTAGAAAAATCATGCTAGAAGAAGTCACGTTGTAGAGTGTTCAGTTACAAAGAAACCATCATGTAGAGAGTTCAGCTGCAAACAAATCACTCTGTAGAGAGTTCAGCTACAAAGAAACCGCCATGTAGAGAGTTCAGCCTCATACAAACCACCTAGTAGAGAATTCAACTACAACAAATCACCCTGTAGAGAAGAAGTTACCTTGTAGAGAGTTCAGCTACAAAGAAACCACCATGTAGAGAGTTTAGCTGCAAACAATTCACCTGTAGAGAGTTCAGCTAGAAACAAATCACCCCGTAGAGAGATCAACTGGACGAAGTCACCTTGTAGAGAGTTCAGCTACAAAGAAACCATCATGTAGAGAGTTCAACTGCAAACAAATCACCCTGCAGAGAGTTCAGCTACAAAAAAATCACCCTGTAGAGAGTTCAGCTAGACGAAGTCACCTTATAGAGAGTTCAGCTACAAAGAAACCATCATGTAGAGAGTTCGGCTATAAAGACACCACCATGTAGAGAGTTTAGCTGCAAACAAATCACCTGTTACAGAGAGTTCAGCTACAAAGAAACCATCCTGTATATAGTTCAGCTACATTTCAAGTCACCCAGTAGAGAGATCAGCTGCAAAAAAAATCCTGTGGGGAATAATGAGCATGTAATAAATATATGTATATAATTTGTATAATTACTAATAAAATCAAAAATAATTGAAGTACTAAAATTCTTCTTTAAGTTCTTTTCTTCTTCCTGTGGTAAAGAAAAAACACATGGGTTAAAAAAGCCCCAAAGCCAGCCATAGGCCGGCTTTGCAGTATAAAAACACAAAAAGAAGTGATATCTAATCAAAAACAGCCAAGCTGTAAAAAAAGGTGCGGCCCCCATAAAGGCCATGGTGAAAAAAGATGTGAAATCCAAGGTGGCGGCCAAGAAATGGCTGTGATGGTAGGTTAATGGTTACATTTTAATAACGGCAATTCAGGTGAATTTTGTGCCGCTTGGTCTTGGCACCAAATTCACCTGAATTGTTGTTATTAAAATGTAACCATTAACCTACCATCACAGCCATTTCTTGGCCGCCACCTTGGATTTCACATCTTTTTTCACCATGGCCTTTATGGGGGCCGCACCTTTTTTTACAGCTTGGCTGTTTTTGATTAGATAATAATAGCTTGGTAAGCAGTAGTGCTTCTTTCTTGTCAGCTTTAATTTTTCTTTTCAATGATAGTGGCAATGGAACTGCTGCTGCTTATTATGATTCCACAACAGTTCAATAGTTACACTGAGGTATGTCTGTTGTCGTATTACTGACTAACCATTTTAAAGTATTCATTTTGTAGGGCTGAATTGTAGAATCACATGCTACTGATACTTCGTTGTGTAGATTCCAGGCACATGATCATGATTGAGTTAACTGTGTTTACGCAGTGAACAGGTATAATAGCTTTTCATAGTTGTCTATTGGAGAATACACCTTTTCTATTGTAGAACAGTGTGTGGAGTTTAGGAGATGTGAACTAGGAAGAAGAATTATGTCCACACATGTACATCTGGTGAATTTATCAGCTTCGTTTCAGTGGTAAGGCCACAAAAGAGCATTTGAATCATTGTTAAGTGATCTCTTTTGTCTGTAGACGTCGTTTGATGATGAGACCTATATAGAAGAAGAAGAATGATGTACCTGCTACTTTTATCAAAGTGAACACTACTGGACACATTTCATGTTGTTTACTCAATGTTGTACAATTTTAAATTTTTTAATATGAAACCTCTAATCTTATAATAGTAAAGATATTCACATCAGATATACTACATTGAGTTACACCACAATTATACATTGGTGAGTATATCAAATATGTATTTCTTACATATGCACATATTATACTTATGTAAACAGAGGTTATACACGTGGTTAACCAGTAGTGTATAAGTCAATTATACTCATATATTATACATAGTAGTGTAAATGGTATCTATACACAGGTACAACCATGGTGTATAACAGATGTGCCACACATGTGTATCCTTGGTGTATATCATAATAATACATCAGTTATACACCTATGTATTTCAAATGTTTTGCATGGTGATGGGTGCAACTGATGCCATGCACTTATGCCATGTATGATTAATAACCATACATCTTCTGGCACCTTTTCACTGCACTTGAAACTGAAGATGATACATTTCTGAATGCTTGAATCACATAGCAACGGATCACATGTCAATTAGATATCAACATTATTATTCACATACCGGTATCAATTAAACTGGCTTCCAACTTCCTACCAGATCATTTTTACATCATCTTAACTTGTGTCATGTATCACGATTACCATTATGATAAGCAATCTTGTTTATAGCTAACTTCTCCCATTATGTTGGAAGCCCAACATGGTTAATACGAGTGCTTTCTCAAAACACTGGTCATGCCACCAAAAATATTTTGCTTCAATGTGATGGAATTTATTAAGACTGTATAACAGTCTATTGTAGTTATAATTCTAAAATTATAATTCAATGTAATGTATATGATTTGTGGCTATGCAGGGGCGGATCTAGGATTTCAGAAGGGGATGCTAACAGGGACATTTATAATGGCTGGTGTGCTAAGAAATGTGACAACTGGTTGATACAACTAGCTACAGTAGTATTAGTGCATGTGCTTTGCATGTGGAGCATGCTCTATCTAGGGGAGTCTGGGGGCATACCCCCACAGAAAAAGTTTGCAAATTTAGCCTATTCAATTTTAAATTTGGTAATATTTTTGAGTGAAGTGAAAAATGGTGCCACTTTGTTAAAGTGACTCACAAATCACAATGCTTGTAAAGCATTAATTATGAGTCATCTAAGTGTAATAATGATGAAATGACGCTATTATTCCAGAATAGTTGTAATGACTAGTTGTCATATAAAGGGTACAGCCAGTAACTGAAATTTTATTCCTTACAGCTTAAAGAACAGGAAGGGGAAAGATATGAATATTAGCTACACATGATCAATACTTGCCATTAATTTTACATTTGCAATACCTTAATATAGCGGTACAGTGCAATTTTAGAGTTTTGGTTTTTTGCTAATTGATTACATCAGTTCATGAATTAATTAATTGATATATAGGATCACGAATTTAATTTAGTGTATTGCTCGGCTTAAGGTATAGCTAGTGTGCTGGCTCAAACTATAATGTCCAAATAGTAACAATGAAGAGGGGGCTTGAGAGGACAAGTATGACTAACCAGTGTGTAGAGTACACAAATGTAGAATTTTACAACTAGGGGGTCTGGGGTGATTCTCCCTCTGGAAATGTTTGGAATATAGTTATCACAAGATTGAATCTGGAAGCTATTTTTAACCAAATACTCTATTGTACTGAAAGATTGTGGGGGTACAAGATGGATGAGTTCAGTTGCAATCAATTTTAGCTGAAAAGCAGGACTACTATATATACTTTTAAAATTAATGTTACTGGATTATAAGGCAATACATTGTCAAAGACAATACACAGGATTGGATCTTGAGGTCATTTAGTCACATGTAGAGATTTAAAATGCACACAAAAATCACTTCAATTTTGTATTATAGCAACAGGTTGTTCTGTTGCTATTTTAATCTGACTTTTTACAACTATGGCCCCATCACCACCGGAATGCAATGTTTGGAGCAATGGTAAAATAGCAGTGCGCAGGTCAAGAAGACAGGTATTTTTCAAGAAGTTTCCAGTGTGTGACACATTGGTAACTTTTTGAAAAACATTGTAATAATATTATTATTATTATTATCATGATGGATGTTCTATTAGAGCAGTTGACTGTTCTATTAGAGTATTTCAATTTTTAGGTTAAGTCTTACACCAAAAGTATAATTTGAACCCGTCTTGGTAATTCTAAGAAAAGAATAGCCATTCACCTTTCTCTTTCCATCTTTTCATAGTCCATGCATATATATATAATATAAGATGCAATTTCATCTGTACTGCAACTTCTAGAAGCTTCCTAGCTTGCACATAGTAAAATTTTGGAAAGGGGGTGCTTCAGCACCCCAAGCACCCCCTAAATCCGCCCCTGCTATGTGTCAGACCACAGTGCATAGTACCCGAGGTAGTACTTCTTTGCTATTTGTATTTGTATTGCAGTGATGGTATCTATGATTGCTTAATGCCTTGTTTTTGTTGTATATTATATCCGCTACCTAGCTATCATCACCTGTAGGGAAAAACGATTCTGTCAACCGGTGTGAGCAATCAACCAACCACCCATTGTTTTGGCAGAGATGACAGCATCAGCCAAGTCAGTCTGCTCTTCAGCTATATGCTCTGGTCATACTGTTACCCTGGCTATACAGCTGGCATGGGTGGCTGGAGCAAATTGAAACAACAGGATAGGAGAGTCCTATCCTGGGCATCAAACCTGGAACCTTTTGATTACCAGGCTCATTGGCTGATATTGTATCACTTAATTGGGCTACTATTACTACCTCCCTAAAAGTGAGACCCTTTAGACTCGGGTTTGCAAAAATTAGGTATTTCTTAAACTGTTAGTAGCTAATTGTAATTTTTAAACAGGGGGTCCGTTCAGTAACCAAATGCTGACTTTGAGTAAGTCAGTGAGCAAAAGAAGAAGAATGCAAAACACAATAGATACAACATCAAAGATAAACATGTGCACACACAAAGCAGATACAAATAAATATTAATACCAATGCAATTGGTTGAATAACAAAATTTAGAGTTGGGTCAATAGCATACTGAGTGGTCAAGTTACAAATAGTTAAAGTCAAAGAATTTGATGTGTGTGGAAGCCTGTATGGTTTTGTCAAATCCAGTCACATTTTAAGGTGCTACCATAGCACATAAATTTAACTGAAGTGCTATGGTAGAACTTAGTGGTACTATTTGTTCACTGAAAATTTAGCACTTTTAGGTCGTACCATAGCATATACCATAGCACATCAGTTTTAAGAGTGTGGTGAGGTAGTATGTGATGCTTATGTTTTGCTTTAATTGTAATGTCAACTATGCACTACTTCATTGGTACTTAAGTCTTAAGCCATCATTACTGTATTGTTTGTTTCTCATCCCTAGCTCAGGTGCAGCAAAAACAGATGCTGGCAGTGTAGACTTACATAATATTGTATGTACTTGATTGTCTGTGACTGATCAGGGAAATCTCAATCTTGAAAGATGCAAGTTAAGGGGACTATGTACAATACTCTGTAAAACAAGAAGGGAGCCTTAGTACCCTTCTGTTACTTTTATGTGTATTGCTTTACCTTAATACTCAACTTACTCATACAGACATTCAGTGTCTCCCTCTATTCATGTGATTTCTGATCAAATAACTAAAATTTGGTGTGGCCATCTGAAAGTTGATCCAGGCGGTGATGGGAAACAAGGAATAAACATAATGATGGTCTCTTATTGTCACAATCCAAGTTGGTAGCTAACACCATTCCTTTATAGCTTTACTCTCCTACAAAGATTCTTACAGCATAGGAAGGTGTTCGTAAGATAAGGACTACGAACAGTTTTTCCTGGCTCAGAGATTAGAATGTCTTATGCCTTTAAACAATAATCCATCTAGTCTGTATACCCATAACTACTTGTAATTAGACTGGTTTAGATTTTTTTTGTAATTTCACTGGACAACATCAGCATGCAGTGTTGTCATCCCAGCATCAATCAAATAAACAAAGTATTCATCTTGGTAGAAGTGTAAAGGAATTCAAAACATCATTGTAGATTGTCAAGGCATGTGTAGAGCTAGAGTATTGAAACAGTAGTTTGTACAGTTACGTTATAGTTAAAGCACTGCCATGCATGTATACGGAAAATACAGATCATATTATAAGCCTGTAGGCTTTGATCAAATACCTATCTGTATAATATTGTATGTAGACTAGTACTGTCTCACTAGGGATCTGTCACAGTGAAAATGCTAAAGCCTGTGAAAACAGGGAGTGTACCTATAGAACTGCGTGAAATCGAAAAAAGAATTCTAGGCTTGATCACATACCATCCTATAGTCACTTTCAACTAACTAAGTACAATGAGGCTTCTATTCATTCTAAACAATTACTGTTGTCATGTTTACACTGTTAAAAAATGGCTTGTTACATTAACACCAAAGATGGTTATATTTGGTAAAATTTACAGGAATTAACAAGTTTGGGTACCAATTATAACCACTCAGAGTGTTAACAAGCCACTTTTAACAGTGTGTGTATGGCCTCCTTATTCAATGTTGTCAACACTCCATGCTATAAAAATGTGAAATGTTTTGAGAAAATACTCTATGTTATTGTTTTGTATCCAGACCACAGTGGTCCATCACAATCTTGAAACTTATGTGTTTTGTTATCCCCCAGTGGCAGATCCAGGGGTGGGGGTGGGGGGCACATACCCCCCCCCCCCCCCTATTCATTCCTTTTTTTAAAAATTATATATAAGATCAAGGTACTTTAATAGAACAGTCAGTCACTCTAGTAAAGCAGTCACAGTGTTCATGAGGCAGCGTGGCTTAACTATACACGAAGCTATGAATAAGGATCTTTCTATACTTTATGGTATATACATTTGGTAAAAGACAGCCATTATTTGCTGTGACTTTTTTTTGTTTTTGGTATTTAACTTTTTTCAGCAAAGTGCACCCCCCTTTCCAAACCCTGGATCCACCCCTGGCCCTCATATAATTTTTGGTTCTCAGTCTCCATCTTGTTATTCAACAATATATTGCAACACTGTCTGTGTGTGTGCATAAACTAGTGTAATTAAATTGAATAGATCATGGAGATGGAAGGAGTTCCTTCTCAACATAATCTAGATAGGAACCTTGTATTACTCCACCTCCTTGATTGTCAGAAGAATGGCTGTACCAACATTGCTCATCAGTTCCTAGGAAGTGCCATGCTTGACCTTTCACAACTGGTATTGGTTTGTGATAATTGATCTTCATCATGTTGTAGTCTGTATCAATTTCAACATCTTTTCCCATGAACTGACCTACAAGACATGTCCATGCATATATATACTATAGTTAAAAGCAACTCTTACCCATCAATCCATCAGCTTCACTAGTTAATCCATCACTGCTGGTTATCATCATGTCCAAGTGTTTCTTGTAGAACCTTATTTTCATTCCAAAGCCAAACTCTGCTTTGAGATAAACCCAAGCAGTTTCATCCTTCAACTTTTTTTGCACCTCAGAAGAATGGGTTGTAGTTATATTGAAATCTCTAGCAATCAATATTTCTACTGGCATGTCTTTAACAATTACAGTTATATCACCAATCTGGACACTGTGATCTTGTGCAGACACCTTTACAGCTACAAACTTTCCAGTAACAGGACATGTACACCTCAGTAGTAGTCCAAGATTACCCAGGAAGGTAGAAACATTAGCAATGGTGTCACTCTCATCACTGGCAGGCAACACAAACTGAGCATTCAACTGTACATACTTGTCTTTGATCAAACTGAACATAAAGTCAGGTTGTCCCTGTACACTATAACACAGGTTGTCTCCATTAGGTAGTGGTATGAAGAAGTGAGGATCATTTCCTGTAGTAGGAGGATCATAGTATATACTAATCATGTTCCACTGAGTGCTACAGATCACCACAAAAACAGTAATGTAGATATCAATCCACTTCATTGTTAGAAAAAAATGACTTCTCTCACTTCTGCTTATTCAGAAACTCACTCACTCATGAATGCATACACAGAAAGTATTAATTGTGGTTAATATCTGATATGGAATTCAAGTAATGATAGCATGAAGCCAACTAGCTATAAGTTGTCACTGCCTGGTACTGTTTTGGTGTTAAGATGCTAATTGTTGCAGCCTTATGAAAGCATTAATTTTGCGTATGTTGACAAAACTTGTAGCTAGCTATACAACATCAATGTGTAAACAATACATAATGTGATTCTTAAGTGTTGCTTGATTGTTCACTTCTGTGATGTAACACATACATTGATGTATGCATGTATGCATTAGTACTGGTTGAACAGAAGTATCAGTTATACTCACCATCAGAGTTGGGGTAGTTACTTCAGAAAAGTAGCTAGTTATTAGTTACACGTTATTTTTATCCCATGTAGCTTAGTTACAGTTACAGTTACTTTTCAAAAGGTAACTAAGTACTCTAGTTACTAGTTACTTTCGTAGTATAAATTATGACTTGTTTTTGGTTTTTGAAACATGAATTTTGCTCAGATATGCATTATTAGGGGATGCAATACATAAGTGCACTTAAATAACAATTCTGTGGCTATTTCAAGTCAGTTTTAATTATTGCTACGTCTGTTACTCAAGCTGAATCATAGAGAACAGTACACAGAATCTGTCTACTTAATGTGGCTGTAGCATATATGGCACAAAAATTGAAGTGTTCTTGCTTTTAAAGCATAATTAGTTATGGTTGCAATGTAACTATTGTAATTAGTTACTATCGTAACTTAGTTACTTTTCAGACAATTACTCCTAGTTACAAGTTACTAATTACAAAGTAAGTAACTAGTTATATTACTAGTTACTTTAAAAGTAATCCATTACGTAACTTAGTTACAAAAGTAACTAGTTACCCCCAACTCTGCTCACCATAAAAACTATTGCTGGTTTTTAGACTTGAATCCATTGTTTTTCTTTGTATTCATATATTGCATGTTTGAATCCTATGGGTACAGGTAACTAGGTATAAATAGTGGCTTGCGACCAATGAGGACTCAGCTTTTCTTGGAATTTTATATATATTTTAATACATGTGTTTATACACTGTAAAAAAATGAGTATGCCCTGTAACACCAAAACAGCACACTTTGGTGTCACAGGGCACACTTTTTGTGTGCAAAGCACACTTCATTTTTTTATGCATGGAGTACATTCTTTACTTGTACTAGCATATATCTTTACAGTTGCTAGTCACACACACACTCTATCACTGTCACAGTGCTTCAGACAGCACCTTAATAGAAGTCCATATAATCTATGCCTGAATCAATTAGAATTGAATACAAGTGCCCACTCTGAAACCAGAGTCTTAACTGAAATGCATATAGCTAGGCAACTCATTCTCTTCACACCAGCAATGAGTGTTAAAATTTGCGTTTGTTATACTGGTAGTTTAACTTGCAGTGATTACTTCACTGAAGCTATTTGTCTGGAATAATTGTTTGCTCAAAGTTTATTAACTTTAGAAGATATGCAACATGATAAACTGGTGTGCCCATCACTCAACTTGATTGGCACCTTCTAAAAAAGAAACTAGCTGGCTATAATGAGAACAAATGAGAAGTTAAGCTGCACTAAATTACAAGATTGAACATTGCAGTGTGCTGTCTAGCTACATAACTGGCCATTGTTTCATGTTTTCATAGCCTAGCTATAAAGTCAAGAGTTCATGTTGCACTATTTCTTTCTAGCCTAATGAATAAAGGGTCTATTAGAACAAATCAATGAAGTGTCACACTAGTGACTATAATTCTATGGTAACATTTAGAGGTGCTATTTTTTGACTGGAACAATCACAATTTAGCACTTTTAGGTGCTACCATAGTTAGTGTGACTAAAACCAGGCTTCCACACACATCCAGTGGGCCAAATCTTTGACTTTTTAAAGGACCATAACTTGATGTAGGAGTAAGCTACCACTTTCAAATTTTGACCTGTTATTGCATAATACACTTTCAATGGTGTGAAAACTGAGAGACCATATTAGAAATGTGTATCACAGGGGCGGATCTAGGATTTATAAAAGGAGTGGGGGGGCTAACTCAAGGTACTAATCTCTTGGGTGGTGAAGCATGTTGGAACTAGAGGGGTCAGGGGGCATACCCCTCCAGAAAAATTTTTTGAAAAATAGATGCTAAAATACTGCAACTTGGAGACATTTCCACATAAAATTCATATTTCTGCCAGTAGATATTTTATATACTGCCTTTAGATTATAGGTATGGCTCTCTGAAGCATTTTGTAAAGTTTGGGTAGGTACAGACAACCAAGCACATGATGCACCCTCTCAAAATTGCACAACAATAGGTGCATGTTAGAATAATAATGTTAAAAGTGAAAAATTTTGAAATTTGAATGATACGAGATTGAATCTGAGACCATTTTCAATGGAAATTGTGTACCTGAATTAAGTATTGCCATACATATTAACTACACAAGTAGATGAATCAAGCCTTTTAAACAGACCAATGTACTTCATTGCATATATAGGTGCAGGCAGATTTGTAAAAATTCCATAACAGAACCAACTATATGCTTCGAGTGAATGTTCTATTAGAGTAGTTAGGTGACTGCTCTATTAGAGTATCTCAATCTTGAACACCTCCGATGCTGATCCGGGGCATAAACTCCACTGATAATACCTTGGAAAGATGTTTATAAGGTGGGTTTATGAGTATTTGTATTATTAGTGATCTTATAATTATGCTAAGACAAAATTTCATTACAACCCTCAGCATATTGATCAAGTAAAGCCTAAAAGTGAAGGGGGACGTGTTTCAACCCTCAAAGCCTCTCCCTCCAGATCCTCCCCTGTATCAGGTACTTTATTGGATTCTGTTTGATATCTATAGGAGTTATAATTGACCCTATACTGTCTGTCCAACTGTCATGTGATTTATTTGCAACTTTATGTTGATCGACAACATTTAAACTCAGTTGAGAACTGCAAAGCCAATAAGCCACAGTATTCAAATCAGATTGCACTGAAGAATATCTCCACTACATGACTCAAGTCCGAATGGCTACAACTGACGCAATTCAGCATTGCCTGGACTACAAATCCAAACTGAGGTGAGCCGGTGTTCAGTTGATGACAACTGAAACCATCATGGTACTGAAATCAGTTCCTGTACACTGTTTGTTTCTAGACGTTTTACCGCTATCATCTGACAGGTGTCTGATCATTGTATTGTGGCCCGCCCGCCCATACTGCACTAACAGACTTCATGTTAGCGCCAGATGGTGCTTAATTAGTAAACCGCAAGATAAGAGGCGCTTTTAGAAACAAAGTCTATGGTTAGGACCAGGACGACCGAAGACGACGCGAACTTGCTGTAGACCAGAGCTGGACCCAGAAATGCAGCTACCATCAACCGTGTACAACATTCCAACAGGTACTCACAAAAAAAAGTGGCACGTGTTCGCGTTTTGTCTTCCGGTTTTTGTTTTGAAGGGCTGTAAAAAACGAGGTAAAAAGATGGTTTCGTGCCTGGACTGTTCTTTTGTATGGCGAAGGCTTTGCTCTCCACTCTGCTCACACAAAAAAGGGAAGTAAGCGGTCTGGAAACGGGATGTCAACGTAGGTACGCTGCCTCGTACGTTCCGGTACAGTAAGAGGTAGATATGGCCTTTGCCTTAACCTTAGGGGCTTTTTATAGTGTTTGACCTGTGACTTCGAGGGAAATATTTATACTTTTCGCTTGTGGGTTTTTCCGGGAGGTTGACAGGAATTATGCACCTATCAATGTAATCCCCGACTACCACTAGTACGGGCTAAGATGGGGATTTGCATCACTGAAGATTACAATTCCCCACCTACTGAGGAAGTATATACTGGCGATGCAAACCCCGACCAAGTCTCGACCTGCAAACCCGAGAATACTGGGGCTAGGAGGGGATTTGTATGGTCGGGTGGCGTTGGTCTTATGATGAGATAGTTCGAGTATGAATGTAGTAGCTAGGACCCGAGACACTCCTTCCTAAACTGAAAGCACACACTTTTCCTGTCTGGGTGAACTTTAGTGAAGAGACAAATCCCCACTATGTTGGGAAAATTTAGCGATCAATTCCCCCACCATCCCCAACCTTTCCCCACAGTGCTAGTCTCTGTGATAAGGGGAACATCAGGACAAAGACAATCGCATTGGACTGGTATTGGATCAAGTTTTTTGAAACCAGGTGCGTACCCACTTTACTGAAATTGTTTTTGTACACCCCTGTAAATTGTGTGTGTGCACGCCAATCTATATTTAATTTTTCCGTACGCACCCACAGGAGTGAAATCGTTGAATGGTAAAAGCAGCTTGTACGTAAAAGTAAAAGCATAATGAAGTCTGTATTAAACTTCCGCTGGGGTAAACTTTGCTATGAGGTGGTTTCTTTTTGGCAGTCTGAAAGACGGGTGTGGTGACTCTCCTTAGACTTCGTGAATTACCTTTCCTTCCAAGTTTCCACTGAAAAACAACAATGCAGGCCTTGTAGACTACCAGGAATAGCCTATCCCCAAGTTGAAAGTGGTTGTGTCCCCTACATACACGAATGAAAATGAAGAGCAGCTTTGAGGCTTTGTGGAGAGAATAGCAAGAAAAACATGATAGTTGAACAGTTTAGAAGATACTTCTGTGCCTAACATGTTGTTAAAAGCCGTTTGTTTAACAAAGTAATGCATAGCAACGTAATTGAGGAATTACAAAATTTTTATGATTTATGAAATCCAAAATTACATTAATTGATGTATTATAGTTACATAGTTATATATATATATATAGTTGGTTAATTCCAAATGGGTTAGCTAGCTGCATGGCGCCTGGATTTTAGAAGTAGCACAACGTCAACTAGTTTTCTTCTTTTGTAGTGAATCAGTGATCAAGAAATCAATGGCCTAGTGGCGATCACATGCTGACAACAAGGTGCTTGATGGTTGATGATTAAAAAATCTTGAAGATGGTTAAAAGATCTCGAAATCTTAGATAATATGCTGCCACAGATGTGAATCTAATGTTTCTGCTAGTTTTGTGCCTGAAAATTCCTTTTGTTTGTTGTGTCAAGTTCAAACCATTGTTATATATTTGGTTGTAACAGTTATTAGATGAATTATTTCACTGGCAAAAGTTATGGAGAGAGGTTGGTTTCTATGTTTAATTTCTGGTTAGTCATTTTTGTGTATGGTTTCAGTTTGCGTACATAATTTCAGACGAATGCTTAGAAGACCTACTTACTCGGATAGTTGGAAAAGGCAGATACGGTCAGACGCGGACACGGACATTTTCAAAAAGCACTTTTACATTTACGTAACAGTTATTTTTCATACCTAATGCTGTTTTTACAGCAGTATTCGCTTCCAGACCCAGGCTTCGATCTTTTCATAGCACTTATCCATTTATAAGCGCACGTGCGAAGGACTAGACCAGCACTCCACAGCATGCCAAAGACCATATAGTGTTATATACATGCTTAAAGTCTAATACAGAGTTATATAGTTGTAGAGATTAGCTTGTATGTCCCATGCAACTTAGCTTAGCAGACCAAATCCACGATCTTACGTCTTTCCGTATAAGGCGCAGGTGCTTATACCGAGTGTTGACGGTTTCAAGGACCTGGCCTACGAGATTATGTTGGGACATGCTAGATTAATCTCTGTAACTCTGAATTAGATTTCTAGAGCACGTATACAACACTATATGGTCTTTAGAGTGCTAGTCTATCCTTCACACGTGCCCTTATAAATGGATAAGCACTATGACAAGATCGACGCCTGGGTCTGGAAGCGAAGACTGCTGTAAAAATAGCTTTAGGCATGAAAAACAACTGTTATACTTTTTGAAAATGTCCGTGTCCGCGTCTGACCGTATCCGCCTTTTCCAACTACCCTACTTACTCATGGCGTTCTTTTTTTGTAAGGAGTGTTTTGGGTTGTTCTTCTAAACACCTATTACAACCACAGTTAATAACAAGTCCCTCACAAAGATTTCAAGGCTATTAAACATTGCCATCATTAAAAGAATACATACTAAAGTTGACAGCCATTTCATAGGGGGCGCGGAATAGGTGGCACTTATTGGACTTGCATTTTCTGTGATGAAATTAAAAATCCTTGACATGTGCTTCTATTGAAAGTGACCACCACATCAGGGAATATTGTATCCACCCTCAGTACAGCAGTTGACTATTGCCTTTCTTTTATAAATTTAAACTCAAATGAGGAAAATGCAATGAATAGGGATGGATTAAATCAGTTGTGTATGAATGTATGTATGTGCTTTGTGGATGTACACGTGTATCTATGATTTGTTTGTTTACTTTTTATCAGCAGGATATGTCATCTTCGAGAACATGCAAGTTGTATGCTGTTTGTCAGTTGAGAATATACTTGGTAAGTTACTCGGTTGTGTTTCATCTATGTTACCATGTGGGATCTGGAATTCTTGTCTTCATTTAGTAATATTTTAGTAATAATATTTTTTACTCCCTATTTAAATGTACAAACATTAGCTTACTGCCTGGTCCCTAGTGGAATGGCCATTACAATATAGGAAAGGCGATTTACTAAAAGTGTGCCAGATTTAATTACAGGTAAATAGTACTTTTCAAAAGTTGTACTCTTGTGAGCAGTGTATATATAAAAACAAGCTCTGAATGTAATTACAATTTTTATTGTACTTTTTGTAATATGTTGTGATTACCCTAACATGGACACAGCCACAGAGTCCCTGTTTCTGGGATAATTGAACCTTTTGTGCACTATTTCCGCTACCTAGTAAAAATATTTCTTGTTATTGTTTAGTTGATAGTCATGTTTTGAGCATTGATACAACGTTATAGAAATAGGCTAAGATGATCGACAATGACAGCTGGTGGTGGTCACTATTTAGAAATGTGGCATGATTCATGTGTGTGTGCTTATACAGTGTGCCTTGTGAGAGTCAACTAAAGTGCACTTGGAAAAGTACGGAAATTGATGAGATGCCATGGTGTCTTGTGTTGAAGTTTTTTGTAAAACGGAAAGCTAGGCATAATTCAATAGTAACCTAGTCTCATGCCCAGACCCCATTCATCAGGTGGATAAGCTAAATGTCTTGTACGATCTTGTTTGTACAGAGAGTTTGTCATTAATGTTCTATGTATGTGTTGTGGGTAGCTTGAAATGTCCTGATTTGTTAGAAATGAATGTATGGTCCAAATGTGAGACAATTATTGCTCATCACCGTAGATGTGATCTGTAGATGTGATCTGCTCACTCATCCCCGTTCACCATCTTGTGCCATTTCAATTGAATCATTCCTTATCTTTTCTACTGATGCTCATAGAAAGGTAGAGCCAATATTTGTTGGTTTTGTGCAGTCAAGCATTACCACGTATGTTTATATGTTGACTATGTGATACTGTAAACCAGTGATTGTTTCTGTTGTATGCTTACGTAGAATCCTTCAAAAAGGACATCTGTAAATGTGGGCACCAGGGCATTTATCTACACACTCTGTATGGTCCCATTTGTATTAGCATGCACACATTTAGACCCTTGAAATCAGGACACCAATAGGGACACTTCTGGAAGTTGTCCAGAATAGTGGTTTCCATGATATTCCATTACGTAATTACATTATGTATATGATTATTGAATTAGGGATTAAATGGCCACTACTATATCTTCAGGTGTAGGCAACCTCCCTTGTTTCGCTATTCACTCGATCACCTCTGGAATCAGTCCAGTCACTGACTACGGCAACTGCAAACAATTTCTGTTACAAACACAGTGAAGCCTAGGGAAGCCATCATGAGGTACTGTGAATCACAACACCCTGTGCTGTTGGCAATGTGTGCCATTGTATGTACTGTGGTATGCCAAAAGGTAACTGTCGGATTGAAGCGACGTCAAACAGTGAAAAGAATAAAGGCGTCAATCAATCAATCAGTTAATCAGCAGAAAATCCCACTTCAATTTTCAATACATCGTGTTGGAAGCTGTTGTACCTAGCCAATATTGTGTAGACGCCATGAAGGTATTGTGAAACTGCTTTCTGATCAATATGTTTTGTGAGAGAGTACAAACCTCTTTATGTATGCAGAGTACTGTTGTACTGTATAATATTCAAATGACCATGTCAAGTAGGTCCCAAATGTAGCTAAGGCGCATTTCATGACCTCATCAATAAGACCGCCTCATATAAAACTTTCAACAAGTTTGATATTGAGGCTGAAATGTGGTCTCTAAATTCCATAGCGCCATGCTTATTATAATGTTCTATATAGATCAACAAAACATAACAATTGTGTGTATGTAACATTGGTTAGAGCTAAGTGACAATGGCAATCAGTCAATTAAATGATCATGACCACCAGGCCCTGTAGTAGCACCTTCACTTCACTTGGCTACCACAACACAGGGGCTTTGGGCTACTAAATTCCATAGAACTCTGTTTTGAAGTCTAACTATTATATAACAACCATGTCAAGTACGTATCTCCAAAGTTAGGTAAAGTGTACTTTAATAACCTCATCAATAAGATCACCTCACTATGGTGACCATATTAAGTGCACAAGCGACAACATACATATCTAGCTTAGGTGTACTTCTTGACCTCATTGATAATACCACCTCAATATAGCAGTCCCTAACAAAGGTAACAGTTTATCACATAACTAATAAGACCTCATCTTAAGTGAGGCCAAACTTTGGTGTTGATGGTGGTGTATTGAATGAGAATTTATTGTATAAGGATTAGAATGGCAAATTATCCTGGAGTGCCACTCCCAGGAGGTTGTGCCATGTTTCACAGGTGAAATGGTGTGTTCACTACAAGTCTCACTTTTACATGTTTCATTGCCCTTTTGTTTCCCAGGTAACACCAGGTCCCCATTAATGTGGCTGAGTAACCTGAAGCAATCCTAGTAGCAGTTTTCTCACTTGTACATACAGTGGAACCTTGATTTTCCAACTAATTGGGGAAAGGTTTTCATATTATTGAATAGTATGTAAAATTGAATATCCATACATTTACAGAGCTTTATTCAACTACTCTAATAAAGCATACACTTGTTGACAAAATATCCTAATTGAGCAGTCAATTTGGTGTTCGGATAATTGAAAGTTCGGTCAATCGGTGTTCAGATAATTGAGGTTCCACTATATGTATGTATAATGTGTTGTTGACTGTATGCGTTGTTGTGATGTCCAAACACATGTACTGCTACACACTACAGGACAGTGCCTGCAGTGGTTAAATAGCTTTACAGTATGTCAATGGTGTACGTAACTTGTTAATATTGTTGCTAGAAGACACTACCGATGGTATGACAAGGAGGACAACAATTTGCTTCCCAGCATCCCAGTTGCCCCCAACAACTACGTAAAAGCTGAATCTACAATTTTGAGGTGAGAATAAGCGTGTGCATCTCCAGTCTGTGATACGTACTGTACATACAGTATGTCTTTGTGTTGTGGTCTATTGACTGTTGATATTGAACATACACGTAATGGACTGTTTAAAAGCTGAGGAGTGTACATATACAACTACTGACGTTGTGGTTACCAGCTAGTTGTACACCTTAATGTTTGTTGTTTGTATGTACATAATTGTAAATTGAGCGATCAAAATTGACCAAGAAAAGTCCATCTGACGTCAAACACAAAGAGATTCCATTAGCCATTATTGAGCAATGCTTTTGTGAAGGTAACAGTTAGCTGAACAATCAGTCTAATTCAGTCATGGGTACAGACTGAAATAGGAATTTAATGTCCACAAGTACATGTATGTCTTCAGGTGTAGGTGACTAGTAAAGGGTCTAAGTAACTTAGACACCTCCAAAATCCACCACAAAAAGGGTCAAAGTACATTTTACTACTTCTATACAGTTGAGACAAGTGGCTGGTATTACATAGAAACCTGTAAAACCTCAGTTTACTGTTGGGCATGGTCTAACACTTGACAGTTTACTTTGGGCATGGCTTGTAGTCACTGCTAAACCATCAATACATAACTTAATTAAAATTCCAAATAACTTATGTCTACCCTCCCCCACACCATTATACTACACAGCATAGTGGAGGTTAATATCGGCTTTGATTTCATCAAAACTGATTAATCGGCTAGTGGTCAATATTGGCCCGATACTGATTATTGAACCAATTATCGATGCAACACATAGACGACCTTCCTTTTTTCACTACTTTTTATTTCTGTGGTCGCTAACCAAACTTAAAATTCTTAATTTTTGCTTATGCAAACTAAAAGTTCTGTAGAATCATTATGGGTCCATTTTAGTCACTATAATCCTTCTGAAGGCATGTATAAGCTTTCAAATCAATACTGATACTGCTATGACGTGCTGGTATTTAGTTTTATTTCAAGAAAAGGAAAATTCCATTGTATGATATGTACACTGTGATAAAAAGGCCTCCAGTCAGTGTATGGCCTTCTCCAAAAAAATATTTTAGAGATGCTTAATACGCACGAAGATGATCATCATGATGGACATTATGTAGTAACTGATATTTATAAGAGTACATGTTATTGTTGATTGTGGGTTTTGGTTTCCAAAGATCTAAATGATACAAGGTGGTCTGAATGTGTACAGTAGATTGCAAGCCGGTTGCCAGTTACAATTCCTTTTGTTGGTGATGTCACATGAAAAACAGCCAATGGATACTTTGTAAGAATTTGAATTAGTCTGGCTGCCTATCATTGTTGGTTTTTCACATGAGTCCCATTCTGAATTTTTGTACAATTGACAACCAACATGCAAAACACTAATGATGCCTCATTGAATTTTTCTTGAGTTGAACATTTGGAACTCATTGTGAAATTTGAAAAATAGAAATTTTTTTAGAATTGTTGTGGATACAGTAATAAGGATTTCAATTCAAAATAGTCGTTAGCAGGCAGTTTTAATTGTAAGATTCATTCTAAGTGACTACTGTATTTGAGTATCTATTTTTTAGTCTTTGTAATGTGCCTTCAAAAGTTTTTTTAGCACTGTAACACCGTGATATCAGTTAGTTTCATAAGACAAAAACGATTGCCAGATTATCTTCTATTGTTTAGTATGGTGGTACTTATGGTAGGGATCACTAAGGTAACTAGCATAGCTATTAAAAGACCAGAAACCAGTCTCACTTTAAACACCCTGACAGAATTGTGTTGGCAAGCTCATTGCAGTACAATAACCAGTACATATCCCTTCATATGTACCCCCTTTTATACAAATAGTGACTTTTTAAATTTTTTTTATCCACACTTTCACGGTATTACAGTGTTAAGATATTAGACGGTACAGATCCCGCAGTTAAACTAACTACTCGGTACTTTGTATTGATCAGCATTAACTGCATGTATAGATGTTGCCTTCTGCTTGCCATTCTGCATACCATAGAAGATGCATGCATCATGAATTTGTGTATGTACCTTTCTCCTTCTATGTACCTTTCTCCTTCTGTGTATCCCGTCTGCGGTGCATTTTTTGGCTGGTATTTTTTTGTTGATATTCATTGGTGAAGACCCAAACCTCCACGACATCCCTACTACAGTATACTGCACTACTATACTGTATAAATCATACTGTATGATTTATCTGGCCATACCGTCCTTTGTAAGCAAACTATTTAATGGTAAAAACAATGAATAAACCATGTATTAAATGTACGTACAGTTACAAGGGTAAGCATTGCGTTGTGATGGTTTCCTTTGGCCGTGTTGAAGTACAAATGTAGCAAGACTTTGTAAACAGTTTCCTGAAGTAGTTGTAAACAGTCTCCTGAAGTAGTTGTAAACAGTCTCCTGAAGTAGCATAACAACAACTTTACAAATATCATCTCCAGATAATAAATACTATGAGCCTTTCTAGAAAAACCCATGCGAAGTAAATTTCCACATTTGCTGTATGCTAATTGTTTTCATGTGATCCAGTATTTTGGTTTCATTGGCCTACGTTATTCCACGGACTGGACTGGACTGGACTGGACTGGACTCGTGGACCAGCGTTGAAACCAGTCCAGGCCAACTGGGTCACATTTTCTCCGGGTCAGACCCGGTTTACATGGATCACGTGAGAAACGAAATTGTTCGTTTGACAACATGGAAACTTATAAACGCTAGCCGTGTAGTTCTTTCGTGAGCCACGCCTACTTATCATGTTACAAACATACGCTCAGCCACGCCTGTTCATTAGTAAGTGCAGTCTGTAACACAAAACTGTATCGGTTGCTGTCTACAAGCTTATGTAGAGCCACACCCACTAATTGATTATTGTACGAGTTGTATATAGTCTAGTCTTGCAGCAGGATAAGTACTTCTGCGAGCCACACCCACTTTAATATATCGGGAAATTGTAATACTAGATATGAACGAAGCCACACCCAATTGCTGTCTGTAGCTATGTAAAACCAGACTCACTGTCTGATTTTAAATTATAAACTTACTGGCTTAGTTATCACATAACTACTCGTTTACTCAACACAAATCGAACGCTCAAAACATAGTCTCGCTCGCTCGTGACTACCCGAAACATAGCTCTGATCACATGTCTCGGCTTTAATTAATCCGGGTCATCCGGGTCAGCAGTAGTGACCCGGTTTCAACACTGCTGTGGACTGAGCTGGAAACAGCTTTTAAACAATAATCCAGGAATTATCCATCTCTTGCAACACTGGAGACACCACTATCGAGCTACAACTGCTGCTGCTGGCTCTTCCTTACAAGTCATGACACTAGCGCATGCACTAATTAATTAATACACTTACGATACATGCCGTACTAGCAGTGATACGGCGTGATAGAGGCTATTCTTGTAGCGTAGATGTTTTCCTTTGGTGCTTTAGCATTAGTGTTACAGCTGTAGAGATGAGCTAGTAATTATTCTTAGCAGGTAACTAGGTGGCACCACCAGGCAAGGTGATGGGGCTATGCAAATAATCTGGCTCATCACTACAACCCCAAGTATTGAAGCAACAAAGGAAAACATGTACGCTACAACAATAGCCTCTGTCACGCTTTATCACTGCAAGTACACGTGTATCGTAAGTTTTTTTTTGTAACGTAAGTGTATTGTAATTGATTAGTGCATGCGCTAGTTCATCCGACTTGTAAGGAAGAGCAGTACCAACAGTTATAGCTCGATAGTGGTGTCTCCAGTGTTGCAAGAGATGGATAATGCCTGGATTATTGTTTAAAAGCTGTTTCCAGCTCAGTCCACCAGTCCAGTCCGTGAGTCCAGTCCAGTCCGTAGAATAAAGTAGGCCGATTTCATTCACGTATTCTTTGAGTATTAGTGATTGTAATTGTAGTCAATAGACCTTATATGGAATAGCCACTTTTATTCTGTGTGGATATATGTACACTCAAGCTGGTGATTGATAAGTATTTTTTTGTTACATTTGTCCAGAGAGGGGACTGAATCATGTCTAGCAGTCATCTGTGTATTCCAGTGGTCCCACTTACACCTTGAAATTGAAAATTCAGATTTGCCTCATTATTTTTTTCATCTCTGGAAATAACTGGCAGACCTATATGTTGAGAAGAATTTGCAAGATGCTATTAGTCATAATTGGGATATAACCTTTGTTACAAAAATTCAAAACCACAATACAACATGACAAGAGAGACTATAAATTCTGATAAGAATCTCTGAAGTGTTGGATAAGTGCAGACTGCACAAGAAGAATGTATTGAAAATTTTTGGATGGTCATGTTTAACTATTTGACCTAAAATATTTAGCTACTCTGACTGTATTCACTCACTATTTCTGTTAAGGGTGCTCGCTGATATCTGAAGCCATTTAAGTTCCAGTCTAGTAACTGCATGTAACATGTTTTTGCTTTAAAGTCGTCACTGACATATTGGTAAATGATTGTTTGGTATGAATTAATCTGAAAGCAAGTGTTATTTATGCAACTAGTGTCAAATACAAGTTTCATTTGTCGCTAATATGTGTTCATGCCTTGTTTTCTCGAGTGATAAAGTAGTTTGTATTGCAATTGTAAGCCTGCTCATGTAGGGGATGATAGCTGCTGATGTTGGAGTGCCTAGCGTAACCTATCCAAGATGCAACTTGGAGATTCCAGGCGTACATTGTGTTTAGAGCAGTGTTTATGACGTGTTACTGTATATTGAAAAGTTAGTGATTGCAGTTATTAGGAATTTGTGTGGTTATTATATCGATAATGTTGGGCACACACTATCTTTACTAAAAATAAAACTGGTTCTTGAGTGATAGCCGAAAAGGCTTCGAATTTTGTAGGGAGATTTGCTGATAGATTCTCTAGAGGTGTATGTTTAGATTTTTTGCATAGCCTTATGGCTTTGTGAGTTACGGCAATGATAACACGAGTGGTGGAGCACACTTATAATACTAACATTAGTTCTATGTGCAGGGTTCTGCCTACACTGGTCAGCAGTGGTTCAAAGCAACTAGTACCTCTAAAAACCGACCAGTACCTCTTAAATCTGACCAGTCCAATTTTTGGATACATATGCAATATACCCTAATACAGCACACATCACATCAGTTCATGTTAACTTTAGGCCACCACTCTGGGCAGAATCCAGATGTGAGCTATGTATTAATACTAAACATAAAGTTGTGAATTACAAGCTGAAGTTTTTCCAATGCTATACTATAAGAAGTGAAGGACTAGTTTCGATTTATGTACTTCATAAAGAATCTCACGTAGTTATATAACGGCGTAGGGTAGCAGAATTCTGTTTGGTTTGTGTTAAAGAGAAAGGAACTCACTTCAACGTAGATAGCTTAGGATTCATTTTACACATTGTGTGAGTACAAGTAGCAATACAAAAATTGCATGTTGTATTGCTTCAGGTAGCCACGAGCACCCTTAGCATTTTGTAACTTCCAAGTTCATACTATGAAAAGAATGTTATAAACTACAAAACCCCTTCTCTTATTTTAAAACATTATATGGTACAGTTGACTTCAAGCTTCTCACATGCATGGCATTTTCACATTCCACCACTCCTTTTGTGGAGTGGAGAAACAGATTGTCATGTGAGAATAACGCCGTGGCAATGCATAGAGAAATATAGGCCACGTATGGCTATACAGCCACATATGTGATGTGTTCTCACACTTTACAACACTTGTTACTAAGTACGGTGAGGGTTCTACTAATGGCCTGGGGGTTACCAAATTGCTTAGTTCCTGTAGGTCGTGGTGTTTAACTTATTTTGGCTATGCATTGCAATGGTTAATACACGTACCTTTATAGCCACAATATGAGTATGAAAGAGCAACAAAGCAATACACACTAGACGTAGATACATGGCATTAATGTACTTGTTGTCTCCATCTACAGGCATTACTATATGTGACCGTCTCAGTAAAAACCTTACTTGTTTGCACAACCATGCGTATTAAGAAAACAAAATTTTAGGAATTACGCATGCTGCAAAAAAAAATGCACTTGGACCATTAAAGAAAGCCTTTTACCATCTTACTCACCTGCTCATGGAGAGTTCCAAAATCTCTGTTTTGTCTCTAAAGCCCCAATGGTATGCGTGTTACATGTGTTTGTTTACAATGTGGTAAATGTAAACAAGATCATTGTTATTTCTTCAACTAAACTGCCTTAATACCCATATGTGTAAGTGACTACAAGACTAACACTGCACGTTGGTTGGTTGGCTTATTAATGCATAGTGAACATATTAGGCCACTCCAAATGAGACTGTCCTCCCCCGCATCACGTTTGGGCACCTGCATTGCATGTCATTGTTGTCATTATTTTTCCAATACCACTTCCTGTGCTGCTTTCTGGAAACTTCTCATGGAGCCTTTTATTTTGCATTGCTAATAAGCACTTGTTTTGGTGGTTGTTAGCTTGCAAAGAAGCCATTTTCATGGCTTGAAATCCTCTCAAGATCGAGATACTCTAATAGAGCAGTCACATCTTAATAATGGTGATAATGAGCCTCCTTCCCGCACCGAATAATGAAAACATCAGGACGGGAAACTACGGTCTTCTTTGGAGTGGCCTTAAACCAAATTGCAACGTTGTAGAATAAAGTAAACGGAAGTTATGGCTGCGAATGTAAGTGCCTGTAGTTTATTTTCAGTATAGCTGCTGGAATGTCTTGCTCTTCCTACTGTCTAGCACTATAATTTTAGTAATCCATTCCTTGGACACTGCAGATAATGCTTAAAAATTTTTTTTTATTGGAAGTTTTGTGAACAAGTCAGGCTTTTGCTGAGAGAGTCAAATCTATAACTATAGCCTGTATCATTAATTTGGAAAAATGTCATGTTAAGGTGGCGGTATACTGGAAGCCATTGAAATTCCAAAATATATGTACTCTCCTAAATTTAGTTCTAGCACACAGACCTTACAGGTTACACACACATGTCAAATTTCAATTGAAGAAGTAATGTACCCTCTACTACTGGCTACAAGTTCAGAGAAATGGGATCTTTACTTACCGACTTACGCCATGGGTAAAATGCGCCTTCGAAATAACCACTTGGCGTCAAATTTCAATGAAGGGAGCACCTACAGATCTGTGATCACCACACTGTATGTTAGTATAGGCTACTAGCTAGTGCCCAGTAACAGAGAAGACTAGGTAGCTTTCAACACACAAGAGTTATTAACCATTATAATTTTCATGGCATCGCAAAGTTGTGAAAACATCACGAATATTACTCATTACAGCAATAGAAGCCGTTTCTTTACACGACTGGTCACTACGCCTACGTATATTACACCACCTAACACAAGTACAGAGGTCTAACTCACTAGTATACTAGAGAAAACTGACACAGAAAAACTGTCCTCACTCTTTGGGATACCATACTAAAATCACAAATTACGCTTGCTGCCAAAATTTTGTGCAAAGGATACGAATCTCCTTAAACTAAGTTCCTATACTACTCTACTTACTTTTGTGAATGTCTTCTTTACTACTACACATTAAGCAACGATGAATTTCTTCTTACAACAAAGCCACATGCTTTAACATGCAGCATAGCCATACTATTATTACATAAGTGTAATTGCATAATCTAAAAGCAAATTCTTGTGGTAATATTATGGCTTCACTTCATAAGGCTTCCCTTTAGATGGGTTTCCGGTATACTGCCACCTTAATATTCTGTCAACAACTGAAAATGTCATACTACAGTTGTACCACAAGTTTGTACAATCAAAGACATGTCAGTGTGTACTACTTAGAGTATTATCCAGTCAAAGTTTGCAGTGATAGCAGTAACAACTAAAACCCACAATCAGTTATTGTACTGCATTGTATTTAAGGAATCCAACACCGCTCTGTATACATTTAACACTATAATTTCTTCATGGTTTACTTCATAATTTTTGGAAAGACCTTTACAATTAGTAGAAGAGTCTTCAAGTCTACATGTTAACTGTGTGTAGGTCCAAGTGGGGTACAGTATGTTTGTTTTATTTATACATGCTACTGAAATTTTATACACGTTTTACTTGCAATAAAGCTCAAATCAATAAATATCAGATTTGCCTGGTCATGGAGAATAAGAAAATCTTTTCTTTGTGTTTATACAACAAAAGGCACATATTTACAATGAGATAGAAATAGAGTTTACTGTCATCATTCCATTGTTAAAATGGCGTTATTCTTTATGTACAAGGAGGAAATATGGGGAAAACACAATTCCTTGATGGATTTGTTTTAGTTATGAGTTGTGATTGATTAATTAAGTACCTGTAACTTATTTGCTTTATTGTCGCTGAATTTCTTGCTGTTCCAAATGTCTAGCACAAAACTGTTCTTGGTAGTTCTTGAACATTACTGTTGTGATACAAGGGTTGTCACCTACGCAGTGTATTCTAATGGACTGTTTAATCTAGGACTCAAATGATCAGCTGAATATCTGGATTAATATTCATATGCATTTCAGCCGAATAATAAAATAACAAACGATTATTCTCATGTGATTATTTATATGGCGACGTGTGATTAGCTGTTAGCAATTAACAAAGCGTAAGATGGTGCTAATGAAAGTATCAAGAAGGAAAGACTACTGTGATAAAGCAAGGAGTTGTAATAGCATTAGGCAGCCAATAATTAGTGAAGATTTACTACTTCTATGGTGAATCGCTGTAAGCGTAAGACTTTGTACAGAATAGCTGCTTATCTCCAGGTATTGTTACATGTAGGTTAGAGACCTTGTACGAATATCCGAGGACATGGTCTCCAGTCGGCTTAGAAAATGTAAATATTTTATATGGGCATATAGGTGGAGTCATTGTGTGATTGGGTTATATGAAGTACTTAAATCGTCACGCAATATGAATGTACTTTTGTCTAAGTGTTGAGATATCGAAGCTTGCACCGCTTCCTTTCACAAGTTGCACTTGGATCTGACACAGCTGGAAATGGCAGTGATCTAATGTCAAGCCGGATTAGCGGTAGCCAATGCCTATAGCGTCACGGTAGTGTAAAGAACACACGTGTCAAAGAAGCAACTTGTACAGATTTATACGATGGGAACGAGTTATCATAAATTGTGCCTTCAGTGGTGTCACAGTAGCACAAAGGACAGGCACATTTCAAATATGGACCACGCCCACTTTACACGTAGAGCAAAATAACATTTCTTCGAGGAAGCTTACCCATTTAGGCCTTAGTGAAGCTCATCCATAGTTTAACAGAAGACGAAAACAGATTTAAAACACTCTAGAAACAGATGGGTACTAAACAGAATTTTCCGTGATATTTCTGGACTTCCCTGTTCATCGTAACAAACATACGTACAACATTAGCTCCCATAATTGAATTCTATTAGGCATGGCTATAAAATGAATAGAGTGATTAACCACATGTTGGCTACCCGATTTAGGCTATCAGCCTGAATATGCTTGGAGGGAGCATTGCAAATCAGTGATCAAAAATGAGATTTGTGATGCTTGAGGTCTTTTCTGCTAGCAGCTTTCTAACCACTTTAAGAACCTGCTAGCAGGTGTCTTAGTAGATTTTAAAGACCTCATTATCCTCCAAAGATCAAAGACTATTATGCATACCATTTTCTAATTTGTTATAAACACTTTCTATCACAGTATCACTGTGATAATCCTTTCAGAGAGGGCTTTATGGTATCTCTTTCTTCTTAGTATGTTATTCATACGAAGCCAAAAAGTGGTTATTTGTAGGCTTCTTAGCAATGGTTGCTTTAATTACTGAATTGCATTCATAACAATGAAACCTTACACCAATTATTAGACTAATTTGGTTAGAACTTCTAATACAGTAAACCACTATTCGTTTGAGCCCTAGTTTTAATCCCCATGAGGTAGACTGGGTTAGGGATTAGCATATCTCAGGTGTAGGTGACCTGCCTTGTTTCATTTCTTGGATACCTGATCAAACTTAAAATTTCTAATTTTCCCTTGTTTACTTTTTTGTAACATTTTATTAAGACAAGTGTACTTCATCAAACGAAACTAGACTTATTGTTTTCGTCTGAACACACACTGGTAACCAACTACGAAAACTGCCAAGTGACCATTACGCTTTGTTTTCAGCTACGTCATGGACTTATCTTTTTGTGCCCTGTTTCTCATTCCCCAACAGTTCAAGGTGTCAATTGGTGGTAGCATGTAATGACTTCCGTATAGCTACGTTTGCAGCAGGAATCATCCGTATTAGTAGCTGAATTGATTGCAGAGGCATTTCTCGTGCTATTGTTTGTTTGTAACGTCATGTAGCATGCTGAACAAACGTACTGAACGCACTTTTGGGTTTGGTTATATCTGCCGAAATGCCATGAAGTTATTTATATTTTATGAGTTGCTAGTGTACTGTATGATACTGCAAACAACAGTGATGTTGATAACAAATCCACACAGTCTAACATTTGTTATTATTTAATAGAGTTGCACCAATAATCGGATCGGTTATCAGGTAAGCCATAATATCGGCAACATTTTAACATATCGGTATCGTTATCGGCTTGAAAATAAATAACAATCCGATATAAATATGCGCCGATATAAGCATGTGATGTGTGTTTACAAATAATTATTAGTGGTTACGTGTGACATAAGAAGCGGTCGGTAATATGGGAGTTTTTTAGTGAGGATGAAGACAGCAAATATGCCATCTGCAACAAGTGTAAAACAAAGGTACCAAGGGGCGGTTCGTCCACAAAACCCTATACTACTGCAAATTTAGTTTAGCACTTGTCTACAAAACACAAGGAGATACACAAACAATACCTCGAAAGGAAGGCAAGTAACGAAGCTACTGCTAAGCCACCCAATGAAATGTGAAAAAGAACATTACAACAACTATCGCTTGAGGTGACTGAGGACCGGACAAAGATACATATGGGATATTAATGAGCCCAAAGAATTACTAGAAAGTAGGTGAAATGATAGCCCTAGATTGTCATCCACTTTCGGTTGCTGAAGATGTCGGGTTTAGTCGAGTGTTGAAAGCAATTGGAACTGAGTTACAACTGTCCAAGTAGGAAATACTGTATTGCACAGAATACGTGATCCCTATGATCTGTGTTGGGATGAAAGAACAGGTCAGCAAGCTTTTAGGCAGTGATGAGCCAGTAGTTAGCTTAACCACTGATATTTGGAGCTGTAGTTCTAATAATGCATCCTTACTGAGCTTGACTGGCCATTGGATAGACAAGTCTTATGTCAAAATATATGCTGTACTACATGTGCAAGCGATGGAAATGGCTCACACTGGTGAGTACTTAGCAGAAAGAATTTTGTCAATGTTAGAAGCTGGAGTATCCCACAAGAACATGTTTATTTAGTGCTTAGTGACAGTGCCAGCACTATGGTGAAGGCTATACAAGAAGCTTCCTTGGCACACTTTGGGTGTTTCGCTCATTCACTACAGCCTGTTGTGAAGGATGGCTATTGTGTCAGAGAGCTATAGCTGAGATAACTGCCATTTGTAGGAGTACAGTGGGTCACTTCCTCCGATCATCTACTGCATCACATAGCCTCACTAGAATTCAAGAGAGTCTTAACTTACCACACCGCAATGGTAAAGCAAGATATAAGTACCAGGTGGAACTCTATACTATATATGTTCCAATCAATACTGAGCAGAAAATGGCTTTAGCTGCCTATTGTGCTGAAAATGACAGTATTCAGCAGCTATTCACTTACCAGTTAGGATTGGTGAAAAAATGTGTTGACATACTAGGTCCTCAAGGATCATGTACCTATATATATGTACCTCAAGTTTGTGATTGTGGGTTTTAGTTTTGATGACTGTATTTGTAAATAGGTTGCTGTCCTTACAGGCAAATGAAGCAACGATGATAACTAAGGTGTTCTACAGCTTCTGTGATATAACTGGCTTATATCCAAGACCGTCGGCACTTTGATCTATGTGGCTTCATATACTGCCAATGGCAACTGTTTATCTAACAACTGCTGTGGGTAGATTCAAGTAAAAACTGTAGGCGTATATGGCTTAATATATTCAGTTTGCATAACACAATATGCTGACACTGCATTGTGATTGCACATTTGATGTTTACCACCTTACTGGAATAGGCAATAGCTACTGGGCAATAACTACCAGGTTGTCCCCATAAATTCTTTGTGAAGTGTGACTTTACTGTGATATAAATAGTAAGTTACTTGTAATATATACGGTACAGTCGTAATAAGTCATAGCCTTGCATAGAGAAAGTATAGGCCACACATGGCCTGTGTAGAGAGATAACCACAGCCACACATTAACGGTACTAGTTTCTAAAGGTAGTTAATTTGCATACAAGGACCTCCAGTAAGTGTATGGTCCTTTCTAAAAATATAATTCGAAATAGAATGATTCTAACTAAAACCTCCATATTAGTAATGTTTTTTACTTAATGTTTTATAGATGTACATGTAGCTTGTGATTGTGGGTTTTAGTTTTGATGACAGTATAAACATGTTGCTGTCCTTTTAACAAGTACCAGGACGTAACTACAACAAGTAGAAGGAAAAAATAGGAATTTTAAGCTGGATTAGTGATCCAAGAAAAAAAAAAAAGCAGGGGGAAAAGGGAGCAACTAAAAGTTGTGAAACAATGAAGGTTGCCTATACCTGCAGATATACTAGTGGACATGTAATCCCAAATTCAATCTATAACCATCGCTGAATTAGGGATTACATGTCCACTAGTAGATCTGCAGGTATAGGCAACCTCCCTTGTTTCACACTTTTTAGCTGTTCCCTTGTTTCCCTGCCTTTTTGTTCCTTGATCCCTAATCCAGCTTAAAATTCCTAATTTTTCCTTCTATTTGTTTGTTTACTTTTTAATAGCACAATCATGAGTACTTAATCCATGTGTACCACATTAAAAGAAAGAATGGCACCAGGCATTCCATAATTGCGTCTGAACACGCACCCCAATAATCAATTACACACTGAAAAGTGAGGTGGCCATTATGCTTCACTCGTTATACAGCATTACACATGAAGAACAGGAAAAAAACTTCTCTGCAATGAATCTAGTTGCTACGGTAAATGCCAGCGAAAAGCTTGACACGGCCAGAGGGAAGCTGTATCGTGCTATCGCAAATTATTACCTTGCGTTGTCAGCGAAAAGAATTGGAACACAAAGGAGGACAAAGGTAAGTCCATGATACATGCATTGTACGTACTGTGGTTAATGAAAAGGCACGTCTCGGGACGAAGCAATGTCGAAACCACTGCCTAATTGAAACGCTAGCAAAACGGAAACACTACAAAATGGAAACACCTCACCAAAAAAACATAAAACGCAAATGGAATGGAAACTTTTTTTGTCTGCTATTGTACTAATGTACCGCAAGCAACAACCATGTTAACAAATATCATTTGCTATTATTTAACACTGGTGTTTATTATTAAACTGCAAAACAATGTACAACAGATCTTCCAGACCATAATGACAATTTTGTGGAATATTCAGCTATTAAAAGTGTAACAGCATTTTTACTTGTCATTCAAATTAGAATAGTAACTATGTCGTATTATTTTACCAGTCATCTTACTTGGTTGCTAGTACACAGTTACAATTCAGGTTACCAAAATGTAAAAATAGACGATACGATCCGAAAAATATCAAATCCATCGATACAATACAATTTACTTGATACCAATACAGTTGATACTGATACAGGTAGCTCACATGATCAGTTAGTAAAATTTCATTTTAAATGGGAAGTGACTGCTATTAGGAACATCTGTAGATGGCACTTTAATGCTTAATCAAGCTATCTAAAAAGCACTGTTGATACATATGTGCTTATGACAAGCAAAAACTTGTGTTGTGAACCAAGATACCTTCATTTCAGTAGATTTTGAACCACATTGGTATTGTATCATATCATATTGATAATTTACAAGGAAATGTTGAATGTTGGATTAAATCATAAGTCTTAGTATTGCCCATCCCTGCTACTATATGTGTCACATGGTTGCATACAAGGGCCTGCAATGAATGTATGGTCCTTTCCAAAAATTCTATAGTACCATTTCTGTTGGTTTACAATGGGTGACATGAATATGTTTGGGGTTTTTATAGATGTACATGTACCTGAAGCTTGTGATTGCGGGTTTTAGTTTTGATAGTAGTATTTATAAAAATACTGTACGTTGCTGTCCTTACAAGCAACGATGACAAAGTGACTACTACTTTTGCTAGACAAGACTCAACAGCACAATGTGTGAATATTATATGTTTAGTGCTAATAAATACTTTAGGTTTAAGGAAGAAAATCCATCCCTCCTGGAGGAAGACTGAGTGGCCCTGACTAGACATTGGGTAAGCTGTAGTTCAAATCCTGGGGTTGGAGAGATTTTTTTCCTTACTTTGGCCCCTTTTCTGTTACACCTTATCAGTCATTAAGTCAAGTCGCTAGGTCTAAGTCCCTGAAATTAGGTTAGGTAATCCTAAGGCTGCAGCACATGCTCCTGTCAGACCTTCAATGTTGGTCACTGTAAAGTGTTAATAATAATAATATTTGGACCCACCTACATATTACAGAGGGCTGTATTACATATTAGATCAATTTTGTTTGTTGCATGCTCCCAGCCTGCAACTACAAGTGGCATGAGTGAGACACGTGTTTCTCTGGTGTAGTTCAGCCTCAAAAACATAGTTTGTAGTAGTATCTTGGTCTCAAGGGCACTTCCCATTCACTATTACTCTTTGTTCTTGCCTGTACAGCCCTATTCAGTGCTGTCAACCCAAAGCGCAGCCAATCACGTCCGCATTAAAAAGAAGTAATACATTACAATTTCGGATGTAACTCATTACTTTGTGATGTAATATGTCATATTACTTCGTTACAATATAAGTAATTTAATCAAAGACTATGGTAGTACTGTTTAAGTAGAACTATGCTGTAACACCATCATTTATCTCTTGTTTCACTACTTTTTAATGCATAGATCCCTACTTCATTATTAAATTAACAATTTTTAAAAATGCTAGTATTGTTATGTAACGTATTACAAATGTAACTCATTACCCCCAGCTCTGATGACATCATAGCCGTGCATAAAGAAAGTATAGGCCACAGATAGCCTCATGTAGAGACAGCCACACACGTATCAGGCAGTAATAGCTGAACCTACAGGGTGTATGTAGTTAATGCCAGCGTTGAAACCGGGTCGGGTCATCCGGGTCACATTTTCTCCGGGTCATCCGGGTCTGACCCGGTTTACAATTTATCCGGGTCTGACCCGGATTGGATCACGTGAGAAACGAAATTGTTTGTTTGACGACGTGGAAACTTATAAACGCTATCGCGTAGCTCTTTCGTGAGCCACGCCCACTTATCACAGTACCAACATACGCTCAGCCACGCTCATTTGTTAGTGAGTGTAGTATGTAGCACGAAATTGAGGGTATCTATGGTGAGGGGTAGCTATTGTCAGTAGGTGAAGACCTTTTTTTTTTTTTGGTCTTCAACCTACAGCTAGACTGAAGTTGCAATATTTACTCAGCACAAATCGAACGCTCAAAATGTAGACTCGTTCGCTCGCTCAAGACTAGCCAAAACACGTCTCGGCTTTAATTAATCCGGGTCACATCCGGGTCAGTGAGTCATCTGGGTCAGCAGTAGTGACCCGGTTTCAACGTTGGTTAATGCATCAAGGACCTCCAGTAAGTGTGTGGTCCTTTCTAAAAAATGTAAATTCTGTTTAGTGCCCATAATGATGTTGATATTAAACTTGGTATTTTATAGATGTACATAAAGCTTGTGATTGTGGTTTTTAGTTTGATGGTAGTACTTTTAAACACATTGCTGTCCTTTCAAGCAATGAAAATGGAAATAAAGTGGCCACTACTTTTGCATGGCTCAGCAACACATTGTATCAATATCATGTTTATTTTTGACCTATCTATTTCTCTCCTATCACCACCATGTTGTTAATTCATGGATAGCAGATAAATACCTTTGTGGATTGACTATAACATAGGGAGAAAATAATACTGTGAGTGGGGGAAAGTTTTGTGTTTTTGTGGTTTCAAAGCAAACTGCAAAAGTTTCTTGCTAAATCAATAAGCTACAGTGTGTTTAAGCTTTACCATGAAACTTTCACTGTCCGTGAATAGTCTCGGTAATCCTTTACCGCAAAACTTTCTCCGTTTACGGTAATTTATTTATACCTTAAACCAAGTTGGAACATTTTGTAGCTTCCAAGTCCACACTCTGAATGTATTAATGTGTTGTCTTGTGTTTAATTACTAGGTTCCTTCATGAGCTTGTATGGGAAACAAAGCAATTTAGCTAGTCCTAATCGAAGTCCAAGCTGCCAAGTCTCTAGTACTGGGATTTTAAAAAGGTAAATTTTAAACTATTATATGTTGTGAGTTATAGGTACAATAAAGTTTGCACATAAAGTTGCTCAATATGTTGAACAGTTTTCACAGGAAAAATTCACAATTCTCATTATGGGAATTATAGTAGGAGTACGGGAAAAAGGAACAATTTCCCATAAGGGAAAATCATATTCCCAAGATGGGATGCCAGTTTTTGGGCCTATATTTACCTGTTCTGCAGGCATACATTAAATATAGGTAAATAAAAATAATTTAAAGTAAATGCAACCTCCAAAGGTGGTGTCCTTTTAAGGTTATCACACATAGATGATGGGAATTCATGCTTCTCCATACTGGGAAATTGCTCCATTTTCCCACATTCAAATCAGAATTCCCACAATGAGAATCGCAATTTTTTTCCTGTGTTTGTATGTAAGCCTTAGCCTACACCTTCTGTACCAGTAGTTAACATGTTACTAGTTTAAAAGCATTGTTTTAGTAACGCCTCTCACATGTGTAAAAGGGCTTCTGGAAGGGTAAGTTATAAAACCCGGAATCGAAACGGGAATTGAATTGAAACGAAATAGCCTAGAGTCTATTGTTGGACAATCACTATATTATGCACAGTGACGCTATAATACATGCACGCACTTTAATTTATACCTGTTTATGCATCAAGCAAGACTCCAGGTGGGAATTGTCTCTGCATGACGCTTATTGATTAGAGTTATAAGCGCCTGCCCCAAAGGGTCTGGAGACTCTAAAAAAAGTTCTGGGTAGGTGAAAGTTGATTGGCCCTTGACCACCTTCATAAGAAGTGTAGATAGTCACAGTTGGCTCTAGTTGGCTTCGTCCTCTCTTAAAGGCATGGCTTCAGACTCACCAATCCACTGTAGCCAACCATAAACTAGTTTGTAATGATCAAGGTGAACTAGCTGAAACCAACTGTGGCTATCTATAGCTCTTATGAAAGTGGTTAAGGACCAATTAACGGTCACCTACCCAGAACGTTTCTGTTGTAGAGTCCCAGACCCTTTGGAGCAGGTGCTTATAATTAAACGCCATGTAGAGAAAGCTGCTGCCTAGAGTCTTGCCTTAATGCATAAACAGGTATCAATTAAAGTGCATGCATATAGTGTTACTATGCATAATATAGTGATTATCCATCACTAGACTGTAGGCTTATTTCATTTCATTTGATTTCCCATTTCGATTCCAGGTTATATAATTTACTTACCTTCTGGAAGGCAGTTAATTGACCTCCAGTAAGTGTGTGGTCTTTTAAAAAAAAATATTCAGATAATTAAGGAACACTTGAAAGCTAAATCATAATGCTGTGGAATCACTTGTGTTTTATAGATGTACTTGAAGCTTATGATTGTGGGCTTTAATTTTGATAATAGTATTTGTAAATTACCATGTCACTCTCCTTAAAAGCAAAACTGGCTACTACTTCTGCTAGGCTAGACTCAACAGTGGCTAACAACAATGCGTAAATCTTTTATCTGTATGACCTATCAATTTCTTTCCTATCACCTTGCTGTTGATCCATGGGTGACGCATCAGTGGAGTTGTGGATTGGCTATAACGTAGGAACAAAGTAATAATTTCTTGTATTATACAATTCACTGAAATATAGACTCTGAGAGAAATTGGGACTTTGCCCAGAGAATTTACATAAAGAAAATAAGAAAAACTACAAAAGAGTAATTCTGTGTATAACTGTAGACAAATAAGTAATTGATGAATTACGAAATACATAACTATTTGCATGTATGCAAAAACTAATTGGTGTACATAACTTTAATGAGAGGTATATGGTAGAATTTTTGAAAAGGGCCACAAAGGAGTAGGAGTGGCCCGCAAAATAACATCACCCAAAAACCAGCCTCAATTTTCCCAGACGATGATGAAGCAGTGTAAAACTAAGCCCAAACAAGCTTTCAGATTTACCGAAACACTTTCAACAAGTTGCTACGGAATTTAATAAAATATATTTTAAGGTACTGACTGAGTAAAGTGACTGACTGACTGACTGACTGACTGAGTAACGGATGCCTTTAGACAAGCGTAACTTGACAATGGCTAAGACTACGGGCTTAATTTTTCACTGTTCGATGTTGCTTCGGCCCAAGAGGTGCCTTTTGGCATACCGCAGTACGTACAATGCAATTCTGCTGAAGACAAACACTTTGTTTTATTACAAGAACACAAGTTGTTATGTAGTGTTAATTAATCTTTAGCTACAACTGTACTTGTTTATTCCTTTTGCAGCAGTCCAATGTTAACTATTGAGTGATTTTTGTGTAGGTAAAAGAGTGGACCAGGGGACCTGGGGACCCATGAGGAACCAACTTTTGGAATTTTATACACTTCGCAATATTCTATACTTACTTCTGCAAGTAGTCTTGCATGGACAATCCAGGTTTTTTGTTTGTCTCGCACAAGGTTTTAACCAATTAGAAAGTATAAGCACCGCTGAAAAGGTGTCTGAAGCTGACTGCTTTTGTATAGGCCACTTGCCTGCTGCACACTGTCCATACTAGTCTATTATGTCACCTAGCTACTAAAGTTTAGAAACATTTTGCAAATGTACCATGTTGTTTGAAGTGTGGTTGTCGAGCTGCTGGACTGAAACTTGCTTAGCTAATAGTACTAAATCTCTATTTTCCCAGAGTATTTGTTTGCACAATGTTTCTAAACTTTGGTAGCTAGGCTACATATTATATGCTCATTGTGCAGCAGGCAATGGCCTATAAATGCAGTCAACTTCAGACACTTTTTCATAGGCGTTTATAATTTCTAATTGGTTTTAACATCGTGATGTTGGGGAAGATGTAGATATGGCCATCCAAGGCTACTTGCAGAGGTACCTAATACAAGTATAGAATATTGTGTAGTGTATACATTTTCAAGAAGAGTTGGATCCCTGCGAGTCTCCTGGTCCCGGATCCACTGCTTTTACCCACCCATGATTTTTGACATTGGTCTCTGCGCTATTAGCACTGACCTCAGCTTTTGTGCTGACATGAAATATTGGATGTAATTCATGATTTTATAAGGATAGTAAAATATTTTTTAAATGGCTTCATCGAGCCTTTATCCCCTTTAATATGCTGTAATTTGTATACAGGAACCATTTCTATTTAAAAGTTTGAAAGATTCGTGAACTTTAGTTAATGAATGTTCGAACCCTGACAAATCGAAGTTTGTGGGGGCCCTACTACATATCTATTGCATTAACTGGCTACCTGGTTTTTAGAAGAAGCACAATGTTAACTTGTTAAGCCTGTAACCTGAATATTACCTAGACTACTACTACTTTCACATTGTAGTCTAGGCAATACTGTTCTTTGTATGTACAGATGTAGTACTAGAGTTCTATATCAGAAAAGATAGTCCTTGTAATGATCTTATATCTCAAAGGTCTCCAAATGTGTATGACCTTTTCTAAAAAATAAGAATTTACTAATAAGGAGAAGGATTATTGCACTACTTTGATTCAGGCCTGCTTTTATATTGTTCCTGTGTAGTATTGATTGTGGGTTTAAATTTTACTAACTAAATTTATGCAACCTTTGTGATCAGTATATACCAGTCTATAACACAAGCCTACACTATCGTGCCTTTTTGTGAAAGCCAGGCCATTTGTAATTGTACATTAGGGATGCCACAATAGTCCTGACATACGACATGTTGTGACATAAAGCTCCATGATATGAGGCTTCTGTATGTCGTGACATAAGTATCTCCTAATAATGCACACTTTTCCATTCATTTTGAGCAAATTTGATGCAATAAATACGAGAAAAATTGACAAATTATTATGAGCAATGTTGGTTGTTGATGTCATAGTTAATATTGCTAATGTTTAAGTTGATATATTTGCATGTTTGAATCCAAATAACTATGGCAGCTTCAGTTTCATAAGTAACAGCTTCAGTTTCATAAGTAACAGCTTCAGTTGTGAAACTTTAAGAATTGCTTATGTCGTGACATAAATCTCTATGACATGTGACATAAATATTTCTATGTCATGGCATCCCTATTGTACGGTGTGGATGTCCCAAGCTAAAAAGAAAATACCAGTCTAGCATAAAATAAAAGGTATGTAGACCAAATTATTATTGTTTGCTATTCCAAGCAAATTCTTTCAAATACGACTACACCTTCTAGAAATTATCATAGACTTGTAGTCGAAGGTATATCTTGATGCAATCTAATGTTTAAAGTAGAAATATCTTCACAAATGAATAGTAGTTTTCTGTATTTGGATATTTGCTTAGCTGTTACATAATTACTCAGATTTCATTGCTGTGAATTAAGGTGGCAACTATCAAGTAGCCTATAAATAACCACAAACAAGTTTGTGGCTCCCACGAATAAAGTTCTGAAAAGAAAGACATAACATAGTTCCCTTTTTGAAAGAATTACTGTATGGCTGGAAATTTTTGAGTAATGGCAGCTTTGTAACACTGTAACTGTGAAATGTTTTGAGTTACATGCACATACGGTAGCTATTACCTAAGTGAAACGTTTTCTAGGCTTTCGTGGATTATAGCATGTTCACATTGAGCTGAATCCTCAAAAACATTTAATAACTCGTGGATGCAATTACACACGATCTTGAAATTTTGGCTTATTTTTAGTACTGCTTGACCCGCTAAAAATATTTCAAATCCTTTTGTTCAAATGTTTGACATAATATTACGGCCAATCAAAAATTTTCACAATACATTTCCTATGGGGAAGCCATAAAAGTACAGTGCCCATTACAGCCCTTTCCCGAACTTGTAATGGAGCCAACCCGTACGTATCCATTGTTGACACCTTTGCTGTTACCAATAATCATCTGGTTGGCTGAAATGTTAATTCTGTTGAGAGAAAAAATCCACTTTTAATTTTAGCTGTTTTTCAGGATTCAGTTCAACGTAAACGTACTATAAAAACACAAAATTTATGGCTATACAGTACCACAGTGATATTGTGATAGAAAGTGTTTATTTATAACAAAGTAGAAATGCGTGGAGTAAGCCACAAATTCGTACAAAATTTTGTGCCTGTGGCATTTCACCACAGCATTGGTATATCTTTACCAATTTAGTGGCTGCGTAATAGTATTTCTACTCTTACATATGTAGATTGGTGTGTGTAGGCACAGTTTTAAAGAGGTTTCACTGGTTTTCGGAAGCCAGTCAACCTTTTCAAATCTAAAAAATAATTAAAACAGCAAGTGAAATTTAAGTCTAAAACGAGGTGCATTACTAAAGATAGTAACTTATGGTAATCAAACTACACAAATTGCTTCGCTGCAGCACAAAATTGTTTCTCCCAAGCCTTGAACGTGTTAAGCACATAATTATGGATTAAACTATTGTGACTTCTGCAACTCTTTGATAATGCGTCAAATCTTTCTTAGAGTGATAAGATGAAAAGATAGTTCTTGTGTTACTGTAATAATCTTAGTTTTGTTATTTCGTATCTCAAAGGTCTCCTATTTTGTGTGACCTTTTCTAAAAAATACAATTGTCAGATGACATCCAATTATTTAGAATCAGGTCTGCTTTTATAATGTTCCTGGGTAGTATTGATTGTGGGTTCAAATTTTGCTAAATTCATGTGACCTTTGTGATCATGATTAATGTGTACAAGTGTATACCAGCACAAGCCTGCACCATTGTGTGTATATATGTGTATGTATGTTTATACCAAACATAATAAAGTTGATGTTATACTACCTCTAAAATCCAGGTACCATAAACTACAGGATGTGTCATACTATAGTGACTACACAGAAGCAATAAATATGAAGAGCTTTATGTTCACTTCGAACATTTTACTTTGCTAGATTTGTATTATGTCCTTCCCAAAATGTATTAATAGGCATTCAAAATTTTGAATGATTACCTGTGACTGTATCATAAGGATTTCTCTACTTAACTAACATCCCCAATTCTTCTCATCGTGCTTATAAATAATTTTTGTGAGTGTATGCAGCAATAACTATTACTTTTTAAATAAATTGATTCCCACAATCAATCATTTGTTGTAGTGCTATAAATTTAAACTCAGGAAATATGTTAAAATTTGATTTGATAAGTGTCTGCACTAGTTCAACGTTTCAATTAATTTTTGGCAAGATTCCCTTCAGAAATTAAGGGAACTTGTAATTGTTACTGGCATACTTAAGGTTACAAAAATGACAGTACAATTACCGTATCAAAGCTACAAAACTCTTTAAACTCTATAAGGCACAGATACACTGTTTTCTAGTGTATTACACACACATCACTACATTTACTAAACTATGGTATAGGTTCTCCGACACTTCTCTTGTATTTTTACTCCTGCTGCGAAAATATTTTGGGACAAAACTTTTAAAGGCATACATTAAAGTTTTTGTAATGTACTGTATGGTATGTATGTTGATAGTTGATGATTTGTAGGTCACTGTGTTTCCGCTTATATGTAGATCAAAGGTTAGGATCGATGAAAAGTTGTCTGGATTGTTAAAGACAGGATTTCACTCAGCAGCTCAAGGGTACTTCCCCAATCATTGAGGTACATTCTTACTTGATATGTTTATAGTTTTAAGAAAACCAAGTTGACTTAAAACTAATTCCCACAATCAATTGTCATATGTGCTACTATAAATGTAAAGTGATATATTTGTATTGTATTCCATCTTGTTTCCTCTGATAACTAATTAATTTAATTTTTGGCAAGATTCCCATGATAAGTTCTAGGGAGCTTGAAGTGTCTTAGGTCTGGCTTATATATGACAGTAATATTATTACTAATCAGTATCTTTAAATAAATCTGATGTAATACAGTGGAACCTGGTCACTGCTTTGAAAGACCGCCTCTCTGAATAATCCATCTGTAAAATAATCCACAATTCACAAATTGTATTTATAGTTTGGCTGCCTGCCTGCCTTCTTAGTAGATTAAAAAATTTGGACTATGATTGTACTAACTAATTTAGTGCTACCGTTTACGTAAAAATCTTCGAGGTAGAAAATTTTCGTAGACCACCTTTCGGCTACAAAAATTTTCCTCTGGATCCAGCTATTATGCATATAATTAGCTATAGCGTAGCTACAAAAATTTCCTCCGTATCTTTTCATAGTCACTCATCTACGAAAGTTTTTTACCTTGAAACTTTTTACATATACGTTATATTAGGGTGATGGTACTGTTAGAGTATCTTGATCAAGCATTTTCTATGTTTGGTTTTACATTACGATGTTAAAGCAGAGTTCTTTGTAACTACCTTATGACTATTCGGTGATTGCTGTTCCGTCTACATACAGAAGTTCTGTTAATTCCCTTAAATGATTTGCCTGGCATGCACCTGTTACATACTGTATATTATTTGGTTTTCTTACAGCTATGACGATACATGGCATTGCACTCACACTACCATTAGTTATATCTGTAGTGTCATAGTCTATTTAATATTTATACCACGGCTGCGAGGGATTTGCTGATATATACACCCAAAGCCCAAGGGCTGCAGGTGTATAATATCAGCAAATACCAAGCAGCCGTGGCATAAGTGATATATATCACTTGGGGCGCACTCACCTAATAGGAAAAAGAACTGACGAGAACTCATCCCATTTGTTTTATACAGTAGCATCTCAAGATTGATCTTGGTTGGCTAATAGCCACCAGAATGTTATCCATACATTAGAACGTCATTAATGCATTACTATGCTTCAATGCGTAATGTTAGAAAACTTGTGATTGTGGGATGGAGTTTATATGTGACCTAATTTTAGAAAACCGTCAATATCCACACAATTTTCAAAATGCATTTTATTTGTTCTTTGTTTTCTACAGGGACAGAGGAATGGACTAGCTAAGTTTCAGCTTCATAAGTTAAGCAGCGTTAAAAATACTGCACTAGACAGCCGGACGAGCAAATAAATTGATATGTACAGAAGCTATCGAGAAAAGAATCTACAGGCGCTTACATAAACCATCATAACTTACTGATACAACGGCGTACGAAATTGAATCTTTGCGCATTGTGTTCGCCATGATTTTGTGCATCCACCAAGGTATAATTGTTGCCCCAGGCGTGCTTCTGTGTTTGAGAAGGAAGGCAAATTCACTGAAAAACGATAGTCGGTAAATTCTTTCGTCACCGTAACGTAAACAAGCGTTTGTAACTTTGAAATCCTTTCCTGTATGGAGATGAAACAAAGATTTTTGTACTCCCTATGAACAGGCGAACACGATGATGCCCAGGATTTATCCATTGGAGGCTTAATCCGCCCACCAGTGAGGCAATAAAAACTTGCGTAATTTTTTTTCTGGAGCTTGCATTTTTTACCCATAGTTTTTAAATGCGTTTTATTACAAAAGTACTGTTGTGCGTATATCGACGGTTTTCCAAAATTCGGTCACATATTGTTATCATTTTTGTACTATGTTAAGCCAACTAACTTCGCTATTGGGACAGTAAGTAAGTTATTGTATTACGTTAAGTGGTTAGGACTGTAAGTAACTAACCTATTTCAGTGTAGCAGTAGTAGCTTTGCCATTCTGTGGTCTGTTCAAAGGCTGATACGCGGTGGGTAGAAATACACATCCATAATTGCCCAAACAATTATTTTGTGCCTTCATTATCCTTTAGTAACAACCAACTAGTCTATCTTAGCAAATAACTCTGCTTAGCAACCACTACAAAAACGAGCCCCACAATACAAAGCTCTATGTCGCTCAATATAACAAGTCAAAGTGCATCGTTTCTTTGAACTGGCTGGGCATCAAAGTCATTGGCAAACTGCTTTCCCATGATATTGCCCGGGCAATATGCAAGTTAAACCTCGAGTGGCGTCTTTGAACTCCCATGCTAAAGTGGTATATGTATAAATAAAAGTGCGTAGTACGTGTACTACAAACTGTATACTGTTGAGTAATAGCATGCATACAACTAACCTGTCAAATGTGCACAATAAGTTGGGGTAAGTGGTAACTCTATCAAACCCTGACTGAACACCATTGTTCTCTACCCTGTGCCTTGTATGTTTTGAAGAAATAAACACCTGGGTCTGAAATGCCTAGCTCACAAGGGATCTTGTGTCATAAAGCTGCGTTGGGACACACCCTCTGCTTGTGAACATCTTTCTTCCTCTGTATACCAGATGTGACCATTGAAGAGTTGCTGTAGAACCAACTAACACACATACATATACAGTGCTACAATATATAAACATGATTCCTGCAGAGCTCACAATAACAGTCTGTCATCTGTCATTTTCCTACCCAAAATCCGAAATGATTGACCAAGGTAAAAATGATCTGACATTGTGACCTATGTAAAGCTTTCAAAAGGCATTAATATGTAAACTGTTACTATTATGTACCAATGGCCAACCATGTTGCGTGTTGGCAGTCATTTGACACATCATGTATTAAGAGACCTTACATTGAGCACTGGCCTGGAAAATCATCCTTCTAGCAAAGATTATTTTCTACTATGTTTAGAAACAATAAATTAACATACTAATACGTGTTAAATGCTACTCACACATTGCTATTAAGCTTCATACATATAGAGTACATATAATTGTCCTCTGAAAGAAATTCATAACTACTATATTGAAAAGTTTAAATAGGGTACGTTAAGTTTTCTCTATAGTACAACACAACTTCTCTAATATATCATGTACATCTTTTAATAGATGTCACATACACTTTTTGAACTGTGAAACTGAAACCCACAATCAATAATAACAGATAGTTTCACGAATACACATCTATTACCAGTGGTTTTAGCATGGTGTTTAGTTGCCCTTGTAAGCTCAAACCTTTATGTAATGCTGTCTCTAACTTAAAACATCTCTTATTTTGAAATGTTTAAGGAGAAACTTAATCCCACAATCAATTGCAACCAGTACAGCTATAAAAGAATTCTTGCTGTGAAGTGTAACAAGTCCTACGGATATCACGGAAAATATTTTTTGGAAAAGTCCATACAGGCTTTTGGAGGACTTTGATCACAGTATATGTGTATACATACAAACACATGCTATGTATGTTATTTACTATGTATGTGACCCAGTCTGACAACACCACTCTTATAGCAAGCTTGACAACACCACTCTCTAGAACTTTTGATTGTGGGTTTGATTTTATTACTTTCTCCATAAACTACTGCTATGATGGGGTTTTCTAAATGATGTTTTATAGGCTTAGTACAGATGTTGTATCCAATTGTGTGGATTGCATACTTTGTGGTATGGTACAGGTAACTGTATTCTGATATTGGATTTGTATTCCAAAAGTTGATCGTAATGTCACATTTTATAGGACGAAAATGTGATGTCAGTTGAGAAGTTAGAACTTCAATTAGAGTTGTGTAAAACGAGGATAACCTTGTTGCCACTACAAATTAAGTTTAAAATATTACCATAAGTGGTGAAGACTTATAAAGTACTATGAAAACCTTTTTCTGTACATGCACTTTCATGTTGATCTACAAGTAATAGTTTTTGAAGCGAACAACTGAATTATTATGAGGCATATGTAACCGGATTTGCGAAAAGGGGTCTTATAACCTTTCCAATTGTGTGTACTTGGCAGCCCATAACTTGAATTGTGAAGATGGTACCAGCCTGAAATGTGGTCACTTTACTCTCCTAACATAGCACTATTCTTGGGTGTAAATTTAAGACAATAGGTTAAACACATGATGAGTTATGACGCTTGGACATTTGGAAAGGCTATAAGACCCCTTTTCGCAGATCCGGTCATAATTATGCTGTTATGTAACTCTTAACATCATAGTAGTATTATTGTAATTACAAATTCATGGGGAAAAGTAAAACTTTTAATAAGCAATTTTATGAATAGCCCATTCACTTGTATCAGGGTCTGAAACAACACACTTCATTGAATGACTATCATAAACACATGATGCAATCACATGTGGCCTTTGATCAATAGGTATACTTCCTTGTATCAAACTCCGTTGTATAAATTTTATTGTTTTTTCTACTCTAAAATAGATCTATAATGAATCAGTTACAAGAATTTCCATGTATCAACTCACCTGAATGAAGTTTGAAAAATTGAGAATTTTAGGAACAGATTGTGTTTATGTTGCTTACAGCGTTGTCTGCAAGGCATTACTTTTGTTGAGAAAATCAAACTAGGGCTGTGACAAAGCTTTGGATGTTTCATGGGTTCGAAGGTTAAGTTAACTTCGAATTATAAAAGTATGTTTCGAAGCTTTGTAATACACTCACAGTCTATGAAAAAATTACAAATAAACGTTGTTATCTTTATTGCACCTGCTTATTTATCTTGCACGATCGACGTTCGTCTCTTCACAATCGATGTTTGTGTGCCACACTCACCATCACAGTTTCTACTGTAGAAAATACCTTATAAAGTGTCAGATAATGCATAGAAATCATCCTATTAGCCTTTAGTTGGTGTTTACTTATGCAAAGTGAACACGCCCATTTGCAATCAATAGATCGTGTCATTCAGTACTGCTACTATGAACTTTCCAAATGTTCAAAAAGTGATTAAATAAGAGCTAGAAAGATAAACCTTAAGAAGGATACAAGAAAACGTGTAACTTCGAATGTTCAAACATTTTATTAGTGAATGTCTGAAGGTAAATTTCGATATTCGTCCCAGCCCTACATCAAACATTTTATTACCTAATTTATAATCAAAATCATTATATTTAAGACGTTTCAAAAATAAAAACTTAATCCCACAATCAATTGCAACTTGTGCAACTATAAATATGGGCTTGTGCATCTCAACATGTGATGATATCAAGGTTTTTATTGTTAGAAACATTTTTTGGAGAAGTCCATACATTTTTGGAGGACTTTGGTGACAACATGTTTTGTGACTACGTACTTGGCTGCAGCACATGTTGCTGTCAGACCTTCAGTGCTGGTCACTGTAAAGCGCTAATAATAAATACTTTAGGTTTAAGGAAGAAAATCCATCCCTCCTGGAGGAAGACTGAGTGTGGCCCCGACTAGACATTGGGTGACCTGCAGTTCGAATCCTGGGGCTGGAGGGATTTTTTTCCTTACTTTCTGTTACACCTTATTCAGTCAGTAAGTCAAGTCACTAGGTCTAAGTCCTTGTAGTTAGGTAATCCTAAGGCTGCAGCACATGTTGCTATCAGACCTTCAGTGTTGGTCACTGTAAAGCGCTAATAATAATAATAATAAAGTAATAATACTTCGTATACAGTGCTCAAAGCCCCGACTGCTCTAAACACAATGAGTACAAAGAAAAATTAGGATTTAACTTCAATTAAGGATCAAAGAAGTAGGGAAGTCGACTACACCTGAATATGTATCATACAGTACGATAGTTTTGTAGGGACCACAAAGGCCCATAAAAAACATCACTCAAAAAACCAGCCTCACTTTTCCCAGACAATAATGAGGCAGTATTGGTTAGGTAAAACCAAGCGTTCAGGTCGATCCGAAATGCTTTCAACAAGTTCCTACAGGAATGTATTGTTTTGAATTATTAAACAGAGTTTTCTAGTGACTGAGTAACTGAGTAACTAACTGATGCCTTCAGACAAACACACCTCGATAACAGCTAAAGCTACGGGCTTGATTTTTTTTTTCACCGTTCAATGTCGCTTTGGCCTGAGAGGTACCTTTTGGCATACCGCAGCACATACAATACATTCTTCATGGACTTACCAGTGTCCTCCTTTGTGTCCCATTCATCTTTGCTGACAGTGAAAAGTGTTGATTTGGCGGCAGAAATCTTTCATAGTGTTTTCAATGTCATATATCACGACATAAGCAAAGTCTTAGTTTTGCAACACATTTTACTTATAAAATGATTAGCATTATGTCTAAACTAAATACTGTTGGCAATAACTTAATAACTATAGCGTTAACACAGCATTGCTTATACGTATTTTTTATTTTTCTCCTGCCATCTTGTATTTGTTACATTATACTGAACAGCAAAAGTGTGCATTATTAAGAAATGTTTATGTCACAACATAAAGAAACGTATGTCATATCATATCATGGAACTTTATGTCACGACATGACGTATGTAACGACTATCATAGCATCCCTATGGTACATTTACCATGTACCATGCATAACCAGCCATGGTTTAACTTAAATGTACCATGGCCAACCAGGCTTTATAAGATATGTACCCTGAAATTTGCCTTTGAAGTTAAGTGGCTTCATGGTACAGTAGTGGACAATAAAAAGTTCCTGTTCCGTTGGCGTTCCATTTCCGTTGCGTGCATTGGAAGGCTAAGAAAATGCTTACAGAACAGAATTAAAATGCTAGCATCAGTCTTACCATTTTCGGAGCGTTTGTGAAATTTGCAAACAGTTGTACAAGCCCTTGCCAAGTTATTCGAGATGATGAATAATACTGTGCACCACTGGCCAGCAAAATCATTCCTACAATGCTCCAAGAGTCTGGGATGGAAGCTAGTTGGCAGTTTAACATTCACATCAGCTTAAACAAGCCAATATAACACTAAGTGGAATAATAGAACTGTGATATCGCCTACCGAAGGTTAGAATACAATTGTTAAACAATTAGTTTTATTGTTTTTTTAATCACAGGTTTGTTGCTATGAAGCCATCATGTGCCAGAAAGCAAAGCCAGCCAGGATGCTGCTATCTCTACTAATGTCTCCTTTTCTAAAAGTTATATTTTTAATGTATGATATTATAGTAACAAAATTCCTTCTGTTCAGATAAATAGGTAGTGAGCATTAATTAGGGAGAAAGTATAATAGTTCAGGTACTAGTATTTTAGGCAAAGTTCGCTAGAATACGTACTTGTTGCTATACACAAATATGATTTAATAAACAACAGAACAGTTGGTTGTAAGTCTTCTTTGCCGTTTGTCGCAGTCAGCTACTTTCTGTGAGCCTCGCCTCTTGTAACAGTAAGCAGTAGTGTTCTACGTGAAGAAAGACATGCAGTACACATACATTAGTGTGTTAGCATTAGTTAGTATTCGCTTACTTATTAGCAACTCTTCATTCACTCCATTTCCTCTGCAAATAAAACACACATTCTCAGCAATAATTAAAACGCTAGCAGAACGGAAACGCTACGAAATGGAAACGCCTCACCAAAAGCATAAAACGGAACAGGAACTTTTTTTTCCGCTACTGTACATATAATACAAAAAAGCCTTTGTGCAATCGGTCACTTTAAATTTGTCTATCATGAATTGAAGAGGTCAGTGGAAAAGGGGGACATGTGCCATTCTAGAATGTCCATTTTCTAAAATTAGATGTGAATAATGTTGTAACTATGTAAACAACAGAATTTAAAAGTTCATAGCAGTCTCAAATAAATTTTTAACAAATATTACAATAATTCAATCATGTTCCAAAACTCTATTTAATGCCCACTGCAAGGTCATCTAAATTTTCAAATGGCACTTGTCCCCTTTTGCCACTGGCCCCTTCAATTGCAAAAATGCTATTAAAATAAATCCTATTATAAATATCAACTTTGTTTGTTTGTTTGTTTTACTGTCACCCGTCCAGATTACTCCGTATTTTGATTAGTTATCAAAATGACTAGCTGGCTACAGAGCAGTTTGATTAGTTTATTCTGTGGTATAGCTCTTAGTGTAACGTCAACAGTGTAATGGGGAGGTAGAGTGTCGAACTACGCTATAGACTGTGAAAAATGAACCCATAAAGTAACCCGCTTACTTTTATTTCTTCTCATGTTGATTTTTCAGATTTAACACCTTAATAGTTTTGATGGATGGAACGCAATGACCGAAATTCCTCTAGACATACATAGAACTGCCTAGGCAGGGGAGGCGACCATGATGAAATCTCAATCAGGGCTTTATGGGCTCATTTTTCTCTCCCTCCCCATTATATACTCTTGGTAACAACTATACTGTATTCAGAAGACCTGGATAAGAGTGTTAACAATAACAACCATGTTTGTATGCACACTCATATAACTTCTCATAGCTTAGTGCTAGTATATAGCATAGAAATAGGCTGGGATTTCTATTTTGATTGTAGTGAGCAAGAAGGCTTTTTATTACTGCAATACAAATAATGGTATTCGCTAAACAATGATCGGTAGTAATATTGATTCGTAGAGCGGCTGTGCTAATTGCCGATGTGGTAGAAATTGCAATATCCGCGACTGATCTGATCAGCCGATTATTGCTGTAACTTCAAAAGTTCTTGGCTTCTAGAGCTGAAACTTTGGTTGACCTTCCCTTTGGTTATCTAGATAAAGAAAATGGAATTAAATGGAATTCAAAAAATGCGTTAACATGGGATTCTTGCAGATCCAGTCACATATTGTAATTTGGTAATTACGTATCTATGCATTGCTGACGAAACGTAACTCCAACAAGCCACTTTAAACCGCAATTTACACACAGAAATGTCTTCTCAACTGTTTTATATTGTGTCTATTGTGTTTTCTCACATGAATTGTTTAGGGAATGTAATATGAAACTGAGCCTTCCGAATTCGTATAGCCTAAAACTACATGTTGATCAAAAGTCTGTTCACTGGGCTAGGTTAAATGAACACTGTAACTGGGCTAGGTTAAATGGGCTAGGTTAAATGGGCTAGGTTAAATGGGCTAGGTTAAATGGGCTAGGTTAAATGGGCTAGGTTAAATGGGCTAGGTTAAATGGGCTAGGTTAAATGGGCTAGGTTAAATGGTCACTGGGCTAGGTTAAATGGTCACTGGGCTAGGTTAAATGGTCACTGGGCTAGGTTAAATGGTCACTGGGCTATGTTAAATGAACACTGTAACAGCATTAGGGTAAAATGTTAGGATGTTGTATTAGATGAGCTAGATATGTTGTTAAGAATCTGTTTCAAGCCTAGTCCATGAAATCTGTCTGAAATTAATACAGGCATGTTGTTATGTACTGTAGAATGTATATTGTATCAGTTTAGAGAGGTATTAGTTTCATAACCAAAACCCACAATCAGTTGTACAATGTACATGTATATAAGGAACTCAGTAATCTTAACTAACAATGTTTATAACATATACAAGAATTATTAAATTTTTGGAAAGACTTTGCTGAAAGCAGAAAGTCTTTATTTATAACCCTTAAACCAACAAAGAAGTTTTGGGAATGCATGATCACAGGGGGTTGTAAAATGTGGAGTTGCGGAATAACGCAATAAGCAAAGCTTATCTTTTGCAGATTGTACAAATAGTTATATGCTCTATAGTAATCATGCTTTACTTACCTCGAGATTTACCTTGCAACAGCTCTGCATGGCACACCATGGCAATGGATGAACAGCAGCTGGGCGAGCATTAAATGGAACGAGCACACAACCAATCATCCTAGAACGATCTACCTTTGCTAAACATACTTCTTAGTTGAAATAACTACAAAACGCTAAGACCTAGATAGGTCAAACTAGCTTCCCTTCATGTGCATACGACCGAATTTATTAGAGTCACATGATTGAGGTAGTGGAGTTTAGTAGGGAAGTCCAGTGGTTGTGTTTGTCTTTAAATGGGTTTCAAACATCTTCAGGATTGAATCAAGGGTGTAGATAAGTAAGTTTAACAAAGGTAGATCATTCTAGAGTGATTGGTTGTGTGCTCATTCCATTTACTTGGTTTATCCATCGCCGTGGCATGCCATGCAGAGCTGTTACAAGGTAAATAAAGTATATTTACTATAGCGCATAGTACTATTGCAAAAGATAAGTTTTGCTTATTCCGTTATTCCACAATTCCGTATTCCACGTTTTACAAACTCCCACATGTTTACACAATTAAGGACATGCATGGCAAGATTAAGTGGGGTAACTTAATTCTTATAGCCTAAAACTACATATTAATCGAAAGTCTATTCACTGGGCTACTTGGAGAATGTTAAATGAACACTGTAACTACACCAGCTTACTTGTTATGAAGTGATGAACAATAGCAAGTTGCGTCTACCATATTTCAAAATTCTTGCCATGTGCTTAATTTTTAGGTATACTGTAGTCACAGGTGTAGATGATTTCCCTTGTTTCTATATATACAGTATGAACTACTTTACTTTTATCATGCATAGTTTATTTTATTGATTGAAAAAAGACATACGCAATTCAAATAGACAATATTTCCTATACCCTACAGTAAGCTTTTTAGTGGGGTTTACAAGAAAACTTAGAAAATGGTGTGCATAATATGCTTTGATCTTTGGAAGATAATGAGGTCTTTAAAATCCACTAAGAGACCTGCTAGCAGGTTTTTAAATTTAGAAACCTGCTAGCAGAAAAGATCTCAAGCATCACAAATCTCACTTTTGATCATTGATTTGCTAAGCATCTTCAGGCTGATAGCGTGCAGTGGGCGAACAGTTACTCAGGCCAACATGCGATTATCCACTCTATTCATTTTATAGTCATGTCTAGAAAAATTCAATTATGGGTGGTGCAATCTAACATTTTATGTACGTTTGTTATGATGAACGGAGAAGTCCAGAAATATCATGGAAAATTCTGTTTAGTGCTCATCTGTTTCTTGACTGTTCTAAGGCTGTTTTCATCTTCTGTTAAACTATGGATGGACTTTACTAAGTCCTAAATGAGCAAGCTTCCTTGTAGAGACATTATTTTGCACTACGTGTAATGTGGGTGTAGTCCATATTATTCATAGTCCATATTTGAAACCATACCTACCTGTTCTTTGTACTACTGTGGCACCACTGAAGGCGGAACTTGTGCCAACTTGTTCCCATTGTATAAATCCATGCAAGCTGTTTCTTCAACACACGTGTTTTTTACACTGCTGTGATGCCATAGGCACTGGCTACCGCTAACCCGACTCGACATTATTGATTACTGCCGTTTCCCAGCTGTACTAGATCCAAGTCTAACTTGTAAAAGGAAGCAGTGCGAGCTTCAATTTTTTTTCAAAAGCACATTCAGTCTTCTGTGACTATTAAACATTGTGTGACAATTTCAGTACAACATGCAACCCAATCCCGCAATGAGTCCTCTTATATGCCCATATATAACGCATACATTTTCTAAGTAGGTTAGAGACCACGCCCTCAAATCTTCATGCTAGGTCTCTAACCTACGCTAAGAAATCACAATGATTATGTGAGCTTGTTGTGTAACTTGAAAGTTAGGGCTGCTGTGGGTCTTCGTTTAATCTCTTTTTTGCTCTCATGGTGTGTGCTGTGACTGCTGCATTGGTACTGGTGGAGTAGGTACAACTTCTAAACTTTTCTGTGGTACAGAAATAGAGACCTTCTGTAACAATTGCGGATCATTGTATTACCCTGTTGGGTGCTGATGTGCTACTACAACACAATGTAGTCCCACATGTGTAACTAGATTTTTTATTGTATCAATGCGCCATCACCTGCAGGTACAGATGATTATACTTGCACATACAGAGTACAGCAGTATATTATGTGAAGTGGTGTGTAACGTTCTATATCAATACAAGTACACAGAAAAAAATTGGAATTTTTAACTACAGTAGGGACAACTAAAAGTACTGAAACAAGCTGGAAACCAATAAATATCCATTACCATATAAGCAGAAAATTTGACAAGGGATTAAATTTGACAGTTGACAAACTTTCATAATTGTCAACATTTAATCCACCAAATATCTGGGAAAGACAAAACAAATCAAAATGTGCAATTCAAGAGAAGACCTGTGAACGAATGTGGCTTAATCTGACAAAGATCTAAACTGTATGATGACTGCAGCTGCAGCCAAGCATTTCTACAAAACTTTCATACTTTCTGTTCGAAGGATTTTAAAAATACAAACCCACAATCAATTGTAACAAGTGCAGCTATATACAATTTACAACATTTCATTGATATGTTCACTTTGTAGATCAACTCATTTACAAATCATATTTTTTGGAAAAGGTCATACACTTTTGGAGACCTTTGCAACAACAAGGTACATACATTGTATATACTGTGGTATGCCAAAAAGGCACCTGTCGGGATGAAGTAGCTTTTACCATTATTGCTAGTCTGATAGCATTACTACGTCAGTCGGTTGGTTGGTTGGTCATTTGACAATATTACAGTGATTCATAGCAACTTGTTGGAACTGTTTGGGGCCACACTGGTTGGGTTTCTAAACAATACTGCCCATTAAGGCACTATGATGGTATTGTGGTTTTCGTTGAATCTGCTTGTGAGAAGATGTAAACCTCCATGACCCCAAATATGCACTACTACAGTACTGAATGATAGGAGTTTGTTTAAAAGGCGTGCGTATAACCTAGTTTTCTGGATTATGCATTTTCAGGGATTTGGTTGTTGTTTTTTTTAACTGCTGCAGGTTTAAGGGTTAATGAAGGTAGAACTATGGTTGAAGCAGTGTGTGTAGTTGAATAATTGTATAATGTCACAGTTTTTAAATTTAAATTACAAGGCTGGAATATATTTGTATGAGCAGAGGTACAAGTACTTAGCAGAGAGTTAGTGGTTTAAGTCAAGTGTTATTTTTGTTTGTTTTGTTTTGTTTTGTTTCTTGCTAATAAATTTCACGGATTTTTCTAAGTTGTTTTACAATGACTGGCTAAATATCTATAGTGTTCTAAATTTTGAACTGTATTTATCTTCTTTTTTTCCAATACATTTGATGCAATAATAATCTTTCTTTACATGTACACATTTTGTTTGTTTCTATCCTATGTGTAGTCACAAAACTTTCCAAAAGCTAGTTTGAGAAGTCAGGCCCACAGTCAGTTTACAAACTGGAAACCACAATTCATAGTTTAATACTGAGTTACTTACAAAAGGCCAATTGAAGTTATCACATTTACTTCAAGATATTCACTGATGTGTGTGTATGTCATTTGTAATTTTTAAAAAATATTATACATCCCTTGTAGAAGACCACTTGTTTTTAACTATCCAGATGCTAAATAAGTAAATGCCAAATTGACTGTTCAAATAGAGTATTTTGTCAATTGGTATATGCTCTATTGCAGTGACTTGATTACTGCTTGGAAATATGCCCATAATGCCGTTAATCAGCTTAAACATACTGTGACAGACTTTGAAAGCCTAAGTCTGGTATAGGCTTGCCCTTCAGTATCTGGCGACTTATAGTTCGGTGTTGTGAGGCTGTCCCACTCTGTCATTTTATAACTAAATTTAGAGTGTAAATTGTTAGAGAACAGATCTATGCTACCATATCGGATCGGCTTTGTTTATTGGCTTGATAATTTTATTTTATATTGGTTATCAGAATATCGGCTAAAAGTCATATCGGTGCACCACTAAATTCAAGTATGATTAGTACATTAAGATTTTTTATTTTGATTTGGAAAAGGACAGAGTACTTAGACAATAGCATTCAGAGAATGCTTCTGGTAAGAGACCTGTACAGAGGGTAAGACACCTAGTATCAACTTTTTAAATTGCATACTTTGTGGAGTATTACTAGTACTATTCCAGTTGTGGGGGGCATTGTCTAAATAACTAAGTCATTCCTCAGGAATGATGTAAAATAATCACCTCAACTCTGCTGTGGTGATTGTTACACCTGTACATCATTCCTGGGGGTTGTATCTCCATATAAGAATCCTAGCACTGCATATCTTATCTATACATATGTATTTGAAGGTTTTTTAGCTGAGCCCCGAGAAAAGAACTAAAAAAGTGACAAGTTGATGTTATGCTACTTCTAAAAGCCAAGCACTGATGCAGTAATACTACGCCATTCTAACTAAATAGGTAATTAATCAACCACGCATGTAATTTAGTTTATATTCATGCTATTGCTATTATCTTGCTATTATTAATATACAGAAAAATTTAGAATTTTCAACTAGAGTAGGGACCATAACACATCGATAAAAAGTACTGAAACAAGCTGGAGTAGCGGACGATATTGAATCACAGTAAAACAATAAGAAGTGTTATATCCTTGTGCACAGTAGGGATATAACACTTCTTATTGTTTTACTGTGATTTAATATCGTCCACTACTCCAGCTTGCTTCAGTACTTTTTATCGATGTGTTATGGTCCCTACTCCAGTAGAAAATTCCAATTTTTCTGTATACTTGTTTGTTAACTTTTTTTGTAAATAAATTACTATGACTGGTGAACCCACGCACACCGCATCTGAAATGGCACTGCGTACCCCAATTATCGTCTGAAAAGTGAAGCATCCATTACACTTCGTTGTCAACTATGTTCAACCCGTTATGCAGCATTTCTAATCAAGAACTGTTCGAAAAGCGCCTCTGAAATCCATGCATACTAAAAAATGAAATGGTGCCGCACGCCCCAGTTATGTCAATTATTGTTTGAAAAGTGAAGTATTCGTTACGCTTCGTTGTTGGCTATTTTCAACCCGTTACACAGCAGTACGAATCAAGAGCTGTTTGAAAAGCACCTATGACAAATACGGACGATTTCCGTTACGAAGGGAAGCCATCATGTGCTATCGCCAAATCGACACTTTTTCAGTCAGCAAAGATGAATGGGATACAAAGGAGGACACTGGTAAGTCCATGAAGAATGCATTGTATGTACTGTGGTATGCCAAAAGGCACATCTCGGGCCAAAGTGACATTGGACAGTGAAAAAATCAAGTCCGTAGCCTTAGCCGTTATCGAGTTACGCTTGTCTTGAGGCATCAGTCAGGCAGTCAGTCAGTAGAAAATTCCGTTAAATACATAATTTTAATTCCGTAGCAACTTGTTGAAAGCGTTTCAGGTCAATCTGAAAGCTTGTTTGGGCTTAGTTTTACCTAACCAATACTGCCTCACCGTCATCTGGGAAAATTGAGGCTGGTTTTTGGGTGATATTATTTCGTGGGCCACGCCTACCCCTTTGTGGTCCCTACTATACAGTTACTATCGTACTGTATGATTCAGCTAGATAATTAGATTTGTTTGTAATGTGTACGGTGTATTTATTTGTACCTACTACAGCCTAATAAGCCACAACTGTCTGCCCTATTTGAACCAATAATAATATTAAATACTGTAATTTAGCCTATTTTGTAATTCATGAATCATATTGTAATTTGGTAATTATGTAACTATGCACTGCTGTGGAGGCGTAACTTCAGCAAACTACTTTAAACCATGAGTTACACACAGAAGTGTCTTCTCAACTGTTTTATATCATGTCTATCGTGTTTCATGTTTGCAGACTGCCTCAAAGCTGCTCTTCATTTTTGTTGCATAAAAACGGGACATGCCCCCTTTCTTTTTGAAAGAAGCCATTATTTCTGGTGTCCTACAAAGACAGATATGCTGTTTATTTTTGGTTGCATTACTCCCATATAGCCCATTGTGAAGTAGGGTTGAGACAAATAGTTTGAAGTTTCATTCAATTTCATAACATATAGATGCTGCTTTATTGTAGGGAGGTATATTTTTCATGATACATGTGTTTTGTTTTGTTGTTTTAATTGTTATCACTCTATAGTAAGGTAATAAAAGTTTAGAGAGGTAATGTTTTCATAACTTAAACCCACAATCAGTTGTAGAATGTACATGTATATAAGGAAATCAGACATTCTACATCTCAACTACAGTGTCTGTGTATTAGTTTGAACTTACTTTGTTTCACTATAAATTTTTGGAAAGGCTTTTGCTAAAAGCAGCAAGTCTAAAAGCAGCAAAGAACTTTTGGGGTGTGTGTATTTACATATAATGGGTACAGATGGCAACATCAAGTAAAGTAACTTAATTCTTGTAGCCTAAAACTACGTGTTAATCGAAAGTCTGTTCACTGGGCTAGGTTAAATGAGCACTATAACTACAGCAGCTTACTTGATACGAAACACCATTTAGCGTTGGGGTAAAACCCTAGAGATTGTTGTAATCCTTGTTATACGGACATCATGAGTAGAATGACATAATTGCATAGCCATTAGTCTGGGCAGTACTGAAAAATAGCAAACGGTATACCTTCCATAAAAAGTATCACGGTACAGTAGACCCTTGATTATCCAAACCCCTTTGTTCTCAGGCAATTATAAAAGTGTTCGAATAAATGAATAGTTCGAATAATTGAAGTCCATACATTTATACAGAGCTCCTTTGAAATACTCTAATAGAACGCACACCTACTCTAATAGAACAGTCATTTTAAATTCCAGATAATCGAGGTTCCGGATAAACGAGGGCCGGATAACCGAGGGTCTACTGTATTACTAAATATCATGGTATTGATGTAAAAGCCATTGGTATTAAAGTAGCAGGCATTTACCTCAACAAAAACACCAAATACTTATGGTAGCTCAGCAAGCTTCAGGTACAAATCAAACTTGTTTACACTGTTTGGTTAGCTGGCTACATACCTGCCTATTGTCACATGTCTAGTTCTCCTCTAAATATGGGATGAAACAAGTTCACAGGGAGGCCATAATGCCCAGACTGTAGGGTAGTTGGAAAAGGCGGATACGATCGGACGCTGACATGGACGTTTTCAAAAAGCACTTTTACATTTATTTCTCATACCTAACATTGTTTTTAGAGAGTAGGATAGTATTACTCTCATCAGTATATATTATGAACTCTTGATAGAAGGATTAGGCAAATTCTGCTCAAACAAAGTACATACAAGAAATTCAGTGTATCAGCAGAACACTTTGCGACTTAAACCTAAATTCACAAATTTCATCCGCTATGCAATGGACTTTATCCACCATGACGTCACGCACAACAAGATGGCCACGTTATTTGGGGTACTAATGTACAGGCGCCTATGGAGAAATTGTTTTGATTGATCATATTTCACTCGTGAAGCAAGATACCGACCAGTAGCCAACGAGTAAGGATATAAAATAACAAAAACTATTGCACACAAGCGTTATCTCGAAAAATTTCCGGAATGCGATGCAAATCGTTTATTGTATTGTCTTGTAACCGTATCTGTTGCTTAGAGCTCGATATCTTCTTGCCTAGCTGAAATATGATCGATCAAAAGAATTTCTCCATAGGCGCCTGTACATTAGTACCCCAAATAGCGCGGCCATCTTGTGCTCGTGACATCATTGCAGATAAAGTCCATACTTGACATACTACTCGATTTTGTTTTTGAGGTCCCCTAGAGAACCTTTGCAAAAATTATAATTTCAAAATTTCCAGCATTTGTGTTCACTATTTTGTTGAGGTTTGTACTTCACTTATATAGGCCTATCTGTTAGGAGTAATTGCGGGGTTTAGTTAACTTCGTAAATCTAACACCACAACATCACTTAACTAACTATTAAGTATATGAACCATTATAAGCAATACATCAAAGGGTTTACTGGATATCATACAGTACGAAGGGTTTACTGGGTATCATATAGCTGATTGTGGGGATCCTGGAATTCCTGAAAATGTAAAATATTTTAGGAGCAGTTGTAAACCACACATTCAATAGTGGGTTTGTGTTTAGTGGAGTAATTCAAAGGGAATGTCTCCCAAGTGGAGAATGGTCAGAGTCACTACCATCTTGCGTTGGTAAGACCACAATTCTTACAATTGTAATAGTATTCTATATAGTTGACTGTGGTAGTAAGTTTGCAAATATTAACTGTAGTCCAATTCTGATATTATACTATACAGGGGGACTATAGCTAGCCTGATTGTGGAGAACCTGGGATGCCTCAAAATGAGAGTACTTCAGTAACAGATACTACTGTAGGAGCAGTTGCTAATCACACATGTAATGTCTAAGAGGAGCAACACAATCAAATGGAGAATGGCTAGAACTGCTGTCAATATGTCAGAGGTGAGAATTACTGGACTATATACAGCAACTACATGTACCATTAGCTATTTAAATCATGCTAGCCAAAAGTAGGGATTAAAGTGTGTCTCATTTTAGTAAGTAGTTGTTTCCTTACTTTTTAAACTAGGAGCACACCTGGTTTACTGAAATTGTTTTCGTAAAAGTGTGTGTGTGTACCTATCTACCTGTCTACCTATGTTTGTCCGTACGCACCCACGTGAGCAAAATCGTTTAATAATGGTAAAAGCAGCTTTTACGTCAGAAGTAAAAGTGAAATGAAGTCTGTATTAAACTTCTGCAAAGGTGAACTTTGCTCTGAGGTGGTTTCTTTCGGCAGACTGAAATTAGGGTGTGGCGACTTTCGTCAGACTACCTTCCCCCAGGCGTTTAGCAACTGAAAAACAATGGTGCAGGCCTCATACACTACCAGGAATAGCCTATCGCTTCGAGTTGAAAGGGGGCGCATCCTTATGTACGCGAACGAAAATGAAGAGCAGCTTTGAGGCTTTGTCGAGAGAATTTGTGGGAAAAACACGTTAGTCACATTATAAAATAGTTTAGAAGATACTTCTGTGCGTAATATGTTGGTAATAGCAATTTGTTTAACAAACGCTTCCTTAGCAGAGCATAGCAACGTAATTGAACGAATTACGAATATTTCATGAATTACGAAATACGAGAATTAGCTAATAATGTTATTGCACAACCCAAAACTACCCTATTGTAAAGTAGTAATACATAGTTGGTTAATTCATAGTAGTATATACTATCTATAGTTAATTCCAGATGAGTTAGCTAGCTGCATGGCTCCTGGTTTTTAGAAGTACGTATCAACTTGTTACTGCTGAATCACATCTCATTTCAGCTGTAACATTTTTGAGCTTGTTTCCTTACTTTTTGTAGCGTGTATATTATATCAACCCCTACTTCCTTTTAAAATTTTTAACTTTTAAATAGCTAGTTTGTTTACTTTTTTTGTCTAGCTAGCTAGCTATATTATGCTCTCTTGTTTTCCACACAGTATAAATATCACTTGAAGCAGCTATCTTTAACCTTCGTATGCAATAAGCGTCTCTAAAAATAGTTATTGTCTTGTCTTTTAAAGTTATTACAGCAACTGTTTAAGGCTTCAGCTGCATTTCTAATGTCCTAAATGTTGATGTTTTAGTAAAACATTGCTGGAGAGTCCTCCAGTAAGAGTATAACCTTCACTTTTAGAAGTCTGGATACCGAGTAAGATACACCCCTCCAAGACATTATTAGCTATCTACCTCACAACAAGCTAAACTGGTAATTAAAGACTATATAAAATGACTACCCCTATACCCAGTGTTAATAAATGCTAGAGACAACTCCTTGGGTACTACTTACACACACGTACTCGCACTTCGTTAAAATCATGTGTTTGGGTTGTGGCACACGCCACAACTATTAAGCGCCGCTATTATTAATTATCCTTCGAGAAAAACAAAGAAGCGAATGAATGATGAAAGCAAACAGCATGGTGCAGTAGACAGAATGTAATCGGAACAACAGATTCATGAATCCGCCATCATTATCTTAGCTGTCTGAAATTTCTGGAGCCATACACCTAGCTCAACTGGGTCTTACAACTGGCAGGCAGGCAGGCAGACAGGCAGGCAGACAGGCAGGCAGACAAATGAAATCCAGGTGTATTTCAAAAATTTTATAAAGATCACTGTGCAATGAAACATTCAACTTTTCGCTTCATCTAACCAAGGTACAGCATCATTATAACAGTACTAATGTATTCCAGTTGGTTTTTTCGGATAAAACTTATTGCAAGGCCGTTTTTTTAAAGTCCATGAAACCATATGTTTTCTCCCCAATCCCTACTATACAGTACTATTGTACTGTATGATACCTATTAAACCCTTTGATGTATTGCTTATAATGGTTCATATAATTAATGGTTAGTTAAGCTCACGAAATAAGCTAAAACAATTAAGATTTACAAAATAAACTAAAACACTATTAAGATTTACAAAATAAACTAGATTACAAAATAAACTTAAGATTTACGAAAAAAACTTAAGATTTATGAAATAAACTAAAACCCATAATCACTCATAGCGGATAGGTCTATATAAGTAAAACACAAACCTCAACAAAATAAGATGGATCGTACCGATGTTGAGTAATTTTGAATCTATAATTTTTGCAAAGGTTCCCTAGGGGACCTCACAAACAAAATTGAATAGAATGCTAAGTAGATTTGCATATTGCATAGTGGGTTGTACCAAGAGTACATAATAATAGAAGAGGGAGGAGAGTGTCTAACTCTCAATATAGGCTGTACAAATGCACAGCGCTCAAACCCTCCTACTTCAATCCATAGAACAGCTAGCCATATATCAAGACCTTTTTGTGAACAGAAGACTGTTAATATCTGTTGATTGAAGCAGTATAATGCTGAAGCCTACTTCAGAGGGCAGCGCCTATAATCACCTACGGTGGCTATAGATGATTGCGTAATGTCTGAGCGCTGTGCGTTTGGCGAATCTATAGCAGTTAGACACTCTCCTCCCTCTTCTATTATTATGTACTCTTGGTTGTATGTTCATGAGGTCCATTTTTTTGTAAAATTTGTGAATTAAGGGTTAACTCACAAAGTATTCTGCTGATACACTGAATTTCTTGTATGTACTTTGTTTGAGCAGAATTTTCCCTAACCCTTCTATCAAGAGTTTATAATATATACTGAGGAGTGTATCCTACTCTTATACATGCCTGTAGAAGGGAATATCATGAAGTTATGATGTAACGACAAGATGTTGTGGTTTGTGACATACGAGCAGCAGTAAAAGTGCAAGAATTGTTTGTACCGTTTCACATTCATGATGTTCAGGATAGCCATATTTGCAAATGGCCCAGTAATAAATGCCTATGAAGTCAACCCATGAAGGAACGATTGTAATTTGGTGAGAAATACTTGGAGCTGGTGCTAGGGACGTTGTTAGACATGCTTTGAATCGATACCATGTTCAACTAGTGACATAATTTATACAAAGAAAAACGGGCGAACTCAGAAGTGCTATGTCATAACTTCACGATACTTCTTTCTACAAGGGTATATGAGAGTAGGATACCCTCCTCAGTATATGAACTTTCAAACGGTACGGTTGTACCATTTAAGTAGGGATTGCGGTGAAACTTTCGCACCGTCCAAAACTCTGCCTTCAAAAATTACCCTAGAGACATTTTACGCAACAAGAATCACCTTTACGGAATAGTACTAGTCCATATTATGCCATTGACTATAACAAAACACTTACAGGTGGCCAGATATAGAATTTTTAAAAATTGCCAAAATTCAAATTTTAGTCTCACTGACTGCCTCACTGACCACAGTCACAAGGCTAGAGGCCAAATGAAGCAGTGCACGGCCACCATTTTACGCCACAATAACAAACTCACCAGTGGGATGTGCCTTTTGGGGTTCCGATAAGTGTACACCCTGTGCGCCTTGTCTTTGCTTTTATCTTCAATCAGGTTGGTTGTCTTCTTCAATCATCAAAAACCATACCGAGGTGTTAATTTTCCATATCAATACTTCTCTGAAGACTCCACAAAATTATTTCAGAAAGCACTTATGCTGCTGAGAGGCTGGGGCGCTTATAATTTCAAGTGCTGCACATGAAACATTAATGCTGCTGAGTTGTCACTTCGACTTTTCCAATGCCTGGACTGCAATCGACAAAGAGATTTGTCACTTAATAGACGGACTGATACTCGACAGCTTGTTCCTCTGAACACACTGACTCAGCCACTCAGTGCTAGATGGTGAGATCAGCGAGTGATTGGATAGTACTCAAGTGTAATACTTCATCCTTTTAGTCGAGGCTAAGGTCCAGACAACTGAAAAGGCCTGTTCGTTCGTACAACTTCTGGCTAGGGTATATAGAACGCAGACCATCGTACTGAAACAGATCAAAGATCTGAGCGGCGCCACTGCTACTACGAGGTAAGTTATGCATGTTACTGTAGGCCTGTGTGCTTCCAATTTTGGCACAATACGTACTTTAATAAGCCATACAGGAACTAATAGCTAGTTCACAAGTTACACTCTAACTAGCTGTGCTAGCTACAGCAAACAACTAAACAAACTAGTATTTTTAAATAATAGTTATACGGGAACAATGTAGAGTCTATGAAATTTATAAACCTGAAGGCCCGAGCTGTAGTACACGAGCGAAGCGAGGGCGCTACTAAGGGCCTGAGGGTTTATAAATTTCATAGACTCCACATTGTGCCCATGTAACTGCTTTAGACTCTATTTCACATTACACTCAGATTACTTACCTCATCCACGGCTGTTTCTGCTGTAGGCTTGGCAAAAGCAGCTGGTTTTCTACTGTATATAGTTGAACCTCCTATATTCAGACTAAGAATTTTTTATCACTTTTTGCTATGATATAGAGGTTTTCAGACTGATAGAGGTCAAAAATTTTGTCCTTATTATGGAGTTTTTTCTATTGTGTCTTTAATTCAGAGAGTTTGTTATGAGAGGTTTCACTGTGTAAAAATACTGGTATATGCTTGCATTTTGGTGTTTAATTACTCAATTTGCTAATGGTTTAGCAGTGATCAGAAGCTATACCCTAAACAGACACTACGGATGCCATGCACATTACAGGCATCTGCCTACTTGTAATGAACTACAACATTCTTGATGTATATCACTTCATATTGAGCCCAAGCAATGATACAAGTACAATACTCACAGTAGCCAGGTAACTATATAATCCAAATTTTAATACTACCAAGCACTAATATAAATGAGTGGCTATTAGATCTTTCATATCCTCCCTACTGTACTGTGTAATTTTCTACTGACTAACTGCCTGTCTGATTCCTTCTGGCAAGTGTAACTTGATAACGGCTGAGGCTACGGGCTTGATTATTTCACTGTTCGATGTCACTTCGTCCCAAGACGTGCCTTTTGGCATACCACAGTACATGCAATGCACACATCATGGACTTATGTGCAGATTTGTGGTGGCTCAATCGCTGATTTTACAGCAAAACATTGCTGGAGAGTCCACCAGTAAGAGTGGAACATTTGCTTTCAGAAGTCTGGATCCCAAGTAAAATCCACCCATCAAAGACATTATTAGCTAGCTACCTCACAAAAAGTTAAACTGGTAATTAAGACTATATAAAACGACTACCCCTATACCCAGTGTTAATAAATGCTAGAGACAACTCCTTGGGTACTACTTACACACACGTACTCACACTTCATTAAAATCACATGTTCGGGTTGTGGCGCACGCCGCAACTATCAAGCACTGCAATTATTAATTATCCTTCAAGAAGAACAAAGAAGCAAATGAATGATGAAAACAAACAGCATGGTGCAGTGGACAGAATGTATTCGGAACAACAGATTCATGAATTCGCCGTCATTACCTTTGCAGTCTGAAATTTCTGGAGCAGTACACCTAGCGCAACCAAGTCTTACAGCAGACAGGCAGGCAGGCAGATGAAATCTAGGTGTATTTCAAAATTTTTAAAAATCACTGTACATTGAAACATTCGACTTTTCGCTTCGTTTAACCAAGGTACAGCATCATTATAACAGTACTAATATATTCCAGTTGTTTAATTCAGATAAAACTTATTGCAAGGTGGGTTTTTTTTTTTTAAGGTGCGAAGATCCATGAAATCATATGATTTTTCACCAACCCCTACTATACAGTACTATTGTACTGTATGATACCCATTAAACCCTTTGATGTATTGCTCATAATGGTTCGTGTACTTAATAATTATAGTTAAGTGACGTTGTGGAGTTAGATTTACAAAACCCACAATTACTATTTACGAAATAAACTAAAACCCACTATCACTCCTAACAGATGGGTCTTTATAAGTAAAGTACAAACCAGTACAAACCTCAACAAACCAGTTTATAATGCTTGGAAACCACCTATAATTTTTGTAAAGGTTCCTTAGGGGGCCTTGGGGGACCTTACAAACAGAATGCTAAGTAAATTTGCATATTGCATAGTGGGTTGTACATTCATCGGGTCCATTTTTTGTGAATTAAGGGTTAACTTGCAAAGTGTTCTGCTGATACACTGAATTTCTTGTATATACTTTGTTTGAGCAGAATTTTGCCTAACCCTTCTATCAAGTGTTCATAATATATACTGAGGAGAGTATCCTACTCTCATACACGCCTGTAGAAGGGCATATCGTGAAGTTATGATGTAACAACAAGATGTTGTGGTTTGTGGCATATGAGCAGCGGTAAAATTGCACCATTTCACATTCATGGCACTCAGGATAGCCATATTCGCAAATTTCCCAGCAATAAATGCCTATGAAGTCAACCCATGAAAGAACATGTAATTTGGTTTGAAATGCTTGGAGCTGGTGCTAGCTAGGGATGTTGTTAGGCATGCTTTGAATCGATACCATGTTTAATAATGACATGATTTATTCAAAGAAAAATGGGCAAACTCAGAAGTGCTATGTCATAACTTCACGATACTTCTTTCTACAAGGGTATGTGAGAGTAGAATACTTTGCTCAGTATATGGTGTTTTGTAAATTTTGCAATCACAGAAATTTATTCTGGAGGCTATTGTAGCTGCTTGACAAAAAAGAAAATGGACCTCACAACAATAACCCTCTGTATGGTATACACTCCACTGAATTAACTGTGAGAATATTATCCTATATCATACTGTATATTCAGGATCATCAATAACTGGTTATCACCCTAAAACCACCCTTCATGGCAGATTAGCTGCATTGGTTAGGCACAGCTATGCCCAAAAATGTCCCCAGACCAACCCCAAACCCTTCCAAAAAGTTTCTATGGAGTGTTAAATTTTATTTAACAGAATTTTATGCTGACTGACTGACTGATGCTTCTAGCCAAGCAAAACTTGACAATGGATAAGGCTATGGGTTTGATTTCTTCACTGTTTGACAATGTTTCATCCTGAGAGGTATCTTTTTACAAACTGAAATATGTACAGTACATGAACTATGGACTTGCTTTTGTCCTCCTTTGTGTTCCTGTTCCTGTTCGTTTTGCTGACAATGCAAGGTTTCCATTTGCAATAGCACTATGCAGCTTCCCTGTAGGTATGTTGGCTATTATGCTAATTGCCCGTATTTTCTATAGTGTGTTCATTGTAATGCTGTGCAACAGGCTGAAATAGGTGAAAGCAAAGCGTAATAGCTACTCCACTTTTGAGTTGTAGTTGGGGCTTGCAAATCATCCGTAGTTTTCGTGGTGACTGGATTGATTTTAGAGATGCTTCTCCTACTGTTCCTCATTTGTAGTGCTGTATAATGGGCTGAACATATCTGAAAGCAAAGTGTAATGGTCACTTCACTTTTGAGTCAGTGGAGCAAGTGTTAGGATGAAAACATTAACAGTAATCAAGAATGTCAAATGAGTGTATTACCCCTTGATTAATGATTACGGATTTCAGTAATTGTAACACAGATATTTCAGTAATTGTTCGTTTATAAGGGTGTTGTATTTAGCCAAATTCAGCCAACAAACCAAGCAAAGTAACATGATAGTGTTAAAGGGAATTGGCTAATGTTAAAGTTCTGGCACTGCCAAGCAGATCCCTGAAGGTGTGGCAACACGCTCGTTGTGCAACCATTGTTTTAGCAAGCTGGAGTTATTTTGGGACACTTTCCTTTCAATACTTAGTTGAATAACACGGAAAACTGACCAACGAAGACCTGTTGTCACCTACACATGTCAAATTACCATTTTGCATAACCGAACAATTACTAAAATATCCATGTTACTTTACACAATCATTAATCACGGACTAATACACCATTTGACACTCTTGGTTTCTATTATATACTCTTGGTGATATGTAATTAAATAGTACTTTCAGAATCATCTTTTTCAGAGCATTGTTCTTTATTGCATGAACTGCTTCAGTTTTCTTTCATCAGACCAAAAAGTGCTTTATTATTTATTAAGTAACAAGTTCTTATAGACTAACAGTTATGTGATAGATACTAGACCTGCGCCAATTATGCTGGGACATAATAGGTAGCGAAAGCATCGAACTTAATACCAGCGTAATATTCTAAAATTTTGTGCATTGATTATCAGAGAAACTGAAACTGTATATTTTGCATGATGCAGAATGGGTTAGTGTGTAAATACAACAAAAATCAGATGTACAGCTACTTGTGAAGGAAAAACTAGTTAAAGATTGATATACTCTAATAGAACAGTTACCGTATTATGAAATCTTAAGAGAATGTTCATAGATGTATCAGATACTCCAATAAAGCAGGCAAGGCACAATATTATCTGAGCATATTGGGAGTATAATGGGAAACAACTGAGCATAATAGCAGCTTACTCATGTACATGTATGTTACAGCCAAAAACTAATACTACACTGTAAATCACGCGAGATCTCACGCCAGGCCATGGATGTAGTAAATGTCTTTGTTGACGAGCTAGAAAGATAGAGAGAATAGTTTCACTTGAGAAAGCAGTATGAATAAACACTCAAGAAGTCATCCTATACAGCACACTTCACTAAGACTGTAGTGGTGTGCTCCCTAGTCGGGGATTACACAAAAGTAGAAAGATGAAGAAAGCTTCCAGACAAATGATAACAACAATGGGCCACCACAAAGAAAGTTAGAAATGAGTACCACAGCCACCATTCAATGTTGCTGCCATCCTTCAATGCTATATCCCACCTTAGTCTCACGTGGCCAGACCCTTTTCTTTGTTTTGTGTGGGGGCAGGGAAAGAAAAGGGTCTGTTGAACATAGTACAGTTGATTGCAGAAATCTTGAAAAATACATGCCGTACCGTGAGAGTTTCTGTAAGGTTCCTTATGAGTAAATTTTGTTGTCCTTGCCACAAATTCAACTGCAATTGAACCACACTAATCTTTTTTGTTTTTCCTCATTCTTGCTGATCCGGCATCGCTACAAATAGTTTTCCTGCCCATTGAATGTTTACGGCACGGGAAGAGAATTTTCATCTATTTTGCAATTGACTGTATATGCACTAGAAACATTATTTCTTACAAATGACTTTGTCAGGACCTAGACAAGAAGCCAAACTAGTAGTTTAAATGTTATCAGCTTGTTTGACTGTTCTGATTTTTTGTGCAGGAAAATATCACCATTAATGAGCAAAACTACCCATGTGCTTATAGATGCGCCAGTTGCTAAGTGGGTTGTTTCTATGTTGTCTTGTACTGTTACATGTGTTTTCTTGTACCTTGTATCTGTCCAGTCAGTAGCTATTATTCTCCCAACAATTTCAACCTGTTACCAGCTGATACACAACACAACAACATCAAGCCGCCTTAATTAGATAATAAAAATTTTGTTGGACAATCGCTCACTATCATAGTTGTTTAGTATTCAAGTACTCACTAGAGTTAACAATTGAGTACTCACGAATACTGGCTACCTTGTAGTTATTATCAATTTGACATGTACATATGAGTTTTATACTGACTTTAAGTAGTTTATAGAAGTAACAACAATGATACACACACACACATTGTATTAAAGTACTGGTGTTAGTGTCCCTGACAAGAAATTGCCATCCAAATCCTATAGCCTTCACTGCCTGATGGCAAATGCATCATGTGAGCTGGGTCATGTGATGGGCGACATGGCTACTCGAGTACCAATTTTACTATCCGAGTACCAAAAATCCTTAACAAGTACTCAAGTATTTACAATATTTGTTTACAGTCCTAATTTATGTATAATCACTTGCTTTATAGAGACAGTTTAGAACATTTATAATTGGGGAAAACTGCAATTACGTACCTACATGTATTCTGAAAGCTCACTGAGAAAACTTCAAGGGTATCTTGTATCATGAAGGTATTATATTAGCTTTTATATCGATAGCTATTTTGCAATGAGCAATTATGCAATAACTGTAATAACGTGTTTTTATCACAAAACAAATGGCCATGCTCACGCAATATTCATCTTCGAAAATTCTTTAAAGCCTTTGCATTAAAGTGGTTATTTTGTTTTATGGCATCACATTTTGTCATTGATATCTACAGAAATTCCACCAGACTCCAAAGAAGAAAAGACTACACATTGTAACAGTTTTAAGAGTCTCCAATAAATTGTATGACCCTTTCCAAAAAATAATAAAGAACAGTACGAGAAGCACCTCGCAATCAATCACACAATCTGAACACTACATTGTATTTATAGAAGCATCTGAAACTTTTGATTGTGGGTTTGATTTTATGAATTAAAAGTATTAGTTAAATAGCTACTGTGCAGCTACATTTTCTAAGTGACCCACCACAAGGATCTTTGTGATTTTAAAGACCCTCGGCTATGCCTCGGGTTTTAAAAGCCACAAAGGTCTGAGTGGGCGGTCTCTAACTGGTGGGGGTGTATTTATACTGGTAGATAAATAGATTGATTGTATCATCATTATGTCATCATATCTTGCACGAAATGCAAGTCCATAATCACAAGGCATACAGTGGAGGTGTGCTGTGTGGTGACTCTCTGAATTGGAGATACGCAGATACCTACCTTTCTTCTAGAAGAAATATAATGATGATTAGAGTCGAAAAAAGTGACAATTAACCTTCTTCTATATAAAATCTTCTTCAACCTGGCTTCTTCTATATAAAAATATTCGACTCTAATCATTTTTAGAGGACTTCTCTAGAGGTCTCTCTTATTACTTTTACAGACCTCATTATCTCCCAATGAGCAAAGGATTTTATGCACACTATTTTCTAAGTGATGTTTATGCGTACTTCACATTTTCTTAGTTTAGTAAATATTTTCTAGGCTACTATGTAGTACCCAGTTGTGTAGATCATGTATTTTGTTGCTATTTTACAGATAACTGTATTCTATTATTGTACAGACTGAAGTGTAATGTCCACTAGTATATTTTCAGGTGTAGGCAACCTCCCTTATTTCACTACTTTTTTCTTTGTTCCCTAATCTTTGTTACATTAGAAAAAAGATTGGTGCCAGCATTTTGTTTGTTTCATCTGAACGTGCACCCTGCCCCAGCTATCGATTACTGAAAGCAAAGTGACTATTATGCTTTGTTTTCAGCTATGTTAGGGTCTGTAATCCAAAAAATCTACTTTTATGAATTGATTCCCCTACCATTGTGGGATGTTCATCTAGTATCCCACTGCTAGATCCACTGTGAAACCGGAGGCACGATTGTTGTCTTCACAGAAATGTCGATTTTAGTATTTAGTGAGATGTAAAATTTATTATTTTTAATTTGTGTTCCACACAAAGGACCAAATAAAACTTGCTACTTAGCTGGATATTATCTAGAGTTAGAGTAGTATAAATAATAAGCAAAAAGTCCAGCACACTATTGGAAGCATTTCAACTCGTACTGAAAGCATTTTTTTTTGCTTGGTTATATTGCCAATACTGCCAAGGCACCATGAAGTGAGAATGGTATATTTTTTAATAAGAAGGTGCAAACCTTCATAATCCCTAATATACAGTACTGCTGCATGTATGATAACTGTAGGCTAGTGATGATTTTGAATAATGTCATATTTTATAGGACATGTTGTCAGCTGAGAAGTTAGAAGCTAGAGCTCTTCAACTAGAGTTGTGAAAAGACATGGATAACCCCATTTCCCCTAAGACAGAAATTTGGAGTACTTATGGTTGGAAGTTGTAGTGACATTTAAATCACTACAGAAATACAATTTTTTTTCAGAGCTACGTGCACTTTCCGTTGAACTGCAGGTAAGTGTGAATATCTATATAATTTTTTCATCAGTGAATTCTAGTTTTATAATAAAACATACTCTTACATAACTCTAACTTTTCATTGTCATTGCAGGAAACCCAAGTTGAAATCAGAGCTACAATATGTACGTATATGCAATTTTGGATCAGTAGAAGACTGAAGCAACCAACTGTAAAGTGAGTTAATGTCATTATTTTTTGTTATGATCATGTATTTGTACATGCGGAAGTATAAAACTATTAGATTTAGTTATTGTCAATGACTTTCTTATTGAAGATGTGTATAGTAGTTTTTGTCTGACGAAAATACTTGAATTTGGTTCCAGTATTCTAAAAATACTAATTCCCATATACAGCATCTTTATTAAAGCTGGACTGTCACATCCTATCTGTAAATGTAGGCCCGGGGTGCTGAGATTTTACAATTAATTAATAACCCTTTAAGGACCACAGAAATTTATACAGTGTCTATCCTGAAAACCCGCAAGTTTATGAAAATTACACATTTTATTATTTGACAAGTTTGCAGCGTTAGCAAAACTCCAGGAAGTAGTAAAATCTTATAGTGGAAAAATCGACTATCAATAACAAACGGTATTATCTAACTTAAAATTGTATAGAATGTACAGTACCGTTTTCGAGTAACAGGTTGATCTTCATGACCGGTGACGATATTTCTTCTCTGTAACGTAGTTCTTTTAAAATCACTCGTCCATCTCTATATAAAGTGCCGTATCACGTAATCTTGTATACCAAAATATTCAGCTCGAACACTACGGAAGTTGATTTATTATAATTGGTTCATCAGAGAGGAAGATACAAGGCAATTTCTACTTCTTGTTGTGTAAATAGAATATTGTCTTTTTACAAGGCTATTTCTAACTAGCTTAGTTTCACGTAACATTTTATCATTGTATATCAACAGAATCGCCTACCAATGGCGAACAAAAGGGCCTTTATTTAAATCCCATGGCTTCTACTACTGCAAAGATATAGCTATTTGTTTACTGCCTATTCACTTGGACGTACATGTACAACGGCGGGCTTTCGCATAAGGCTATATTTGGATATACATGTACGACACTGGTCCCCAAAGGGTTAATGGCAATTCAAATTGGTGACCGCCACATGTCAGAAGACAGATTTCTTCATAACGCAATTGTTTCTCTTCACGAAAATCACACTATTGTGAAGTACAAATACAGTAGAATTCTAATATGTATCGAACCTCATACAAGTAGTTGATTAACCATGAAATGCTTTCTAGCATCACTTAAGTACATTGCCTAATGTATATCAGTTCATGTGGGCTTGTACAACCCCCCTCCCCCACCTGGTCAAGTATAGGAGAAAGGGTTGGAGTTTTGTATGTGCGGCGGAGTGTATACTACTTGGAGTGTATACTACTTTATAATAGTTTAGCTTAGCTACAGTGAATAGGTTTGTGCTCATCCTATTTAAAGATCGCTGTGAGGATTGCCAATGCTATCATGATTGCATTCTCACCAGAGTTGCTAGGAGGTGAGGAGTGTATAAACTCTATAGAAGCTATGAACAATAGAAAATGTTCAGAATGTAATTTTCGTTTATTTCATTATTCCGTTTTTCCGCTCTTTCGTATTTCCCATAATACAGGCTCCCTCTGAATAGAGTCCAGTTAATTAAGTTTTCTCGTACAATAATTAACACCTGTTCCCGTATGATGTAAGTATATGTAGACTTCTATTATAAATAACATCTCTTTTATTGATATTTACCTGTATTCAAAATGTATGGGATTGTGGTTATCAATTAGAGTATGGTATTGTTATTTGATATCCCACAAGTGCAGATGTAGCTCAACCAGCTTCAATCCCACGCTTTATTAACAATTGTAGTTGTGTGGTTTCCATAGCTTGATCATGATTTGATGTGCTTCAGGAAACAAGTCAGTTTTCTGGTAGCTTGTCACCATTTTGCTGTATAGGAATGATTGCTGTTGAGTTCCAGAGCAAGAAACTCAGATGAAGAAAGTCTGTTCGTCACTTTAAACCGCTGTGAGTAACAAAACAGCAGAGTTCTGGCAGGAACAACTAAAAGTAGAAATTAAACAGTTTGTATTTTTCAACAATGGCTTATTTAGAGAAACAAACACATACCACAAAAGTCTTTGTCTTCAAAAGCTTCATAGAGGTTTCACCTACCAGAGACTTACCCTAGGATAGGACATCTGGGATACCTTTGTTTCACTTACCAGTTGCTTTTATTTTTACTTTAATGTAAGGCTTCAGTGGGATAATAATAAACTGTACACAAGGAATATAGTGTACATCTGCTGTGAGCAAAGTCCTCCGAAAGTGTGTGGACTTTTCCAAAAATTATATAGATAACGGAAGCTGTAAACTTTGGACAAAGATGACATTTACCATTTAGTGGGGTGTTTTATAATTGCACTGGTTACAATTGATTGTGGGATTAAGTTTCTTCTTTATGGTCTTAAAGAGAATGAGATTGTTACAGTATCTTTGAATGAGATTGTATCTCATAATAGGAGAGATCACAAAAGTTTAAGCTTATAAGAGAAATAAATCTGTACAGCCTATAAATAATAATTCAAGCAAGTTGCTGAAATCCAGACTTTAATACTGATTCACATTGGTGTGCATGCTATGAAAAACAAAGACTCAGTGGACTGTGTGTTGATCGACCCAATAACTATGCTATTATGGGGACCTTTGTTCACATCCCAGGCAAGCCAACACTTTAGCCTATAGACTAATTTGGGGAAAACATTGGGCAAGCCCAGAACTTTACTGGGGCATGCAAAATCTCTCAAGCAAAGAAGTTAGGGTGTCGCTGTGATCCCTGCATTTGACCGGCTGCACTTGAGAGACACTATGCCCGTCAGTGTTATGGCTATTCATCATGCAATACTACTGCACCCAATTTCCTCAAAATTAAGATTTCTTATAGCTGGTGGGCAAATTCCTGCATAAAGTAATCGTGTAAGGAGTAAAGCATACATGATGACCATTGTGTAGCAACCACAATCAATCATACTACAATGCGTACTGCAATTGTAATTACTCTACAGCCACATTAACTTTATGTAAGGTTTGGTTTCACAGTTTAATAATTATTCATACAAGTTGTTTGTGAGTGATTGAGTACCATTAAGGGTTGCAGTGATGGGCCACACTGCCTTCAAGTTATTAAGGCAAAAATGGTTTACATGCATGTAAAGGTTACCCTTCAAGCTTGTCAGTAGCACTTTAAAAATAAGATTTTAATGTTGAAGCTTGTTTGCTCACGTTGACATATGGACAGGCAGGCAGACACACATACAGTAGCGGACAAAAAAAAGTTCCCGTTCCGTTTAGCGTTTAAACGCTTAGAAGAAAACAGTAACAAAACACTAACAAAACGCTTGCAGGGTGCTAAAACGCTAGGGAAAAAGCTTGAGGAACGCTAAGTATAATACTAGCAAAGAGAAGTTAAACTTGTAAAACTACAGCAAAGTTCAGTAAGTGGCGAGTATTATTATGATTATTGTTATTAATCAGCTAGTCTAAACTCCATTGCAAATGCATGGTGAGACTTGCGCACAAATACAGTAGTATAATTGTTGCTTACCCATGTGTGTCTATTTCTTTTTATCCAGTTAGATTCGATAACCACTTCTTATATGGTCACCACAAGGCGCCACCACAGCTCGGACTGGCTGAGGCCATGGCTAGCTACTGACATCGACGAATACGATAAAAGCCGACATTAAAGTCTTTATATTTTGTGTATAAATACTTGTTATTTGTATATAGTTCCTCTTGCGTAGCTCAGCTCGATATCATAAACACTTCGTTACTCAGCTGCAATACCGTGTAAACCCCCCACCCAGCTGCCTTTCTATTTAACGTACCATGCTGTAACTCCGTGGTTAGAATGCATGTACTTCCCTTCGACAGTCCAGGTTAGTTTTATATTAAGTATACAGTAGCTGCGAAGTGTTTAGATGGCCTAAACTGAGCAGTAACTATATGGCGACAAAATTCGCTTGGCACGATAAAAGTGAGAAGAAATAGCTTGCTAACAAAACATGGAATACAGCATAATATATTTTGTTATATGCTTGTACACTGTGTGCTTGTTGGATTTCTAGCATCATCAATGGCCTTAGCTTCTGTAGAGCCGCTTTTCCCTGCATGTCCGGTCTTCGGCAGTCCCCACTGAAATGAGCTAGTCTCGAAGAGTCTATTATTAAGAATGTATGTGAAGGCACATGAAATAGTCAGACATTACTGCTTACCTGGTAACGAAACGATTTACTTGGTAGCAAACGCTTACAAAACAAAAACGGTTAGATAGCATTTAAATGCTAAACGGAACGGGAACTTTTTTTTGTCCGCTACTGTACCTACACTTACACTCGCATGCATGCATATGAATTTCTGCGTGGAGTATAACACTGCCTAGGATTTACTTGTGATGGATAATTAAATGTTTATCATTATAAGTGAACTGCATGGTTTTCGACCAGATGTATGTACCAACCATACAACAGGAAAGTTTGATAAAGGAAAATTTGATGAATTGAATAAATTCAACTTTTTGATAAGCTTCTTATATAAGTGGGTACCGTATATAGGGAAACTTTGGCGGGCGAATAGCAAACTAAATTGCATTTGGTGAAATAAACTTTGGCGAATTTAAGCTAATGTTAAAGATGCTAATCTCAGACGCTACAAGTAATTGGTGGGTTAAACTTTGTAGTGAATCACCAAAGTGGCCAAAGATTTCCCCCACCAAAATTTCCCTCTATACGGCATTTCAGATTTAGGATCTCTTGATTTTTGTCAACATTTGCTTGTCAAAGCATTGGAAGTATGGATTTGTTAACTTTTCCTTGCATCAAAATTCCTGTTTTCTGGTAGAGTGAAGATACACTATGTGATTCATGATGTTTCCATGATGTTGGAAGAGGTAATACGTATGTATGTATGTATGGAGACCTTTGAAAAATGCAGATACGTAACTGTAAGAATACAAGCAGTACAGTAGTGCTGTATATTAGAAATTGCACTTTGTTACCAAAATTTATTGACCAGTAACCATTGTCACAATGACTTCATGATACCTTGGCAGTGTTGGTAAGGCATGATCAAGCCAAAAAGTGCCTGTAGTGTGACTCAACATGCTTCCAATAGGGTGCTTCGATTTTTTTTTTAAATATATAGTAGAACTTCTGCTGTCTGACTGACTGCCAGACAAGTGTTACTCAATAATGGCTAAGGATACTGGCTTGATTTTTCACTGTTAGATGCTGCCACAGCTCAACAGGTGCCTTTTTGCTATATCACAGTATGTGCAATACATGCTTACCTTTGTGTCCCATTTTTGCTAACACTGTAAAGTAGAAATTTGCAGTAACATAATTCCTATCACAACTATAACAGAAATAGTCTGTAGTTTCCATACTATGACTGTGTGAGTCACTTCTCACACTGTTCTTTTTTCTGTAACACTGTGTAATGGGCTGAACATGACGGAAAATAACTTTACTTTTCAGTAATTGGAACATGTTAAGGTTGCAGCATTGTTTATCCAACCAAAATATAGATTAGAAATAAATGATTACAAGCACTTAATTAAACAGTCATTAACTTATGAGTGTACGGAGATGTACATAACTTATACAATCTTATGTCTCATAAAGAGGCGGATGCATACTGGGTAAGTTATTTCTCCCTGTAATCGGGACAAAGGTGAGAAAAATACAGGACAAGATAAACTAATACTTATATTGTGGTCTCCTTGGGAACAGTAATGTAAAACAAACTTTTTCACACTCCATGTACTTTGGGAAATACAATAATATCCCAAGTCCTTTTGCTGGTTATGTAGCACATGTAGAAAGTTTGTAATAATCACTTATTCCTCACTTACTGTGTTGCATGAGCATGTAAGATTGTCGCAGATCCGTCACAAATGGTCAGTCTGTAGTGCTAGTATTACTGGTAAATTAGAACGTCAAACCGAAACCCACAATTGATTATTGTACAGTATAACATATAAGTAATCAAGTGATGTCAGTCATTGTAATAAGAATAATAAAAAATTGCGTTGAATTTTTGGCAAGACTTTTGTGAATACCAAAAGTACCAAAAGTCTTGTGTGTATACATGTGTGTGTGCGTGCATGCATGTGTGTGTGCATGCCTGCGTGTGTGTGTGCATGCGTGTGTGTGTGTGCATGCATGTATGTGTGTGTGCATGCATGTATGTGTGTGTGCATGCATGTATGTGTGTGTGCATATGCGCGCGTGCATGTGTGTGTGCCTGCGTGTGTGGGTGCATGCATATGTGTGTGCATACATGCATGTGTGTGTGTGTGTGCATGCATGTGTGTGTGCGCATGCATGTGTGTGTGTGTGTGTGTGTGTGTACTGTCCTGTAGCATTCGTATTACTGCTGATGAGAAGTAGTAAGAATTTTAGAGTAATACGATATGCATACGTAGATATGGGTAATAAGTAGAATGAAAAATTGAGTAGTAGGGACCATTGCAATAAATTCTCATGGCATACTATCAGCAGCAAAATTATCAGAAACTATTTTCGCATATTCCATTGTTCATATTCGCTTTCAGTAGTAGCGGGCTACAGATTCCCTAAGGACACTTTACTAGCGAATCTCAGTAAATCCAACCATAGATTGTGCTAAACCAATAATATGCCAGTCCAGTAGTCCAGTCCACCGAATAGTGACGGCCTTTGATTTTGGTCCCCATGCAGTCATAAAGCTAAGACGATGCATCATTTTGCTTCATTTCTGCAACCAGCAAAATGTTTGCTATCCCGTAATCATCACCTGGAAACATTTTCGGTTGCACTAAAGGCACTTTTGGCTTGCTAACCAATACTACCAAAAAGCTGTGTTAGTATTAAGTTATATACAATAAAGTCATATACAATAGAATCTCAGCAATGATTATCAAAACACATGATAATGTGTCAGGTGGCCATGTGGTGTAACACACCTTTGATATTGAAAGGAACAAAGAGAACTTGATTTCATGCATGCATCTACGTATATACAGGGTTGCAAAGCAAAAAAACAAATTAAATAAACAAGTATAAAATAGCCCAAGATACTCTAATAGAACAGTACCTATGGGATTTAAGAAAATCGTCAGACCAGGTTTCAAACCAGGGACCTCCACACCTACGTAATACCTAAGGTTTTAACCACTACTATCATGGCTGTTCAACTCATGTACTTTTATTATTTTACTCATGAAGGTTTGGGCTTTTCTGGCCAAAATTATCACCTCACTTTTTATTTCTATGATCCCTAATCAAACTTAAAATTCTTAAATTGTCCTTATACTTATTTGTTACTTTTGTAACATTATTATGACTCCAAGCATTCCGCATTAGAATGAGAAAAAAAATTGTGCTCTAATTTAATTATCAGTTGTTGAAATTATTTATCCCTACTTTGGTAAAGCAGCTTTTGTAATTTGTCTCACCAATGCATTTTGAAATATATTGTAACCTTAATTAATTAATTAAACCTTTCATCACTACAACCGGATTTATCTGGTATGATGCTATAAAGATGCTCCGAGTACAATTCTAATGCACTACCACTTCTATCACACGTTTTATAGTACAATTTGCTTACCCTGAAACGGGCACGCCTACAAAGGTCCCATTTCTGGGATAACCGGATCCTTTGCACACTATTATGGGTTTGCTGCAAAATTTTTCTTATCCGAGAATTAATGTATTCTTGAGTTGATAGTCGCATTTTGAAGGCCAGGAAATTTAGAAGTGAAAGGGTTTAACAATACATGTGAAAACCCTCTTTTTTTTGTATCACTCCAACAAGGAGGAACGGCATTATGCTGAGTGATGTGAGTATAAAATAAATCAATGTGACCGGATTTTTAAAAAAATTGTTATTTCACACACTTCAAAAATTTTATTGATAATCTGTTATCTATATAGGAGTGGACTGGCAAAGTTTCGGCCTCACAAGTTGAGTAGTGCAGGAGATAATACTACTGAATATCCGGAAATCACCAGAAATTTCAGGTAAAAATGTCTTTCGAACAAATTATTTGTATTAATATTAGGGCTGTGCGATAATGTCTCAATAAGTTTCGATAACAAAATCCATTTTATCACGATAAACGATATTATCTCGATAATAAAATATTGCCATAGAGTACTTTTACAAGCACAGTTGTGCCTAATAATAAATATTTAAGGCTAGTATCTCTTGCAAAAATCGCTCTTTTCAGAATTACTACAGCTGGTTGTGACCTTACTCACAAGAGTACCATCCGCCTGCTTTAATATACAGAGATTTACTATTATCTTTAGTTATCGATATTAGAAAATTCATTATCTTACCACGATATTCACATAAATATCCCAATAATCATGTCATCGCCATTATCGCACTGTCCTAGTTAATACGTATGTAAGAACAATCCTGGTGTAGTGATCTTGCTAACCAGTTATCTACTGTAGATCACTACTTTTAGAATAGCTGGCTCATCATTATGATATACCAGAGCTTATGATAACGTCCGGACACCGGACAAAATCCGGTCAAATTGCATAGATGTCTGACCATAATGCAATTTGTCCGGACACAGTGTCCCATCAAAGCACAAGGAAGGAGCCTAAGGGCTGAGCTGGCATGCTATCAACAATAACAGTCACTTGGTTGCCAGGAGATAGTATACATTCTTACAACCCAAGGGAGTGACCACAAATGTACCATTGCCAACCCTCTGGTGTACTGTAACCACATAACAGTTGCAGTAAGGCATGTAACATCTTACCACTATAATGTTTATTTGCTATGCTACAGTGGACATACTGGGCATTCATCTTCCACATGTCCAGTCAATTTTGGCAATTGTCCAGCCAATTTTGGTTTGCCAGGACATTGTGGCAGGACAACAGAGAATTCTTATCATAAGCTCTGATATACCAGCAAAGCCAAAATCTGTTTATTGCTCAAGAATTATTGACGTATTAAATATTTTTAGTTTGAAAGGCAAGCATATCTCCTCCCTTTACTGCAAGGCCAAACACCCAGAACCTTTGGGCATAGTAAGTGCCTCCAAAAATAATTATCATTTGGCATGTGTTTACACCATTAATAGCTTTTGTAACTGCTTTTAAGACTTCACAACCTTCTGCAATGGCCTAAATGTAAAATTCATCAGTGAACACTTGTCTACTGAGAGGCGATTTTTTTACTGCTATGTGTATTCATCAAATATAACAGATTGTAGCTAGCTTAGCTATATAGGTACTAACTGCTCAGAGTGGCCTCCCCTTCTTAAAGATGTGGATATGAACTTGTATGTGTCCTTCCCCTTGCCAATTCCTGGATCCGCCCACTAGTGACCAAAGTGGTGTATGGACTTTTCCAAAAAAAAATGCTTATTCAAGGCTGTAACAGACAGTGACATCTGTATTTTGGGAACACTTGTATAGTTATATTTGATTGTGGGAATAAGTTTCTCCTTAAGTGTCTATAAAAGAGGATGATTTAATTTTGAATGAAGTGATACTTAATGAGCTTTCCAAATAAAGTACAGCTATCATAAAACAGTGGGTTACTAAGAACCATAATACGACAAGAATATGGTTGTATTTGTGTAGTTGTCAGTGATGTACTACTGATTATGGGTTTTGGTTTCACATTTACAAAGAGCTCACAATGTCTGTAAAAGGTGTGTGTGATTAGAAGGTGGTGTGATCATGTTGAATACGAAATGAAGAATAATGCTTAGAGTGTTGTGTGAAGTTTAAGTTTTAGGTAAGTTATGATTTCTTGCAATACAGTCAAGCTGTTGATAGTAGCTGATGAGTGAGTCCATGAGTGATTATGTGCATGTGGACGTGCATACATGAGGAGCTGAAAATACAAAGCTTACTTTTAAATTTTGCAACAACCCGGTGTGTACACAATAAACAAAGCTGATGCAGTGACCATGCTAGCCTAACTGCTGTGATGGTGGTAAAATATTACATGAATTTCAATCCTTTATATACAAAATTCGAACCCACAATTTAATATAGCAACAGAGACTATAAATTGTTGAAAAGGGAGATAGATGAGATCTGGTCGCATCATGATTTGACATTCTGATCAAACTATAATTTTTGGAAGGTCATAATCAATAATTATTTGACCTGAATTATTTACATGCTGTGGTCACTGATGTACTCTAGATGACAATTTAAATAGTGACTTGGTCTGACTGTGAAAGGAGGTTTAACTTTTCATTCCTCAGCTGTCATAAAGCTAAAATTATGCGTTCCTTTGTATCCTTTCAGTTATCAAAATAATGTCATCATACACAAATTTTAACTGTAAATTACATTGTTGTATGTAACTCGCTGAGCAAAAACTACAAATTTCTTATTAAAGCCCTACACGTGTAGGAACCACGCTTCCTACACAAGGGTAAATTTTGGGTCATCACATAAAATTTGTTGTGTTCTTGAGAAAAACCTTCCACAACTTAAAATTTTGGCTTCTTATTTAGTTTGAAACATGCTGGCCCGGGCAGTGAGTGAGTGAATGATGACAAGTGACCCCTTATCGGTGTAACTAGCTGCACATCCCTTGGCTGACTTGAGATACTCTAATACAACAGTCACTCTAGTACAATGATATTCTAATAGAGCAGTCACAAGTTTCACTGTAGCTGTGCTACAACAAAAAAAAAACTATATAAACTATAATTTAAAAATAAAGTAGGGATCTATGCAATAAAATGTAATGAAACAAGAGATAAATTATGGTATTACAGCATAGCTCAGTGGGAAAGTCATACTTTGGCACAATAGCTATAACAATTACTTTGTTCAATGCCAAAGTAGGGACTTCCCACCGAGCTATGCTGTAATACCATCATTCATGTCTTGTTTCACTACTTTTAATTGCATAGATCCCTACTTCATTCTTAATTTTTTTAATACTACGGTACAGATTTAACGCAACGTCGCACTCTCGAGTGACCCACTCTGGAGAGCAATCCGTTATGAACTAGAGTCTCGAGTAGTCATTATCGAATACGAGGTCGAGCGCTCGCACCTGAACTCGCAGTTGCGAGTACGAACGTAAGAAAAACACTCGAAGCGAACAAGGCGCTTACTTATTAAATAATTTGAATATGCGCCAGACAAAAAATCTATTTCGAGCTGTCAAGGGCAAGCAGAATGACCTGAGGTTAGTTGATCAGATACGTACTGTAAAACTTATGCTACATACGTACATATACATAATTTATACAATGTAATGTTTTTAAAATCACTCGCGGGTAAAGTCAGTTTACTCTCGAGTGGACTCGACAGTTCAGAATGTCGACACTCTGACAAAATGCCAAGGCTCGCCCTGAGTGTAAGAAGAAGTGCTCTTAGCTTGTCTAATGCAGGATATTCTGTGGCAGATATAGAACAAATATTGAAGAAACAAAAAGTTGCTACTACGAAGCGAAGCCTGTATCGTCTGATTAAAAAATTTAAGGAACATGGAGTGTACACGGATTTGCAACGAAGAGCTCGTGATAGGAAGATTACACCAGAGATGTTGAAAATGATTAACGATGAACTAAAGCAGAATGATGAAGCCACAGCAAGGCATTTGAGAGCAATGTTAATAGAAAAATATCCAGACTTGGAGGTGACTTTATCTACCATTAAACGCCAACGCCAGGCGTTAGGGTGGGTGTGCACTAGACCCCACTATTGCCAGCTTATTAGAAATCTGAACAAAACCAAAAGGCTGGTATGGTGCAAGGAACAGCGCCGGGTTAATGAAGATTTTAACAATGTAATTTTTTCAGATGAGTGTACGATACAATTGGAACACCATGGCCGGTTGTGCTTCAGGAAACGGAAAGAGCCTAGAAAGCTTAAGCCGAGAGCGAAACATCCCGCAAAGCTGCACATTTGGGGAGCCATATCTGCACGTGGAGCAGCCCGTGTTGTTATGTTCACTGGCATAATGGATGCTGTCCGCTATGCAGACATTTTGAGTGCCTCTCTTGTGCCATTTATAGCTGACCGATTTTCTGATTCTGGAGGGCATAGGTTTCAAATGGATAACGACCCTAAACATCGCAGTAATCACATAGAAGATTACTTCGAAGAGAAGAACATCAATTGGTGGCCAACTCCACCAGAAAGTCCCGATCTGAACCCCATAGAAAATTTATGGGGTTCATTGAAACAGTATTTGCGAACTAAGCACAAACCAAGGGATCTCAACCAGCTCAAGGAAGGTGTAATAAGCTTTTGGCAAACACTAACACCAGCCGTATGCAGAAAATACATTGGTCACCTACGCAAGGTTATCCCAAAAGTCATAGAATTACATGGTGAACCTAGTGGTTACTAGTGCAACTGAAACATTCAACATGCTACTTTTGTACTACGTACCTTGAACATTTATCATGATTAATTTTCAAATAATGAAAGTGTGGATATAAGAACATGATTGGATATAAAAACATGAAAAGTTTTTAACTGTTTCCTAATAAATCAAAAAGCTCAGTTCCAGTTTCAGGTCAAAAAAAAAAAACCAAATCCTGTTTCCAGGGAAGTAGTATGACAATCAATTAAGTCCTTGCAGTTGTTTTTTAGTGGGCTTGTTACGAAGACGTCGGCAACTCTCATCAATTGAGATTATACAATCTGCCCACTCTTTGGAAATGTCGGTGTTTTGTGACGGAAAATACTTGAAAGAAGTACTCTTAATGTATTTGATAATTCTTGGATCTAACTGTTGTTTATTGCGTCCAGAGACATTCGATGTCTTTCTAACTTGTTCCGTAAACAATCTTCTGGTCAAATGTACGCTCATATTCCTGCGTGAGCAGCTTTTCATAAAGATCAAAGTAAGTTCACTTTCAGGCAATAGTCCAGTTGGTCCTCGTGAAGTTGGTGGTGGTGGTGTAGGTAGTAAATTTGCTCCACTCCCATGTGCAAGCTCTAAAATTGAAAATATAATTTACTATAATGTTTGTTGGACGTAAATAGCTACACACACTTTAATAAACAAACACAGTACAGTGTATCTTTTACAGTGTCACTTATATTATAGTCCATGCATGAATAACAGTTAACATGCCCTCTTAAAGCAGTGCAAGTTCTGGTAATTTGCATTTAACAGTGTCTGGATATCCTTTCACAAAGACATTGGCACTTAGTTTGTGGGTGACCACAAGCCAAAGGTATTTGTTTTAACCACACCTCGAGTTAGTACCAGTCCCCTAGTACTTGTCAGCTCAGATAGTATAAAATGCATTTATAGCCTGTTTACTAGTGTCATCTTTAGATTGTGGGTTGCATCAAACCCTTTGTAGTACTTTAAAACTCTTGCATTACTCCGTTAATTAGTTGTGTCCAGACACAATATTGACACACTGTTTCAAGCACTGCTGTTTTACGTGACACACTGTTTCAAGTAGTGCTGGGCGGTATGGCATTTTTTGATTACGGTACGGTATTGAAGAAAATACCCCGGTATTCGGTATTTCACGGTATTCAGCTTGGTAAGGAACTAATAATATGTTTTTACAGTAATTGTTAACTGTAACTACTCACAATTGAAAGTTACCCATGGCCAGCAGTAGGGACCAGTCTATTTTGCTTTTTTTCTACCTATTTTTCTTTCCAGCAATTCTTTTATTTTTCCCCTATTATGCTCCATATTTTGCTCAAGAATTATAAATTTTGCTCAGTACTTATCTTTGTTAATTGAATATTTCCAAGTGCAAAGCTACAGTTTCGCCTTAAAGTGACTGTTCTATTAGAGCTCGATCAGAAATTACTTCTAACATGTAAAGCAAGAAGCCAGCTAATATTGCTTAACATGTGTGGCTGTTTTATTAGGGTATATCGATTGTCACTTGTTGTTCCTGTAACAATTAGCTATGCATTGTAGATATTTTAGCGTGTCTGACTGTTTGATTAGAGTATCTCGATCTTTTGTGCAATTTTTATGTCCACTCCACAAAAGTTGCACCTATTATGCCAGCATTTTGCTCATTGCTTTTACCCAACCATTATGCTAAAAATTTTGCTGGCGAAATCGACGGGTCCCTAGCCAGCAGGTTATAAAAATATTTTACTAACTACATGACAGTAGGCAGGTGCTACAATGTAACCTGAAACCTAACAGTTGCTGTTAGGAGAGGCTTGTGGTCACCACCAAACCACCAACACATAACCCAACCACCTTGTCTCTGGCTTCCTGCACACTAGTCACATTCATGCTGGTATTTTCAGAAACAAATACCTTTGAAACGGTTTAATGAAAATACCGCGGTATACGGTATTTTCGGTATACCGCCCAGCACTAGTTTCAAGCACTGCTGTTTTACACAGACTTTGCGACAGATCAGTTTTAATAAACTGTTTACAGCACTGCTTCATAAATTTTTTTCCTAAAATTTGGTGGTCAATTGTGAAGTAGTGAAAGCACTTATTGATTCATTTCCAGTTTCCAGCACTTACACTTTCTCCACAAGCTGCCACCATCTAAATCTGGTAATGAGCAAGAAGGTATTTCCTTAAACTCAAGCATTACCACAACTTTGGAGCCATTTTAGTAGTGTTGTGCGATACAGCTAAAATGGTGTATCTCAAACCTTGTGTAGTCATGATATGATACCAATATGGAATATAGTGAACTTCAGCCAAAAAGCAAAGTAATTAACTGTGTGGGTGGCCGTCAAATTTTCATAGTTTAGTTCCAGACATTACAGACCATGTAACAAGCTTCAAGTCTGAGAAACAGGCGAACAGCTCTGCTACACTGTACGTTGTACAAAACCAGACCTTAGCATTTCCATGTGCGAATAAAACATTGATAAATGTATTGCAATATCGATATTGTGATATTGTATATGTGTATCGATAATTCGATATGTATCGCACATCACTACATTTCAAGACATAATGTAAATTTGAATAACATAAATGCGCACCTCTATGCAAGGAGTATGACATATAACACTTGTGTGCTACACGCAATCTGAGCTTTCAAATTTACTGACCAGAATTGTTAGATTCTAAGGGTTGTGCACCGGGCCCTTGTGAAGTTGGTGGCGGTGAACAGTTAGGTAGTACATTTACTCCACTTCCATGTGCAAGCTCTAAAATTGAAAAAAACTTTGCCGTAATGTTTATAGGATGGAAATGGCTACACACACTTTAATAAACACGAGTACAGTGTATCCTTTACAGTGTCACTTATAGTTCATGAATAACAGTTACATTCATAGTTTTAATTATAGTTATTTTCAACTACTACGAAGAAGGTGATTCTAAAACTCTAGTATCACGGCAGTGGTGGAGCCAAGAAACATTAAATTTGAATACACAAATGCACCTCTATACACAAATGCACCTCTATACAAGGAGTATAACATAACACTTGTAGCACACGTAATCTCTGAGCTTACTTACCAGAAAAGCTAGATTCTATGGGTTGTACAATTGGGATTTGCTCTTGTCGAACATATACAGGTCCTGCAAGCTCACTAGGTCCTACACAGTACATTACAGAATTAAAAATAGAGACGAAAATGAGAAACTTTAGAAGAGCTGATACAAATATTTGATTCGGTTAGTACAGAAAGTATTCTAATACTTAAACATTATTAAACAATGCCACGGTATACATAAGCGTGGAAAATTTTAGGGAATCACACTTGTAATTAAGTGAATTTCGTGTAATAGTTCAAGTTTCCTTTCCGATGAAAAGTGATTCTAGCGTGTTCAAAGTCTATCCACGGAAATGAAAACAGCGAATTACTTTTGCGACTGTTTCAGTAAAAACTTGCATTTTTCGTACAAGCATGCATATTGGAAAAAATGGAATTTACAAAATCTGATATTTGTTTCAGCCGTACTTTAGAAATAGAGTTCGGAAAATACACTGATGAAAGCAAACAAACACCCACTAGTAATATTTGCTTTACTACCAAACATACCTGAGTGGGTAGGTGGTTGCTGCATTGCTCCAAACGAATCCAATTTTGACGACACCATTACTAACCCTCTGGACATTACTTGAATAGATTCCTGCAAAGACGACACTGTCTTATTCAGATCTTCATACTTCTGATCCTAAACAAACAAGCAAAAGGTATTGAATAACACCTATTGTGGCAAAATAGTGTACACACAAATCAAAACCAATACCAATAAACGTGTTGCTCCAAAATGATGACCACTATTTTGTTAACAAAGCCACTTTAGTGGAGTTTGGTGCCAAAGGGCTATTAAGCATAAAATGCTTACATGCCACATAATAAAGTGTACCACTATGTAAGTCAAAACAAACCTTAACATCAGCTGAACTGGGTAGAGAAGGATGCAATTCTGCGCTCATGTCATCATCATACTAGTATATTAAAACTATACTAAATTTTAACACAGCTAATATAGCATGCATACCCTATTGTACAAGAAGTCATCAAAATCCATATAGAATGGATCCTCTCGATACATTTCAATCACCTAAAAGTATCCAGAGCATTTTTTGATAATCAGACTGTTATTCTTACTGGTATATCAATTTCTTGGGTGTTCACATCACTAACGATTTCTTTGCTCATAGCATCCGTACCAGTTTCATTGCTCATCGCATCCCTATCAGTTTCATTGCTCATCGCATCCCTATCAGTTTCATTGCTCATCGCATCCCTATCAGTTTCATTGCTCATCGCATCCCTATCAGTTTCATTGCTCATCGCATCCCTATCAGTTTCATCGCTTGCCATCTTCCCTTTGTCTACCTAGAGATAAAAACATTAAGCATTCCCTTAATTCTATTTAAATGGCCCTTCGGATCTATAAGACACTTTGTCGAATTTATAACACTTACTTTAGTGATGTCAACATCTTTAGGGGTGTCAGGACCAACCTCCAACACCGGCTTTTCCTAGATCAAAGTAAAGTATTATGTATACATTAATTGAGGTTACAATTCTGTATGCAGTACTAAATAAGACAGCACGAATGCAAGTAACTCAGTATAATAGCATTGGCCAGTGGTTTAAACGTGTAGAGAACAATCAAGGAAACCCAAAACGTGTAAATCACAATGGGATTTGTGGTACTTTTGATGATATCATAAGCCTAAAGCTTAAGAAATTTATGCAGCAGTGTGGTGTTTTGCATGCCGTGATGCCACATTTAAAGACTGATTGCACTTGCTGTCTATCCTAGTGAGTTATCTCAAATAGACCCGTCAGCCTTGGTGAGTGGTAAAAGTTGTCTCTTTTCATGACTTTCATTGTGCACCCCAACTTGCTAATATCCAGCTGGAAGATCTAAGCTAGTAAAATAACAAAGCTTTCCAAACTGGTCCAAGTTGTAGATTTTTGGTTAAGATAATTCCCAAACTGCTAACCAGAATTACCTGAAATTTTGAGTATCAACTCCATATACACTGTAGATAATGTCAAGAATAATAGTAAAAAAAACAAATGTGCGAACAATACGGGTTTCGGTTGAGACGGTCACATACATATAGACACAACACACTTACCACCTCTTTTTTCTTAGTCCTTCTTTTCTTTGCTACAGTATCACCTTTCAATTTATCACCCTCACTCTTGGTCTTGACTTTTTGGACAGAGACTCTCCTTGTCTGCTTGCTACCTGTCTGCTTTTGCTTCTTAACAGCAGTATCAGATTTACACTTCTGGGATAAAAGTAAAAGAAATAAAATATACAACACAACCTGTTGAAATAGAGCATGCCAGTCAGGTGATTATAATTTTAATAGCATGCCTACGATAACCACAACATTCCAACAATGGCTTATAGTGGCCCCACCTGGTTAGTTGATCACCTAGTAACAGGGCATTGTATGAAAAACAAGCTGACAGGTCAGACTATTAACCCTCTTACCGCCACATACAAGTGTTAGTGTATGATGCCGTAAAAAAAAAGTGACCATAAAAGAAAACAACAAAAACTTCCACCTGTCTAGCATTGTGATTCCATGAGCACTTATCTGATAAAATTTGAACAATCCATTTATTTTCCATTCTAAATTATGAAGCAGTCATAAAAATGTTTGAAAAAATGCAAACTGGTTGGGTTTTTTGTTCAGTGGGTCATCACATATGATTAGTGATCAGAAAAGTTAGCAACCAATTCAACATACCTGCTTTCTTTTGTTTTGCCTGGGTTCAACATTCTCTTTTCCATCACGGCTATCTTTGCACTTATCTTCTATCTGATCACTGCATGTATTATCCTGTGTATCTTTACTACCATCCATTTCAATCTGACTGTAGTCATCCATGAAATTCTCTCTGTCCTCTTCACTACCATTATTTGACTGGCTGTCTTCATCATCCTCATCATACTTTTCCTGGTCCTGCTTACATTCTTTTTGTGTTCCTGCAGTTGTGCTAAAATAGACAAACAACAGAAACACACCTTTCTTACCTAAAGACAATATTTTTACTTCATAAATGGCTTTTCCCTCCGTGATTTGAGCTATACCATCAATAAACAGGGATGTTCCTTTAAGCATACGAGTGGGAACAACTGCAGTGTAGATCTCATCGACGTATTCAATGAAGGCATAAGGAGCTACACCTGTAAAAATTTATGTGCATAACTTTCCAATAAACTTAAACTAGGCTGTGCAACAAAACATAATATATTTGCACTTCTAAAATAATGAATACACATTTTAGCTAACTGTTACAAGCACTTCTGTCAAGTGTGGGATCCAACTGCTCAGGCTCAATCATGCTGCAAAGGCACTTCTAATACTACTCTAACACATTACATAACAGTGTCTTTTAAATTTACTGTTTATCTAAGCTTGCAACACCATGTGACTGCTTTCTCTTTATAAAGCCCAGTATGGAATCCATCTGCTCAAGCTCAATCATTCCACTAAATAACTTCTAATACTACTCTAACACATAACCTAACAGTGTCTTTTAAATTCTTACTGTTTACCTTAGCATTTACTGTGCCATGTGACTGCTTTCTCCATTTAACGCTCATTCTATCAAGTTTGCTTAAGCTCGATCATGCACCTAATCCATCTGCTAAACCACAATCATGCTAGTAAATCACTTCACTCTAACACATCAAGGCCGACTATTAACGGAGTTTTAGTTTTTTGTTGTTGTTGCATGCCGTGAAATTGGTTAGCTGCAAACACTCTATAACAACTAGCTATACACAAACAAAATAGAAGTTTACTTTTCTTTGCCTTTGTTGACCTTTTCGCCACTCTTTCTGATGCCATTACAATCGCTCCTCGTCACAATCACACACGACACAATCACACAACACTCTCCTTTGCACATGCGCACACTATTGCGTGAAATATTTAGAATTGTGCTTTTATTTAAAGTGATAAATTGAAGGCATTGAAGATCATACAACATTGCTGACAGGATCTCACTAATGATTGCTCCAAACTTCACTAGAGCGTAAGTCATTGGTTTTAATCTAATAAGCGCTTGTACGTATCTAGTATTAAACTAATAAGCGCTTATGATATGTATTAGCATTAGGCACCACTTGCTCGAGCGAGTGTAGCAACCCCTCGAGCAAACTCTCATTCGAGTGAGTACCCCCTTCGAGCAAGAGCACTCGATAAGGAACGCTCGATCGAGTGCGGGTGCTTAGCGAGTGGTATCCTATGACTCGCGCGCGAGTGCGACGTTGCGTTAAATCTGTACCGTAGTTCAATAATAATGATTTTGTGCTGTTACTTCATTGGTGCAACATTAAACCAAAACCCACAATCAATACTATCATGGTAGAATATATAAAGATTAGGATGGCACTTTTACTACAGTTCAGTCTGGAAACAGGAAATGTGCATTTTCATTAATTTTTGTAAGGGCTTTTAGCAGCCCATTAATATTGAGAACTACACCAGTATGTGTCTCAGTGGTGGATTTAGGAGGGGGGGTCTAGTGTTTGTGTCAGTTGAGCTGTATATGTCGTGAAAATCTTATCCAGTGATTTTTGTCATTCTATTTGTGACTTTTAGCTACATAAATAGCTACCACCAGTCTCTATCATATACACGCTTCACTCCCAAGAGTCCCAATAGCCAACCTACATGTTAATTGGGGCAAGCCTGAGTGAGCCCCACAAATGGCACTAGTCACTCGTACGTCCGACCCGTACGTCTGACCATTTCCGAGAGTTTACGTAATGAGCACGGACAGCCCCACACTGGTAGTGCTCGACTGTACGTACAACCGTACGTCTGACCATTCCCGAGAATTTACGTAGCAAACACGGACAGCCCCACACTGGTAGTGCTCAACTGTAGTACGTCAGACCATTCCCGAGAGTTTACGTAACGAACACAGGAAAATGCGTCACGAACACGGAAAAATGTGCCACATGGCTTAGAACTTGTCACTTCGCTCACAACTTACATTGACATGGACAAAGAAGACCATCTTGGAAGAAGGCCGAGAGAGAACGAGAAAGGAACACTGGCTAGTGAATACCCGAGTGAATGGTACGTGCATCACGTTCACGAAAACTTCCTGTACGAAAAAGGTCATATTTGCGCCACTTGGATTAGATTTTGTTACGTGGGTTACAACTTCTTATCTACATAGACATGGACAAAGGAGACCGTCTTAGAAGAAGGCAGGAAGAGAATGAGACAGGGCGAGGACGACAGCAGAAATGCCAGATGAAGCAGAAGCAAGTAGACACCTGATAGACGCCATGCACAGTCAAAATGCAAGTGTCAAAATTATGCTTTTTTACGCGTATTTAATTGCACAGTTTTTCCCGCGAAGACACCAGCGCTAGTTTTAGTAAAACACCATCTCTTTTCAAGCGCTTGTAACTTCCTGCTGTGACCTACACATAATTATCCAATGGAACACGAAATAATACGTCAGCTGCCTTTCCCACAGTAACCGAACCAAGCAGCTGGAATATGTTAGCAACGAAATAGATACCGCAGAATGAACCAGGTGATTATTAACACAGTGGTTAATCCATTTAGTTAGAGAAACAAAGGATTATGCTTGGAAATAAAGCTTTAAAATGTTGTGCTCTTTAGTTATTGTAGCCAGATTCGTTTATTATTTACAAGACTATTTTAACACATGTTTTTAATCAGCAATTTTAAATTTAGTCATCAGGTGGAGACTCCTTGTGCCAGAATTCTGCTATCACTGCTCCTGAGTCAGCTGAAGAGGAGACCTCACAGTGCTGTGTCCTGTGTGGAAACAGAGCTAGTAAAAAATTAAGGTATATCAATGTAGGGGCTACAGAAAGAGAGTTTTTTAGTAAACACCTTGGTAAACACCTACCTGAAGATAGCAATATTTGTAAAAAAACATTGGATAGAAGCAAAACGCTACAATGACATTCCCCACTATATCCCGAAATGGAAAAATAGTATTCAGACATCTTCTAAATCCTGTATACACCCTGCGTACACCAACAAGTTAAGTGATAAACTCATCAAACCTGCTTTTGCTATCATAAGTGAACTTGAGGAAATGCTTGGGGTACAGTCATCATCAAGTACTCGTGCCCAAGCTGCTATAGTAAAGTATATTGTTAGCTAAATCATCCACAAAACTGCTCCTCTTGTGGAGCTACACCTAAACCTGGTCAAAAGCTTTATCGTCACAGTCCCAACCCTGTAGTAGTTTCAAAATACATTACAGATACAACTGGAACTGACACTGTTATATCACCAGATGACTATATTTGTACTAGCTGTTATAACACACACTGCACTATTGTTAAGTCCACAGATTGTAAACTAAATTGTAAACCAAATGGGTCAGATGAAATGTTACAAAATATCTATCAAGGAATGGGATGCTACAAAGGAAGCTAGCAAAACTGATCATCTTACCAAAGCCATAGTTTCATCTGTGATATATATGTAGCCCAGCACTTATTGGTCCAGAAGGCCCTTTTACTTCCATGGGTATGTCAAGTGTTTCTTGATGTTTATGGTATTCAGCCCTCTGAGGACACCAATACTGTTCAAGTTACCCTAGACGTGGGAGATAGCAGTGTGAAATTCACTTCTAGCTGGCTACTACACCAACTAATCACTCACCTTGATGATTACATGATGCACAAGTGTGTTCACAAGAAGCTTGGGACTGTATTGTATCGTCAAGGGGGAGATGTCATAGTTGCATTGTCTTGGGCACTCAGTGCATCACAACCCCCAAATCAGTACTTATCTGAACCTGAAATCCAATGTCAAATACCAGACGTAGACACAACATTAAAGGAAGCAAGCATTATTGTCAATAATTTATTACACGAAGAAATAAAGAAGTCATCTCATTCACAACCATCTCCCAGTTGTGCGTTACTTAATGTTAACGAAGAGTTAAATAATATCAATCCTCTATTACTTCAATTTTTAACATCTATAACAACTACAGTTAGAGATAGAGGTTACAGAACACATTTAAAAAGTTCGTTTTTAAATCAACTCAAGTTCTGCACAAATCCCAAGAAGCCTACACCAATCCACGATCTGATTGCTGACGTTGTAGAATTTTGTGGAGGGTTACGGCTACTAATTAGTATTCTAAATAGATTAGGGTGTGTCTCCTCTCCAGATACCCATGATAGATTCGTAACTCAGCATGCTATAGCTCGACGTCAATTATAATCTGGGATGAAATCCCAAACAATAGATTTACAATAGCCTCCGTCGATAACTTCGACATGTTGTAAAGTTATGCAGCAGTTTATTGTGGCAACCAACATAGGAGTTATCATGGCACTACACTACAGCTAGTACAACCAGATCCAGACAATTTAGTGTTACCATCTACAGCAACCAGTTCATCAGAAGGTACTAGTGCCCCTTGCAAAACAACCACTGACAGTTCTCCACCAATAACTTCATCCAGTCAACAACATACATCTTCCGATAGCCATCACAAACTGGGACCCAAGCGTCCAAGAACTGTTGAAGTCCACTCCTTAGCATCAGGTCTCACTACAAACAACACAATACAAACTTCACAAGTATATATGGAAACAACAGCAATAACATTAGCATTAACCATTTTCTACAGACCAGCACTGAACTTAATGAAAATAATAACTTACAAAATCTATTATTTTCTTATGTCCTTCCAAAGCATACCTTACACCATCAGGCAATCCAATTCCCATCAAAAGCAACTCTTTGTGAATTCAGATTTTGTTTAGAGGACAATAACAACTGTGGTCATCAACACCCATCAACAGTACATTACATGGAGCTAATAAACAAAAACTCGGATAGTATGGAAACCATGACACTGGTAGCAGAGGACGTGCTTGACAAATTTGATAATGTACAGAATGGATACGTGCTTTTAGTTGGTGACGGAAAAACATACAAACATCTTATGAACATTAAAAAACAGTATAGTACAGCCCTTCAAAAGCTGTTAATTTTCCCAGGAGATTGGCATATTTTAAAAATAGTCTTATGAGAATTTATTATGCTGCTGGTCTGAAGGAGATAGCCAGTAACGCAGGGTACCATGGTAGTACATTAAAATCTATAGAACAATGCTCTAACTTTAAACGTATGCACTATATATACTTTCTCATGCAAGCATGGGAAGTCCTTTACAGAGAAATGTTGCATACTTACCTTAGTAGCTCCAGTAACACCATCACTATGGATGCTAGCTGTATCCTGTTGTCTAGTATACAAGAAAAGAGATCGCCACAACATATGGTGAAACGAACATCTGAATTAGTGAAAACAGCTATACTAATAAAGGATTCAAGGATTTCGTAGAAAGGATGAGTGAGGTTGATCAGACATGGAAGTTTTTGGCCCAGTTTGTCTTTAGAGATTGCTTCTCCTACATTAGCCTCTACTTGGCTATACGAAGTAGCAACTGGAAATTACGTGTAGCAAGTCTGAAACAGATGGTTCCTATATTTTCAGCTTTCGATAGAGACTGTTATGCTTGCATTATCCCACACCACTTAGCTGAGATTCAATGTTACCCATCAATTGTTCTAACTTGTCTGGAGAAAGGAGGCTTTACAGTAAGTCTCACTGGATAGCAACAGCGTGCAGTAGCATTGGATGAAGCGCACAAGATGTGCATCAACAAGGACTTAAAGACTGCTGTCGTTTGTCCAACAGAATCATACTTGCAGAAAACAAGTTTGTTTTTCAATGATTGCATTATACTGTACACATCAACTATTTCCTCCACAGTCAGGTAGCCACATACACCCATCAGAAATACTAGATAGTTCTCCTCAGACTTACAGGTGCGAAGAGAACATCATGGAAATGTGTAATTTGATTGTTTCTAAAACTTTATTTCCTGCCAGCCAATGCAACAACAGAGGTTTACTGAAAGTATTTACAGGCCAGCCAGCTACTAATGAACAAACCAGTGACATGCTTTCATTCTATCAAATCGGTGAACAATCATATCAAAATTATGTCAAATATCACATATTGCAAACTTCTGGTATAAAAACACCTTTACGACAACACAGATTGATAACAATGTCAACTAAACCAAAAAAAAGCTCGCGGTACTGACAATGAAAGAGAAATGAAGCAGAAACTCACATGTCTGCAACGGAAACTTGTTTGGGTAAAACATAAACATCAGCCATATATCACATCTGAAGAACAGTATTCAGAATTACCTAGAGCACTGTGCGATGAAGATGGCAATCCACACAAGGGGAACAAGAGCAAATGGACAGACAAGCTATCTACTCGCTATCAGAAGGCAAATCCACCAGTATTTACAACCACCTTACCTGTAACACCACAAGTTGTTTTTATGTTTACCATTAATACACGACCACTACGTCAAACCAAAAAAACATTTTCTGACTATGCCTGTTTCTTGTTTGAACAGTTTGTTACCCAATACTTTAGAGCTGGAATATAAGAAGTACACCTTGTGTTTGATAAACCACATAGACATGCTTTCAATCCTAAACAGTCCGAGCACAGAAAGTGATATTCACAGAATAGCGGTAATCACCAACATGGCTCATTCACTCCTACCACAAATATCCCTAGTAATTGGCAAGAAAACCTCCAGTACCAGCAATGTAAACAATTGATAGTTGAAGCTATTGGGCTTTCTCTGTTGCAACATGGATGTTTCTTACTTAAGGGCAACCAACGTTTAGTTCTGGCTAGGTGTATTTCAGGCTTAGGTGAGAATAACGCATGGCTATTACATGCAGCACAATTGACAGTAGAACAGCCAGAAGAGTACTATTCCAACGCTGAAGAAGCTGACAACAGAATCTGGCAACATGCTGTGCAATGTCATGCCAACGTTATTCTCATTTATTCTCCAGACACGGATGTGTACAATATTGGGTTAAGTCACTTAAGCCAACGTCCCAATACTACCTATGTTATCCAATTAAACATGCCACACAGTGATGAAAAGAGTTACATCAACATTAACAATTTAAAGTTAGCACTAACAAGAGACTCTGACCTTGGCAATCTATCTCAAGGAAATGAATTATGTCAAATATTACAATCTTTGTTTATTAGCACAGGGTGTGACTACATTTCCTACCTCAAGTTTATAGGGAAGGCGACTGTCTTGAACAACTTTTTTCAGTTTGCATCATTTATTTGTGGCCACAACGTGCTAGGGTGTTTGCACCAGACATCTGATGACAAACACTATGGTTTTTTGTCATTTATTAGACTTGTTGAGACATGCTAGCATGCTACAGGTTTTGCAGCACTGAAAGGCCATAAAACGCCACTACATTTGTTTAATTCAATAGACCCCACGCTACAGCCAGAGGAGCAGCATCGAATGTGGTTGAACAGTATCAGAGAAGTGGTGAGTGACAGAGTCATCATTGAGGAGGACAGGGTGCCCACTATCACATCACTTTGGCGTTACTGGCTCAGGTGCTGCTGGGTGAGTCAGATGTGGCAGAATTCTGGAAAAGCAGACATGTTTGCATCACTAGCATCTCCACAAGACAGTGGGTGGTTAGTCCAAGAAGATGGTAAGTGTGTATTTGATTGGGAAGCAACTGAGGTCCGACAAATGATGAAAGACAATATAATATTCCTAACAAAAGGATGTAGCTGCACAAAAGGCTGCAAAACTCAGAGATGTGGCTGTAGAAAGAGACAATGAAGCTGTGGACCAGGATGTTTGTGCCAATCTGAATATCCCCAAACCACCTCCAGATGATGATACTGAATCAGAAGAATCTGAAGATGAGCCACAATGTGAAGGTGACGAGTGTGAGCTATATGAAGAGGAGGTCATAACAGAGGATTTATTGTTAGATACATATGATATTGTATAATAGAAACAACTGATCAGAAACACAATAGCAACATATACTCTGTGTGTATAATTATTAGCATGACAACCATGTGTGGGATAAGGAATTTAATGCTAACCCCACTTTTAATAAATGTCTGCTTTAGTGACAAGAACAAACATACAGCTATGGGGATGGCTACAGTGGCACCACTCTATAAATAACGGACACTTTAGGAGCCAGAATTCCAGGCCTAAATTTGCTGCAATATGTGTTTTTCTCTTTCAGTGGCAAAAAAATATGTTGACTGGACCAATATCTTTGCATTGTCTCCTTTGTTAAGGGAGGTTCCACTGTATTAGGCAACACCAGCTGCAGACCGGGCAGTATGATAAGTGAGTACAAATTCGTTTCATAGTAGTAGACGCCTTCATACAGCTTCTAAACATACTACATACAAACCTTTTCACTTTCATAGACTTGGATTTTGTACACTCTTCTTGCTTTATCCACAGCAAAGTGAAATCGGGAGCAGTTAAATTCCTGTTCAATTCTACCATGGAAACATTTCCAACCTGCACGATTCAAGATTAAAAAAACTGCATAGCTATCTTCATAAATCATCTCTTGAAGTGTTTTTGTTCGAAAACAAGCCAGAAGCTCAGTGGTTGAAGGGCATTTTTCTCATCCGCGTGGCACGTCTCGAACGCCATTTTAGACTTCTCGTAAATTGCGCGTGTAATAAAAACTCCTGTTTTTTTACGGTTGCATCCCGACTGATGCACACTCGCAGAAGAGAGCATGCAGTTGGCCAATGAAACTGCAGAAGACAGGGAGATAAGTCCTAGCTGACTATGCTTTCACACAGTTATGTAGCTTATATACTGGCAGGCCACTGAGCCTCCCAACTTGAACTTTTTCACCTTCCTCCAGCTACCTCTAGAGTAGCCTGAGCATTTCTATATGTATAGCTACAAACACACACACACACACACACACACACACACACACACACACACACACACACACACACACACACACACACACACACACACACACACACACACACACACACACACACACACACACACACACACACACACATTAAACACTATTCATGGAAATACAGTTGATGCCGCATCACTCTTTACACAACTCAGGTTCGCCCCATCATGCTTTTAGCATCTGTCTAGTTAAAATCCGCAATTAAAATATTTGAGTGCTGTATAAAAGTACATCTAGCTGTGCATACATGAGTGACAGTGTAGCTATAAATCAACTAAATTTCTTTAACGCATGCAAAGAGTAACTTTCCTTTGATTATTGTCTAAACAACTGTATAGCTACACACCAAAATTTGTTAAATCTTTCAATAATAATTCCGAGTTTGTTCAAAAGAACTGCTGTGCAGGCTATATAAAAGAGTTCAGCAGGAGGGTAGGTGGAAATTCTGGCCCATCAACAACTGTCCAGTATAATTATAAACATCAAAATCAAGACACTCAAATATACAAATATACGTCACTGTGTCAGGAAAATATTAGTATAGTTATTCTAATAAACTGCTAAACATTCATTTTCAGAGGGTCTAATGTTCAAAAAATTTCGTGAGTGGCATGTATTTAGTTGGGCAGTAGCATCAAAGAGCTTACCGTAAGCATCAAGATCTAATAGGACAGTCACCTCTAATACAACAATCAAATAAAAATTGTGATGAACCCATGCTGAAATCACTCTCCCAGAGGGTCTAGTTTCCCTTGGAGGGGGGCTGTCATTTCATTTTGACTTCCTGTTTTCAAAAGTATGGACCTGCCCCCGATGTGTCTGTCTGCTTGTGTGTTCCATTTCTACTTGTTGTTGCACAGTTTTATTGCGAGTGTGTGAATACAAATATCAAAAGCAATTTTAAAATGTTATATTCCTGTGCATGGGAGTGTCGAAAGTTCGATGCTGGTTGATATCTACCATACAGCAGGACAGCTCTGCTACTGTGCACTTAGTTAGCAGTGATAACTAACTTATCACCCTGTGGCAGAGCCTCTGAAACTTCCTCGATCTATTCTCAAACTTTAAATAGGTAAGAAGTCCGACTTGATCAATCTGAAGCTGGACACAGAATGCTTGGTTACTAGTGGGCAATTTTTGGTAAGGAGAACTGGCGATACGGGATGAACCGAACACAGAGTTAAGGTGCCAAAGTCAACGCTCATCAGATTCCACAAAAGGTGTTAGTTGATATAGACAGCAGGCTGTGATCAGGACTAAACATTTATCCTCTCAGACTATAGGCAGTTTCTCTGGTCCCTATGGACATCTAGAAATACTATTTATCTCAGAATAGACACATCCTAACTTGGAAACTGATACCCACAATCAGTTATATAATGGAGGATTATATAAATTAATACAAGAATTTTTGAAAGGCTTGTGAAAAGCCCACATGGCTTGTAACCATTGATGCTTGTTCCAATGTGGCTTGTCTAAGTGTATAATATAAGTTATAGTTGTAACACACCCATGAGGTTTGCATCTGATTTGTAAACACGACACCCAAGGGCCGCAGGCCCGAGGGTGGAGTTGTTTACAAATCAGATACAAACCGAATGGGTGTGTTCTGATTTGTGGTATGGGGTTTGCGCAGATCAAAGGCACCCATTTGTAACATGGAAGGAACAAGAAAGCAACTGAGTGCTTTGTACAACAAACGATTTTACTCACCAATAACAATAACATCTTGATGCTTTGTTAGCTAGTTTATTCATTGGTAGCACATTTCCCATGCAGGAGCGTGAGGTGTATATCGATGCCAATCACTCCAGCCATTGCTTCACATCGTTTAGACGGGTGTAGCTGAAGTGTCTGATATTCATTGTTCGCTATAATAACCTTGGTTAGCTTAATTTACTGACAAATGAGCAGGTGGTAAACAGATAGCGACTCAACCCAGCAGTTATACTGCTTCCCTTTCATTCAGACAAGTGCAGTGCTGTGTGTACACACGTTCCAGAGCAATTTATCTCCTTGCTGTATTAGCCAAATTCATTACCTTGTATTGTGACTTCCTGTGTTGGTCTGGTGTTTGGTTTTGTTTGATGTCTTTAAACTAATTAGTGGCCAGACTTTGTGGCCAAAAGGAGGTACTTAGTCATGTTACAATTATTTGTAAACCAGTTTACAACTGATTTGTAACACTGGCAGTAGCCTTTGATCTGCCCACGCACCATTACTATAACTTGAAGCCATGAAAATCACCCATTGTATCATTTGTAATGTATACAAAGTGACCCCCCTAATCTTCATAAGGTTGCCAGTCTAAAACTACCGTATAGCCTAAATATTTCGAGGGAGAAATTTGTTTGCCGATTTTGCAGTTTGGGTGTTATCAGCAAAAATTTTACCTTTGAAATATTTAGACCTTCATATAGCCTAATACAGTTTGGGAGTGTTTGCAAATACGTGAAAATTTTGTTTTTAGCAACTGTTACATTGCTCAACCTCGAACTATTTAGGCTATATGATATCCAACTTAAAACACCTCTAATGCTTTGTTCGTATATGAACTAAGTTGCAGGCCATGTGGTATTTACTTAGTACTTGAGTATGTGTCTGTGTGTGTGTGCAAGTGCACGCACGTGTACATTTGTGTGAGTGTGTGCATGTGCTTCATTAAAAATGGTTTTCAATTAGCAATAAGTGACCGTCTCAGCAAAAAACTGGACTTGTTCACACAATTTTGTGATCTCCATGTAGCTAGTAAGTATTAGTAATCCTTAGTTTTTACAAATGGATTTTGTGGGTAGATATTGTAATTTGTTTATTGTTACTGGGCAGACAGCAATTGCCAATGCACCAAGGGGTTGACCAACACCCCGAAGAAATCACACATACACATAAAATATATACCAAACAATTAGATAGACAATAAGTAAATGTATCTATGTTTTCTGATTCTATGACAGATACTGGCAAGCTGTTCCAATCTTTGATTGTTCTTGGAAAAAAAGAATGTTGGGAATAACTGGACCGTGTACTGGGTTGGATAAAGTGGTGAGTGTGGAGGTGTCTGGCGGATCGTTGAGTTGTAATTGTATACAAAATTGTTTCCATATACTTGTATAGTGGTTTATTTAAACACTTTTTGATAGAAAAGCTGTTTGAAGATGTGTATTGTATTGACAATCTTACTTGTAACAACCTGTTACATAGCTATGAGTATAATATACAAAACTGTTTTCAGGACAATAATCACAATATTGTTAGTACGTAAAAAATAACAGTCAGCCATTGGTCATTTTATCTACCAGCTAAAATCCGTTTTGGTTGTACAACATTTTAAATGGGAAATAGCAAGTTACAAACAACTGACCAATTTCTGACCCTTAGTCTGGATAAAAGTGGATTGTACTTTCATATAATCATATGCTTTTCATGTGTACAATTTTCTAGTTGTTGACTGTCTGTGTTCTTTTGTGCAGTCGTCTGTGTTCTTTCCACAGGTATCAGCTATGTAGGATAACAGCTGTTGACAAAGCAGCACCTGAAAGAAAAGACACAAAGTAACACACAGCACAAACTGCTCCTTGTGATAACTTCTGTAATGTATCTTTTTCTTTTGATTGTTAACATATTGTAAAATAATTAATAAAAGAAATTACTGGATTTAATGAAAGAAATTACTGGATTTAATGAAAGAAATTACTGGATTTAATGAGAGTTATGCAATAAACCATCATGACTTACTGATACAACACTGCTTGAAGGTTCTTAGTTTACTATTTTGTTAAGATGCCTTACTGTAGTTATACTGATAGTAAAGTGTCAGTAAACTTAAGTATATGGAACATAACTATTTGAATGCGGGTTTACTGAAAAACTACTAAAATAACAAACAATTAACTGTTCCATATACTGGGGATATACCACTGTAGTAAACTAAGATACTTCAAGCAGTGCAATGGGATATGGAATTGAACCTTGGCTCACTGTGTTCGACGTGTTACATACACGGTTCAGTTGTGAGAGTGTTTAGTGACCAGATCTGCAAAAACCCGACACAATCACGCTTTTTTCAAATTCCTGTTTATTATATTCTACTTAGCCAAATGCATGCTCTGGAAACATCACAGCTTCATAATTTTATGTCAATAACTTTGAGAGTTACAGATCAACAAAGTAGCAACAACAGAAAGATTGATTTGTACAACAAGTATAGAGAAAATAAATTACAGGTGCTTACTAAAACGATTGTAACTTACAAGCAGAATGACACATGGAGTTGAAATTTGTACCATCATGTTTGCCATGAGTAGGGGAATCGATTATTGGGTAAGTTTTTTCTTGTGTCACTTTTTTCAACGACGAAATTAGCAAAGAAAGTTCTGTTCAACATGACATGAACAAACACCCATAACTTCTGTATGCTTGCGTCTACTGCAATGAAACACAGAACTCTTGAGTAGGCAAATAAGATGATAACTAGGTATTTATTGTTTCGAAGAACAAAGCATTCAAAAAATTTATGGAATTTTTTTAATACGTAAGTATTTCACCCATTTATTCAATGCTTTATGCTGTAACTAGGCTTGCATGATTGTGTCAGGTTTTCACAGACTGGTCACATATGTGACTGGATTTTGGAAAAACGATCCAAATCGCACATTAGAAGTTTCGAGATAAACAGTTTTAAAGAATTCAAGCCAGCAAAACTTGCCAAGGATAGCAAGCACACGTACAGTATGAAATTTGCACAAAGGATGCATCAGTCTGTTACCTTTCAGGCCACTTCCACTACTTGTAGTTGCTTGTAGAGTTTGCCACCAAATAAGATAGAAAATCTGAGCAGTTGGATGAGCAAAGTAGTATCACAAGTGCTCACAAAGGAGTGGCAGGGTGGTCAAGAGATGGACTTCAAATTGAAATGGAGGCAGACCACGATTGGAGTCCAGACACTACATTAAAGGGCTGTGCTGGCCCCTTAGTGGCTAATATGTAACAAAATCAATACAAAAAAAACGTCTGGCGAACATTACGAGGCTGTCCACCAGTAAACCAGTGATTCTTGGCAAGCCAGGTCATTCACAAGACCGGAAACCACCATTCGAGCTCTACACACCACCCAGAGAAGACGTCTGTTGAAACCAGCCTTGAGTAGTTTGAGTAGTAGTGAGGGTCAAAACTATTATACGGTATCATAGTGTAGCTAATAGCTATCCACTGGTGGTGTTAGTTTGATATTGCCTGATGTGCGATTTGGATCGGTTTTGTAAAATCTGGTCACATGATAGGCTTGCAATTAAAATTTATACATCTTTCAGAGCAATCTAGTGGTGGCAAGAAACACATACATACATGCAGTTCTGAGGGCATGCACAGTAATCCTAGTGTTGGGAGGTAATATATGGGAACAGTCTGGGAATATCAGTCTTATCACCTATTTAAAAACATCGATAAATGCCAGTTTTAAGTATTCAGTGTGCTGTATATAGCTTGCCACTGTTTGAAGCTGTATATATACCACATTTTTACACCAATTTTTTACCTTCCAAGGCATCCACTGTGCAAGAAGCCAACAGCTAAGTTTCCTGCCATTTTAGATAGTTTTAACCAGGGTTCACTGCACAAAAATTATGTTTCTTGACATTTTGTGCATAATGAATTATGACAATTCCTTGAGTCAGAAATACCTGAATGTGCGTATTTCCTGAATTTAAGGAATTGTCACAATTAATTATCTTTCGGTAATCATATACACAAATGTGCCATATATGACGCATGTGAGTAAACCCACAATTGAAATTAAACACGTGGCAAGAATTTAGAAATACAGAGACAAGACTCGTCACTGTTCATTGCTTCATAACAAGTAAGCCACTGTAGTTACAGTGTTCATTTAACCTTTTCCAAGTAGCCCAGTGAACACACTTTTAATCTATGTGTAGTTGTAGGCTGTATGAATTAAGTTACCCCACCTAGTGTCGCCACGTGTGCCTATATTGTGTAAACACGCATTTCCAAAAAGTTCTCTGCAGATTTAAGGGTTAATATCATGATCATCACCTCAGTGTACACCTTATATAATGCCATTTGTTAAATTGTATCGTGGGTTTCGGTTTAAAAAAAACTTTATGTGCTATATATCCCAAAAGGGACTGGTGAGCCTGACTCCTGTAAATACAATACAGGAAGTCAGTAGGAACTTGATAATTAGAAACTGGTATGTTGGCAATGTTTTAAAGGTTTATATATCACAAAGAGACTCCAAAATGGGTGTCCTTATTAATGGACCCATTACTTCTTTGTCCTAGAGGCTATGAAGCTGAAATTGCTACCAAATCGCTCAGCAGGAATGGGCACTTCTAATGGTGTTGAGCATGAAGCAATAGGAAGAAGCATGGGCGGGTGGGGTAATATAAAATAATGCATACAAAGCAATCAAAGACTCCCCTCTGAAAAATACCTTTATTAACTACTGTACTGTATAGTAGGGACCACAAAGGAGTAGGCGTGGCCCACAAAATAACATCACCCAAAAACCAGCCTCAATTTTCCCTGATGACAGTTAGGCAGTATTGGTTAGGTAAAACTAAGCCCAAATAAGCTTTAAGATTGACCCAAAACGCTTTCAACAAATTGCTACAGAATTTAAAAAAAAATTGAGTAACTGACTGACTGACTGACTGACTGATGCCTTCAGACAAGCATAACTCGATAACGGCTATGGCTATGGGCTTGATTTTTTCACTGTTCAACATCGTTTCGGCCCGACAGGTGCCTTTTGGCATACCGCAGTGCATACAGTGCATTCTTCATGGACTTACAAGTGTCCTCCTTTGTGTCACATTCATCTTTGCTGACGGCGAAGTGTCGATTTGGCGGTAGCACGTGATGGCTTTCCTTCAAAATGGAAATCATCCATATTTTTCATAGCAGCTATTTTGATAGCAGAGGTGCTTTTTGAACAGCTCTTGGTTTTAAATGCTGTGTAACGGGTTGAACATAGCTGACAATGAAGCGTAATGGATACTTCACTTTTCAGACAATAATTGATATAGCTGGGGTGGGCGGTGCCATTTCAGATGCTGTATGCATGGGTTCACTAGTCATAATAATTGTTTTCACAAAAAGTTAACAAAAAAGTACACAAAAAATTGAAATTTTCAACTAGAGTAGACTCAGTAGAGATCATAGCACATCCATAAAAGTACTGAAACAAGCTGGAGTAGTGCATGATATTAAATCACAGTAAAAGAATAAGAAGTGTTATATCCCTACTGTGCATTTTTATTATGGTATCTTGAGCACAGTAGGGATATAACACTTCTTATTGTTTTACTGTGATTTAATATTGTGCACTACTCCAACTTGTTTCAGTACTTTTGTCAATGGGCTATGGTCCCTACTCTAGTTGAAAATTTCATTTTTTCGTATACTTGTACCTAAATACGTACCTAGTAGAGGATAACATCATCAATCAGTCACAAATTTGAAAAACATTTTGCTTTGATAAGCAGTCAAATAAATTAAAACCCAAAATTAGTGTTACAACAAAAACAACCTTTCTGTTTCTCTTTAGGTCAGAAACTCTTAAATAATTCATAAAATAATGGCTTAGACCACAAAGTGAGATACTGAGCCTTCTGAAATATAATCGTTGGCATTTTTTGGAAAGGCCATACACTTACTGGAGGCCATTGAAACTTAAAATAAATAATCCCAGCTGATTAATTTGTTAAAGTCACATTGTTTCCATGTAAAATGTGTTTCTTACGTATATACAGAAAGGAGTGATGAACTATGGTAGTTGTTATAATGACTGGCTCCATAGAGGCTGCTGAGTGTTGGAAATTAAAATTCCAGTCCATTATCATCATCCAAACCAGCCATTTAAGTTTTAAGATTCAACTCCGTACATTATTGTATTTGTAAGTTTTTTTTGGAAAAGGTCATACAATTCCTGGAGGCCTTTGAATAATTTAGTGATGCAAAAGAGGTGAACTACTTTTCACAATCCACACCTCACTACAACAGAATATGTATAATGCTTTTATAGCATTGCAATCAGTGCTCTGAAATGTATTCAGTGGGAAAATTGTTCTTGTATGCTATACTAGGGAGTCAGGGATGAGTCTATTTCCTACCTATTATTATTCTTTCCAGCAATTCTTTTATTTTTAACCTTTTATGCTCCATATTTTGTTCAAAATTTTGCTCAGTTAATCTTTGTTAATTAATCATCTCTAAGAGTAAAGCTACAATTTCACCTTGAACTGACAGTTTTATTACTACTATTAGAGTATCTCGATCTTCACTTGCTCTTAGTATGTGTAGCAAGAAGCTAGCTGTATATTTCTTAACATATGTGGTTGTTCTATTAGAGTATCTCGAACTTTCATGTTCGTTTATAAAAACATTGCATCTCTTAAGCCGGAAAAATTGACATTCCCTCAATACACCCAAGTAAATAAGCACTTTTAATGTCATATCAGAAAGGTTGCAGTCAGTTTCAGTTAACATTTTGTCAGGAAGGGGGTACGTGGAAAACTTACGTAGCCTTAAAATTTCACGTAGACCAGAGGCACCCTCGAGGCACCTTAATCACCCTATCCACGTTCAACATTATTAGTCACCCATTCAATGAAACAAGGTTTTTAAACTGCCTTTTTTAATGGGTGAATAATATGATATCCAAAAATTTCTAAACTTGATTCAGTAATATGCAATTATTCAATACTTTGTACTATACAAAAATTAAGTTGGATTAGGCCTGGGATAAAAGAGAAAAAAAAGTGGTGAAAAGTAGTGAAACAAAGACAGGTTTTCTATACCCACAGAGATAAATGAATCCGTCTACGAAATTGTATGGCTGCAGGTTTGAGACTGCCCAGGTTCAGTCTGGATAAAGTCTGGATTTTTTCTCCTTTTCAAACATACATGTACTTAGTACAACACATTTAGTCCACTAGTATATCTGCAGGTATAGACAACCTCTCTTAATTGTTTCACTACTTTTAGCTGTTCACTTGTTTCACAACTTTTTTCTTTGATCTAACTTAAAATTTCTAATTTTTTTGTTTTACTACTTTGTTTACTTTGTCTATAGCATAATTATGTATGACTGAACTTGCATTAAAAGAAAGAATGGCACTAGGCATGACATATAAATTAATTTTGCATCTGAACGTGTGCCCCAACAATCAATTACTGAAAACTTAAGCGGCTTTACATACATTTGTTCTGCCCGTTACACAGCGTTACAAATGAAGAACAGAACAAGAAGTGTCTCTACAATTAAATCTAGTTGCTACGAAAGATACGGGTGATAAGGATAATAGCTACTGCACGCAAGGAAATTTGATGTAAGAAAAGTTTGACGAATTCATACTTCATCAGATTTGACAAATTAAATGTTGACAAAAATCAAGAAATTGTAGATAAAACTTGTACTTTTAAAGGTGCTTAAGAGCATCTGACGAATTTAAAATTGACAAATTAAACCGATTCGTCACATTCCTCAAATTTTTCTTACATCAAAATTTCCTTGCGTACGGTAGTCAACACAGCCATGGGAAAGCTGTATCATGCTATCACGAATTGACACCTTACATTGTCAGCCAGTGTTGGGACAGTTACTTTTTTAAAGTAACTAGTTACATATTAAATGTTACTTGCAACTGAACTATTTAGTTACAGTTACATATTACCCATAAAATAAAGTAACTATAATAATATTACATACTAGACAGATGCTAACAGCATCGTGGGGTGAGCCTGAGTGTATATTTTTTAAAGTATTGATGGTAGTGAAAACTACTGAAACATTATGGAGGAGAGCGTCTAAGAATCAATATAGCCTGTGCAAAATCACTATGTACACATCTGCAAAGCTTTTATTGATGGTATGACAGGTGTTGATAAGGTCAAGTCTTTGATCTGCTACTTTAACCACTTCTTTTCATGTCACTGCAGTTCTACGACACCGCATATAGCTATTCACGGTTTCTATGCCTTCTCCTTTCTGTCTCTTCAGGAGTTTCTGCATCCCTTCTGAGCCTGTACTGCTCCCTCCTACGTCTAAGACGTTCCTCCTACAAGTGACCAGACATCACTCACGTGGCATAACAGTAATCTACACCGATAACTCTCGTGATATGAACCATTACACATGCCAAATATGGCTACGCAGTAGTCTACGCCGTTAACTTCCATGAAATGAACCATTACACATACCAAATATGGCTAAGCAGTAATCTACGCCGTTACCTCCTCCGTGAAATGAACTATTACACATACCAAATATGGCTAACCAGTAATCTACGTGTTAAATCCCGTTAACTCCTCCGTGAAATGAACCATTACACATACCAAATATGGCTAAGCAGTAATCTACGCGTTAAATCCTCCGTGGAATGGACAATTACACGCACTTGTATGGACTACGTACACCGTATAAGGAGAATGGTCTGGAAGCACGTGTAAGGTATCCGCTTTATATCATAATTTATTGTAAACGTGTCCATTACACCGCTGACTCCCTAGTGTGGGGCTCGCTCAGGCTCACCCCAATTATAATACTTTGTGTCCACAGCCCTAGGCTGTCACATGTAAAACTATCATCTTATCACGTGACATGATTGTGTTGTTGGACAATGTGCAAATCTTGGTTATAAGTAAGAAGCTGGTGAATAAGCTTCATTCAGTAGGCTTCATTACTTCGTTGTGGCTAGGCGTTACTCAGTGGATCACTAACGAGATTAGTAACTTCGTTACTTGTAATAATAATATTATGTAATATTAGATTCGTTACAGTAACTATATTACTTAGGTAATGCATTACATTTGTAAGTAAAGTAACTTGTATATATTAGCTGTTTTATAGCATATCTCGTTATATTACTTAGTTACCACAAAAGTAATAATATTACATAACGCGTTACTCCCAACACTGTTGTCGGAAAAAAGAACTGGGACAAATGATGTATGCATTGTATGTACTGCAGTTGGCAAAAAGGCATGGCTCTGGATGAATAGACATCAAATGGTGAAGAAATCAAGCCCATAGCCTTATCCATTGTTGAGTTAGGCTTGGCTGAAGGCATCAGTTAGTTAGTTAGTCAGCATAAAACTGTTAAATAAAAATAATAATTATTGAAATTTGTAGGAACGGTTTAGGATAGGGTTGCACTGAAGACGTTTACGGGCTTGGCTATGTCTAGCCAATACTGCAGAGCTAGAAAACTAAAACTGTTTTTTTTTTTTTTTTGAGGATATCGTTAGGCAAGAAAGCCCAAATCATCATAATCCCTAATACACAGTACTACTGTACTATGTGAAAAGTAGTACTGTGTGAAATTGTATAAAGCTGGTGTGACTTTGCAGATTCAATCACATACATCGAAACATATGTGACTGTCCAAAAATTATAATTTTTACTACATCTTCATGTATGAACAGTCTTCATCACTTCACACTGGACCTTATATAACGTCACTTGTTAAAATGTATTGTGGGTTTCGGTTTTTAGAAAAATTATGAAATTTACTACCAACTAATAGAGAGAAAAGTGCTAAATCCTGTAATACAGAGAGTCAACAGGATTTGATGCCCTTGAATGACATGCTATTTCACAGCATGTGAGATTAGATCATTGCATAATAGGCTTTTTTAACCGCAAATAAACATAAATAGAAGGGTAGGACACCAGGCATTAATAATTATCCAGGTGTATGCTCTGGTCATCCACTTGCTGATACAAGTTGTGTAGTGTTAATTAAGTGCAGTTGTATTTCTCTGCATGTCCTTGGAGGATCATTATTTTTAATAAAAAGTTCGCTATAGTGTATACGAGTGCAAGGAAAATTAGGAAGTTCTCTTCAGGTGTAGGCAACCTCTTCTATTTCTTTGATCCTAATTTTTACTTGCTTACCTTTTTGTAAAATAGATATGACTGATGAACACATGCATGCCGCATCAAAAGAAACAATGGAGTCAGACTTACCCCCCAAACAATCAATTACTGAAAAGTGCTAAGTAGCCATCATGTTTTGTTTTCAGCTCGTTACACAGTATTACGAACAAAGAACACTATGAGAAGCACCTCTGCAATCAATCCAGTCACTACAGAGAATATAGCCAATTACAAACATAGGGAAACCGGATCACACACTACTTACTGTCAATTGACACTTTGAGTTGTGAGCCAGTGAAGAGAAATGGGACACAAAGAGGACAAAGCTAAGTCCAAGATGCATCCATTGTATATACTATACCTGTTGGGCTGAAGTGACATTGAACAGTGAAAAATTAAGTCCATATCCCCAGCTATTATCAAGTTGCGATTGTCTGAAGGGTAAGTTAGTCAGTTAGTATAAAATTTCGTATTTGAAGCACTTCGGGTTGTACTGAAAGCACTTTTGTGCTTGGTTACGCACTGCCAAGGTACTATGAAGGTATTGTCAGACTTACTTCTGGCTGATGATTTTGTGAAAAAGTGCATGACCTTTAATACACAGTTACTACCGTACAGTATGATAAATGAATCGAGTAGTAAAGTATACTTCAAAATGATCTTATATGTTATACATTAGCAACTAATTTAGTCTAAACTTTAAAGCCAAACCCAAACCCACAATACAATGAAATAAGTGAAACTATACACTGTTTCAGTAAGGATTTGTTAAATGATGGATGAGGACATTGTAATGATTATTTAAGGCTGCAAAATGTAATAATTTTTGGAAGGTCATAATTGCTTGACCTGAAGACTGTATTTTCTGTGGCAGTACCAAAGCCTACACTATATAGCATGATAGTACTGTATAGTAGCAATACTGTATAGTAGGGACAACAAAGGTGTAGGCGTGGCCCACAAAAAAATCACCCAAAAACCAGCGTTAATTTTTCCTGAGGATGATTAGGCTGTATTGGTTAGGTAAAACTAAACCCAAACAAGCCTTCAGATCGACCTGGAACACTTTCAACAAGTTGTTATAAATTTTAAAAATATTAAAAGGAATTTTCTACTGACTGACTACCAGGTGCCTTCAGACAAGTGTAACTCAATAACGACTAAGGCTACAGGCTTGATTTTTCACTGTTCAACGTTGCTTCAGCCCAAGAGGTGCCTTTTGGCATATCGCAGTATGTACAAAGCATTCTCATGGATTTACTGGTGTCCTCCTTTGTGTACCATTCATCTTTGCTGACAGCGCAATAGTGATACAATACGGTATGCGATACCATCATCTAACTGCGCTATAGTGCATGAGAAACCTTGTTTCTGTTCCCTTAAGGGCATGCTTACTACAGGATAAGTGCAGGAGCTACTGAAGTTACAGAGAGTTTAGAAAATGATTCTACAGGCATCTATATATTGAAACCGCCATATGGCAGTTGTGGTGGAGAGGGGATTAAAAAACAATTATTTAGTGGAATTTTCTACTGCCTGACTGACTAACTAACTAACTAATTCCTTCAGACAAGCATAAATTTCACTGTTTGATGCCACTTCAGCCTGACAGGTGCCTTTTGGCATACTGCAGTACATACAATGCATGCTTACATGTGTCCTCCTCTGTGTGCCATTTCTCTTTGTTACAGTGCGAGGTGTCGATTCATGGTAGCACCATGTGATGGCTTCCCTACGTTTGACGGGAATCATCGGAGTTTTCTGCTGTAACTGGATTGACAGAGGTCCTTCTCCTAAATAGTGTTCTTTGTCTGCAACGCTGTGTAACATAGCTGAAAACAAATATAATGGTCACCTTGCTATTTCAGTAATTTATAGTTGGAGCACGCATTCAGGAGAAAACAATAAGCCAGGCTTCATTTTTTTCTGTTCTAATGTGCTATGCATGGGTTCACCAGTTATAAAATGTTGCAAAAAATAGTAAACAAATATGTACTTATAAGGAAAACTTAAGAATTTTAAGTTTGATTAGGGATCATAGAAAATAAAAAAAGTAGAGAAACAAAGGAGGTTGCATACACCTGCAGATATGCTAGTGGACATGGGTATTGATTGAAGTAGGGATTAAATGTCCACTAGTATATTTTTCAGGTGTAGGTGACCTCTCTTATTTCACTACTTTTTATTTTGATCGTCTCTAATTAACCAAAAATTCTGAATTTGTTACCGGGCCTGGCAAAACAGGGCATGTGGGAACAAACTACACCCTGTCACATAACACGTCCTGTTATAGACTATTTGTATTCTGTAACTTTTAGTATAAGTATAACGTCAATTACATGTTTAATATAGGCTAAAAAGTGCATGACCGTAGCACAGAAGCACAAAAAGGTATTGGTAATGACATTTCAAAAAAGTAGGCAGGTTTAATGTGCCCACATGCCCTGATTTTGCAGGCCCGCTCACATTTTCCTTATACTAGGAAACAATTTATTTTGGTTTAACGGGTACTCCTGGCCTAAGCTATGAGACTTTATCAAGATTGTACAGTTTCATGAAAACACAATACATAATTATTAACCCTTTAAGGACTGCTGCCATAATATTACGTCCAAAGTAGGTATTGCTCGAAAGACCAGCACCATAATATTACGTCCAAGGCAGTAAACAAAGAGCTATAACTCCGCAACAAATGAAGCCATTAGATCGAAACAGGGGCCATTGTATTCGCTATTCATAGGCGATTCTTTTGATATATAAGGCCAACTTATCACACAAAACTAAGCCTGTGTAAAATTCCTAACAAAGTACAAACATTTAATATTTACACAACAATAAAACTAACCTTGTAGAAATCGCTCCATAACTTTGGCTGTGTTCATCGTATCAACTACTTCAAATAAAGCTCAGAGCGCTCACTATTTAGAGGCGAATAATTTGATATACAAGATCACGTGATGCGGTTTAAAAAAAAACTAAAATGGCGGACTGTTTTTATTGATTGTGTCACAAAGAAATCGACCACGTGTAGGTGTTTGAAACTCACCTTAGTGCTTTTAAGACATTGGTTCTACACTTTGGTAAGTTAGATAATGTTGTTTATTATTGTCAGGCGAGTCTTTTAGTATAATTTGTTATACAATTGAGCACTTGTAGGGGCTTTGTCAATGCTATAAACTTATTATATTTTTTAAAACACTAAATGCGCAATAATCATAAAACGTGTGGGCTTTCAGGGTAGAATATGCACAAAATTCTTGGTCCTTAAAGGGTTAATACACCTTTACCATTTGATATTACTAGCTTTTGCAGGAGCTCAGGTAAATATGATTGCACTAAATCAAGTCACATATTAACATACTGCAATATATGACTGTCTAAAAATTTCAACTTCATTACACCTAGCATGTCAAAAAGAACATGTTCCCGGACATCATCATAACGTCACACTGTGTAGTAGTACACTTATATAATGTCACTTGTCACAATGCATTGTGGGTTTTGGTTTATAGAAATGCTTTTCACTGATTAAGCATATGTGACCTGCAGAGCAAAAGCAGTCATTTTTGCAAAATTATATTTGTGAGAAAACCAGTCTTATTGCCCATGTCAGCAGATTTGATTTTTCACCCAGGACACAAAGCTACATGAATAAACTATCTAATTCCAAAATCAAAATCAGCTAGACTGGAGTGGTCTGGTTTTGCTGGCTGCTTTTCCCAAGCCTAGTGGCGATCCGTACGTGTGGTGTGGGGCCTTAATGGAGCTCTGGTTAGCCTGGGATGACTGTATGTGGCTGTTACAGCTCTGTGGTGTTGAATAAGTACCTCTGCTGTGAATTTCCTTTCATTTTAGCCAATTTTGAGACCTCAATGGCCCAAAACTTGGTCTAATTCATCCCTATGCTTTCCCTTTCAATTTTTGAACATCATCTTGCCCGCCTCCCACCCATTTTGCAGCTCGCCACAGTCAACCTCGGTTTAAAAACTTTCTAAAATGGTGGGAAACTTAGTTGTTGGCTACTTATACAGTGGATGCTGTGGATGCTGTGGAAAGGTAAAGAATTGGTGTAAAACATGTGAAAATTTGGTACACATAGCTTCAACCATTGGTGAGCTACAACACACTAAATACTTAAAATCGGCTTTTCTCAATACTTTTAAATAGGCAATAAGCCCGGTTTTACCAGACTGGGTAACATTTTAGCATTAAACATTGTATTGAAATAAACTGGATAAAAAATACTTGTGCCACAAATTTTACACATGTTTTAATCACTTCGGTATGTATTCAAAAAAGCTTAAATTAAGAATGCCTATACACCATCAGATTCGCCTTTTCATGTTGAGTAAGAAAAATCTCTGTTTTGTGTTCATACAGCAATAAGCACCTGAATTATGGGTGCTTATTGATGATGCAGTAGAAATGAAGCTTACCTTCATTGTTTCATTGCTACAATGGCCTTTTTCTTTGCCTGCATGGAGACGTACAGGAATAATCTTATATGTGACTGGGCCTGTGAAAACTAGGCCTGTGAAAACTAGGCCTGTGGGCACATAAAATCTACCTACTTTTTTCAGACTTTCATGACTCATAACTTTTTATACGTACCAACACATAAAATTTTTAGCCTGTAACAAATATTTAAGATACAGTTTACAAAATGCAAATATTCTATTCCATTGCTGAGATATGACTTGTTGATTGATGAGATGTAGTTGTGCCCACATGCCCATTTTTTTTGCAGGCCCGGTCACATATCTCTATCGACTTGCCAGTTCATGGTGAACAGACTGACCGCCTTTGTAGCTTGTTTCAGTCATGAGTTAGGATTGATTAAATAAGTGCCTGTAATTTATTCACTGTATTGTTGCTGTACAAATCAAATTTATTCCTGTACCAATTGTCTAGTGATATAACTCCAAGACTATTCATCACAAAAAGCTGAAACTTTAACTGTTCACTCTTTTGTTACTACAGATAATAGAGAAGCAATAAAATGGAGATCAAGGAATGTGCGAAAACAGCTGGTTTTTGCTCAACAACTCACATATAATTTATAGTTTATAGCTAATTTAGCTCAATATATACGTATACTTGATTCGCATTGTGCATCCTAAGGTGTTAAAAAATAAAGTGCATTACCACAATGCAGGCCTTGTAGATTACCGGGAATATACTATTCTTTCAGTTTGGAAGGGGATACTATTGAGAAAGACACAAAACACATAGCCACTTCAATAATCACTTTTCACCCATCTCAACAAAAAAAAACACAGTTAATGTTTGCGATAATTTGTGGTTTGAAGTTTTGAACTGTACGTAGTTTTCTAAGGATTTTAAATACACAAGTACACAAAAAAAATTTGGAATTTTCAACTAGAGTAGGGACCATAGCACGTCGATAAAAAGTACTGAAACAAGTTGGAGTAGTCCGTGATATTAAATCACCGTAAAACAACAAGAAGTGTTATATCCCTACTGTGCTCAAGATACCATAACGGAAATGCACAGTAGGGATATACATGTAACACTTCTTATTGTTTTACGGTGATTTAATATCATGGACTACTCCAACTTGTTTCAGTACTTTTTATCAATATGCTATGGTCCCTACTCTAGTTGAAAATTCCAAATTTTTTCGTGTACTTGTTTGCTAACGTTTTTGGAAATAATTTTATTATGACTGGTGAACCCATACATATTGCATCTGAAAAGGCACCGCGCACTCCAGCCATATCAATTATCATCTGAAAAGTGAAGTATCCATTATGCTTGGTTGTCAGCTATGTTCAACCTGCTACACAGCATTTCGAATCAAGAACTGTTCGAAAAGCACCTCTACAATCCACGCATACCAAAAGAAAGAAATAGTGCCGCGCACCCCAATTATATTAATTATTGTCTGAAAAGTGAAGTATCCATTACGCTTCACTGTTGGCTATGTTCAACCCGTTACACAGCAGTATGAATCAAGAACTGTTTGTAAAGCTCCTCTGCAATCAAAATAGCCACTACGAAAAATACGGACGATTTCCATAACAAAGGGAAGCTGTCACATGCTACCGCCAAATCGACAACTTCGTAAAGTTGTAAAGTTTTGAGTGCTTGTTTCACAATGAAGACAGGTGCTAACAGCAAAAACCTTGGTATCATCCAAAGAAATAGGGACCAAAGAGACAAAAGATAAGAGTATTAGTTTACCTCATGGAAGACATACAGGTCACCTTCATCCTTCTCAGTTTTTGCTTAATCTCTGGTCATAAGAAGGACCTGTGAGATGTAACTTACCCATCATTTAATTTGACTGTTTATGGTGAACGTAATAGTGTAAGTTTCATTTCCATATGAGACTACACTGATAAGTTATGATAGTATAAGCACCTGTATTGCTGTTTTGCATCACTACCATTGTTACTGTATATACATCAATCTTTTCATTGTTAGCATTTTGTAACGCTGTAGCTTCTAAATTTTTGGCTCCTAGGTCTTAAACTTCATTTACTTGGTTTCATTGACAAAGGAAATGTAACAAAATATGTGTGTTTTTGCAGATTCAGTCAAATATAACATACAATTTCTCACCTTTCAATGTACATACGTTTTCAGTGCTCAGTGATCCCCAGTCAGAATGTCCTGCCTTCTTGCCAGTCCAATTTATGTACATGTTAACAAACTCTTCCTCAGCAATGTAGCCCTGGACAACCTCAAGGTTATACACGGTTCCCAGACACCTCAACAGTCTTGATCTGAGAAGGCAGAGAAAGCAGCAGTGAAGCACAGTATGTATATATGTATACATGTTCACAAACGAATAGTGCTTAATGCAATTAAGGAGTTTCAGGTACATATGGGTACAGGCTGCATGCATACGTACATACGTCGGTTTTCACTAAGACATACGTACACATGATGAACATTCCACAACTGTCATACAACGATCACATTATTAACTTTGTTTCAAAATGTATATAACATTTGCTGATATTAAAGTGAATATAGCCCAGCTACTATATTTACCAATACACTGTCATTGACTGATTTACATTATTACCTTGACTTCATGGTCACATTTATACACACTACATTACATATACCACTGTAACATGGGAATTCAAAGGTGCCATTAGGGGTATAAGAAACAAACACAGTGAAAATAATAGTTGGATTCCTTATATACCATGCTGTAGAACAACTGATTGTGGGTGTTGGTTATGACTGCTCAATTTGTAACACTACCCACTCAGCACTAACTGGATATTTCTGGGTGGTGGTAGAATCACGCTGCCTAGCATAAATCAGTATTTAGACATAAACACAATGAGATTGCTAATCACCACTCTCAGATGGCTACTTGTACTAATAAAATTCAAAAGTTGTGCTGCACATAAGTGATACATGTCAATGATTCTATGAAGTGTCAAGTATATGTTAGGATATAAAACACTGTACAAGTACACTGTAGCAAACTATAATGTTTATGTAATTGTAATTCATCTTTATTCATGTGTAATTCCATTTGCTGTGCAAGTTATTTCATAACTAGTAAATCTAATAATGCAATTATACTAGTAGAAGCACACGGGCTGTCCATTTATACTCCAGCTGCACCTACTGTTGATACAGAACAGGGTTTGGCAGCTATGCAGACTAGTTCATTTACCTCAGCATGCGAGGTTGCAGTGCTCTAAATGACACTGTACATACAGTTTGTGCATACCATTCTACAAGCATTACATTTCATGGCATGTCATCTACAATGGAAAGCTGAACTTTGAGAACACATGTATTCTAATATGTTGGTGCAATAACATTGTATAATGACATGCAGTCCCCTGTATCGTGCTTGACTGATGGCTGCTATGGACTTAAAAGTAATACAATAGTGCACATATTGTATGGCTTTCAATATGCCAGGTAGGCAGTAGAAAATTCCATTCAATAAACTTTCTAAAAAATTCTGCTGCAATTTGATTGTTTCGGGTGGATCTAAAGGCACTTTTTGGCTTGCCTTACTCAACCATACCATCATGATAGGAAATTGAGGTTGGTATTGATGATGGGACATGCTCAAATGTCAAAAAATCCTCCAAAATTGCATAACCTCTTCCAAACAAAAAAACCCAGCAATCTATGGAGTTACTAAAGGTGAATAACACATTGTTGACAGTACCTTTATAGGTACACCAGTTGCACTTAATTGTGGGTTTGAGTTTTTATATATTGGAACCTTCGGCTTGTGTCTGCTATTGCATGTATTAAGAAATCTGCAATTGTATAGTATGTGTGTGTGTGCGTGCGTGCGTGCGTGTGTGTGTGTGTGTATGGGTGTGTGTGTGTGTGCGTGTGTGTATGTGCGTGTGTGTATGTGCGTGTGCGCGCGTGTGTGTACGTGTGTGTGCGTGTGTGTGCGTGTGTGAGGCAGCATAGGCTAGAACATTGGCCTGGTGATTGAATGGTTTCAGGTTTGATGCCAAATTGTTGTTGTTACAGTGGATCCTCACTAATCCGAACTCTAGTAATCCGAACGCTCGATAATCCGAACAGTGCAAATGACTGTTCTATTAGAGTATTTTGCAACAAGTGTATGTTCTATTAGAGTGATTGAACTAGGTTCTGTATTATAATCAATGGGTTCACTAATCCAAACAAATTCACTAATCTGAACAAAGTTTTGTCAATTTGAGAACAGAGCTGTTCGGATTAGTGAGGATCCACTGTACTTCCTTGACCAAGAAACTTTACTTACATTGCTCTAGTCTACCCAGTTGTTAAATGGGAACCTGGTGGCTGAGGAAGCAGCCCACCCAGCTATAGAATCAATGGGTACCTGGGGAACAACTGTCCATGTCTTGAATAGTGGGTGAAGGTTCAGGTTGGAGTTAGGTTTTAGGTTTTTTGTTGTTGCTTTTATGTGTGTGAGTGCGTGCACGTGTGTGTGTGTGGTGTGTGGTATGTACGTAGAACTGAAAGTAGCAATCAAGGAAGCATCATGTATTGTTTTCCACATACATATGTGACTGGATCTGCAAGAATTTCACATGTTAGCGCAAGCCTGATTTCACAGTAGAATTCAGTAAATGCAATAAGTGAAATATTTACAAAATTGAAAAAAAAAAAGATCTGTAAATTTTTAGTGCTTGTTTCACAATGAAGGAAGGTGACAACGGCAAAAACCTTGGTAGCATTGTGATCCACAAAGCAAGAGGAGATCAAAAATCTTTGTTCCATGTCAGTACTCCAAAGGTGACGGAAGATATGAGCAATAGTCTGCCTCGCATTGGATGAGTGGGTAATTATCATTTTTTTTCCCTTTCTATCTTTTTGTCAAGTTTTTGCCTTCACTCTGGTTGTAGGAAAGGCCTGGAAGATAAAACGTACCCAGCACGATATTTTGAAAGTATCGATATTGCGATATTATGTACATTACTGTCATTAAAAATCCATTTGTTATGCAGTACTTGGTTAAGAATCCTTGTAAGTCATAACCTTGTCGACCCTGCAGAGAGGTGTGAACGCCATAACATAACCTCAAAGCATGTGCTACAATAACTGTTACTGTTAACAAGGATTGATAGTAGCTAGTTTGGTACTACCTTTAAAGACTTCCTGCAGGCATGCTGAGCAATACACCATGTAGCACCAGCTATGATTGACTTATTTGTAAGTACTGTGAACTATTCAGTATCGTGAATAGTGATGATTTTAGTATTGATCATGATACCAAAATGGCAGTATTGCTCTGCCATTATACATTCTCAATACAATGTGACACAAGAGAACTTTTAATGCTATCAGAATACGCACAAGACTGGATACGTTTCAAGTTTCCTAACACAGTAATAGGGTGTAATATTAGCATACCTTTCAGGGTGCCCTTGGTTTACACGAAAGAAACTTTCTATGTATCCCTTCCTTCAACACAGACAAAATCTACTAAAAACTGACTACATTCCCTTTCCAATGTGAAATTCAGTCACATACGCATTAATAACATAAATAACTGCACAAAAATTCTATTTTCCATAAGAGTCAAGCCCTAATATCATCATCATCACCTTAATGTACACCTTGTATAATGCCACTTGTTAAACTGCATTGTGGGTTTCGGTTTTACACAAATGTGTAACTGCCATATATACAAAAGGGACCAGTAAGAAAAAAAACCTGTCTTCTGTAAATACAATACAGGAAGTCAGCAGGATCTTGATGGAGACATTTTAAGCTGCAAAGCGTAGAATTTCACACCTAGAAGACTAATGTGCTAGGCATTAAGGATAACAAGAGACATCATGTTCAGTATCCTCTACTTGCTTGATAACAAATCGTCTCATTATCGAAATGTTAACTTCACAAAAGTGTTAGCCAAATGCTAGCACATCCTTAGACGGCACTCCTTATTTCTCTTACCGGTACTACTCATCTTGCACAGCTGTCACAGTTACTAGTGAATTTGATGAATAAGTGTAAGAGCAAGAGAAACCCAATTGATCAGGTGTGAGGGTGGCCCATGTGGTTGGTGAAGTTTCAATACTATTAGTAGTATTCCATATAAGGTAATTACAAATTTCAGTCAATTTTACCACACGGCCTCACAGGAGTTTCACACTTCTTTGTGCCATCGGTGCTTTCCTGGTTTTACAAACATGAAACAAAGATTATCTTACTCCCCACAAAAGGATGAATCTGAATTGTTAAAAGAAAAAGAATATGTATACAACAGTCACCACAAGGAACAGTTTGTGCTGTGTGTTACTTAGTATCTTTTCTTTCAGGAGTTGCTTTATGAACGGCCGTTTCCTTACATAAGTACATCAAATGAAATGGCGCCAGACTTATCCCCCCCCCCCTCAACAATCAATCAATGAAAAGTGCCAAATAGCCATTATGCTTTGTCTTCAGTTATGGTTAACCTGTTACATAGCATTGCAAATGAAAATAGTACAAGAAGCACCTCTGCAATCAACCCAGTCACTATACGGAATATATATTAACAATTCCCATTACAAATGCAGGGAAGCCAGATCACGCGCTACGGTGAATTAACACCTTGAATTATGAACTAGTGAAGATAAATGGCACACAAAGAGGACAAAGGTGATGCATCCATTGTATGTACTATGCATGAAAAGGCACCTGTTGGGCTGAAGTGACATTGAATAGTGCAAAATCAAGTAAACATCCCCAGCTGTTATCAAGTTACGCTTGTCTGAAGGAATCAGTTAGTTAGTCAGTCAGTCAGTAGAAATTTCACTAAACAAGAAGTTCAAAATTTCATACTGTAAGCACTTCAGGTCATACTGAAAGCACTTCAATACTTCATTACACCTAACCAATACTGCCAAGGTGCCATAAAGGTATTGTGAGGCTGGCTTCTGACTGATTTTCTGTAAAATATTTATGATCCTTAATATATCATCTAACCATGCGAAAGAGAGTGAGAGACCGGTTATCCCTGTTCCTATTCATTTAAGGGCATGCTCACTACAGGATAAGCACAGGATCTACTAAAACACTCGACTGAAGTTACAGAGTGTTTAGAATATGATGCTACAGGCGTCTATATATCGAAACCGCCATATGGCAGTTGTGGTGGTGAGGGGGTTAAATAACAATTATTTAGTGGAATTTTCTACTGCCTGACTGACTGACTGACTTACTAGTTCCTTTAAACAATCATAATTTTTCACTGTTTAATGTCGCTTCAGCCTGACAGGTGCCTTTTGGCATACTGCAGTACATATGATGCATGCTTACATGTGTCCTCCTTTGTGTGCCATTTATCTTTGTTACAGCACAAGGTGTCGATTCGTGGTAGCACCGCATGATGGCTTCCCTATGTTTGACAGTAATTGTCTGAGTTTTCTGCTGTGACTGGACTGACAGAGGTCCTTCACCTAGTGTTCTTTGTCTGTAACCCTCTGAAAACGAAATAATGGCCACCTTGCTAATTCAGTAATTGATAGTTGGAGCACACGTTCAGGTGAAAACAATAAGCCTGGCACCATATTATTGTGTTCTAATGTGGTATGTGTGGGTTCACCAGTCACAATAATGCTACAAAAAAGTAAACAAATAAGTATTAGGAAAAATTAAGAATTTTAAATTTGATTATGGATCATAGTAAATAAAAATTAGGGAAACAAGGAAGGTCGCATACACCTGCAGATATGCTAGTGGAAATGTAATCCCAAATTCAGTCATGGGTACAGACTAAAGTAGGGTTTAAATGTCCACTAGTATACTTTCAGGTGTAGGTAACCTCACTTGTTTCGCTACTTTTTATTCCTATGGTCCCTAAAAATTTGCCTATATTAGTCAAAGGTAGTCATGGCCCAAGCTATGAGACTTTATAAAGACAAGTACACAAAACATTTGGAATATTCAACTAGAGTAGGGACCATAGTACATCGGTAAAAAGTACTGAAACAAGCTGGAGTAGTCCATGATATTAAATCACAGTAAAACAATAAGAAGTGTTATGTCCCTACTGTGCCTTTCCGTTATGGTATCTTGAGCACAGTAGGGATATAACACTTCTTATTGTTTTAATGTGATTTAATATCACACCTTGTTTAAGTACTTTTTATCAATGTGCTAAATTCCAAGTTTTTTGGTGTACTTGTTTGTTAACTTTTTTTGCAAATAATTATTTATTTATAATGTACAAAACTCAGAATTTAGTATGACGTACATGTAAGCATTGAAGCTAATTAAACAAGTGAATTTCTAAAAGTGTTTTGAAATTGATAGAGTTTGCCGAATTTACAAGTTCTTCAGGGAGGGAGTTCCAAAGTCTGATGACAGACGGAAAGGATGTGTTTGTTCTAGCTGCCAGCTGAATATATCCTTTGTTGTGACCCCGGGTATTATTATGACTGGTGAACCCACACTGAGGATGAAATGGCGCCGTGCACCCCAGCTATATTACTTATCGTCTGAAAAGTTAAGTATCCATTATGCTTCATTGTCAGCTACATGTATGTTCAACCCGTTACACAGAAGTACAAATCAAAAACTGTTCAAAAAGCACCTCTGCAATCAAAATAGCCACTATGAAAAATATGGATGATTTCCGTTACGAAGGGAAGCCATCATGTGCTACCGCCAAATTGACACTTTTCACTGTCAGCAAAGATGAATGGGACACAAAGGAGGACACTGGTAAGTCCATGAAGAATGCAATGTACATACTGGGGTACGCCAAAAGGCACCTCTCAGGCCGAAGCAACGTCGAACAGTGAAAAGAACCAAGCCTGTAGCCTTAGCTGTTATCGAGTTACGCTTGTCTGAAGGCATCAGGCAGTCAGTCAGTCGGTCAATAGAAAATTTCATTAAATAATTTTAAATTCCGTAGCAACTTGTTGAAAGTGTTTCAGGTCAATTTTAAAGCTTGTTTGGGCTTAGTTTTACCTAACCAATACTGCCTCATTGTTGCCAGGGAAAATTAAGTCTGGTTTTTGGGTGATGCTATTTCGTGGGCTACGCCTACTCCTTTTTGGTTTCTACTATATAGTACTATCACACTATATGATAGTACAGTTTCAAAATTTCACAATACAGAATTATTAATATACTTTTACCATTTGATATTACTAGCTTTTACAAAAGTGCAGGTAAATACAATTGGACTAAATCAAGTCACATATTAACATACTGTAACATATGACTGTCTAAAAATTTCAATTTCACTACACTTAGCATGTCAGAAAGGACATGTTCCAGTCATCATCATAATTTCACACTGCATGTGTACACTTATATAATGTCACTTGTCACAATGCATTGTGGGTTTTAATTTACAGAAATGTTTCTCACTGATTAAGCATATGTGACCTGCTGAGCAAAAACCAGTCATTTTTGCAAATTTTGCATTAAACAATGTATTGAAATAAACTGGGTAAAAATACACGTGCCACATAAAATTTACACATGTTTTAATCACTTTGGTATGCATTCAAACAAAGCTTAAACTATGAATGCCTATACACCATCAGATTCACCTTTTCATGGGGAGTAATAAAATCCTAGTATTGTGTTTGTACAGCATGAGCATGTGAGTTACGGGAGCTTATGTATGATGCTAAAGTTTTCCTTTGTCATTTCATTGCTGGAATGGCCTTTTTCTTTGCCTACATAGAGACGACAGGGAAAACACTTTACCTTACCAGTTCATAGTAAACAGACTGAGCCAAACCCTGTATTTGTAGCTTGTTTCAGTCGTGAGCTACGACCAATTAAATAAGCTTGTGTTATTGCTGCCATACAAGTCAATTCCTGTTCCAATATAACTCCAAGACTATTCATCACAAAAGGCTGAAACTTTGACTGTCCACTCCTTTGTTACTATAGATAACAAAGAAGCAATAAAAATGGAGTTAGAGAAATGCGTGAAAATGACTGGTTTTCGCTCAATGGGTCACATATAATATAGTTTATAGCTAATTTAGCTCAATATACTGTATTTGATTCATGTTGTGCAGCCTAAGGTGTTAAAAAATAAAGCACATCACCCAATACTACTGAAAAAAACACAAAACACACAGCCACTTTGATGGGTTAACTTAATCCTTATATCCTACGTGGTTATTCAGTCCTTTAGATACTTAACAAACATTATAAAACACATTGTCCCAAACTACTTTTGCGAGATTTTTTCGACTCAATGCTGTTTGCAAAGGTCTGTTCAAAAATTCATACTTGATGAATGTAAAGTGAATTGTGACAATTTAACATTGAATTTGAGTTGTTAAATTCATTATATACTATACTGCGATACAACTGATTGTGGGTTTCAGTTATCTTAATGATTGCTATCTTAAACACATATATCTCTGTGGTGGCAGTCTTGATGGTGTAAAGTTCTTGCTGAATGTGTGTTTATATTGCAGGCTAGATTTGTAATGACATTGTAAGGTGTTTACCTAAGTATGTTATAGTATTAACAATTTGTTAGTGTGTATATTATTGTACACGCTTGTAACCAGATACAGGATTTAAAAGTGTTGATACACTGCCTCAAAAGTATCATTCATGATGTAACAGTGTATTGTGATAAACTAGATGAAAAAAATGTAATAATTTTAAGAGGGAGAATAAGGATTGCTGAAAAAAGCCATGAAACAAGAAAGGATCACTGGGGTGGTAATGTAAACCACAAATCCCTCTGTGTCCTGTAAAACTTTAGTTACACACTCTGTCATTTTGATACAAGTCAAAATAGGGATTTGCATTTTACATTACCATCCCAGCAATCCCTTCTTGCTTAATGGTTGTTTTCAGCGATCCTTATTCTCCCTCTTAAAAACTTCTGGTTTTTTATTCATCTAGTTTATGTACTTTTTATCCATCCAGTAATGGATTATGGATTTGTTTTATTGATAATGAAGACTGCGGGTTGTGAATAGTGTAGTTTCGCATTCTGCATAGTAATGCCATCAACATTTCAGCACACACATGAAACTGATCAAATTGCAATGAGCATACAGACTGACAGTCTCCTAATATGAACTAGAATTTACAATACTGGTGCCTTCAATAGCTGTCAAATTCAGTGCAAGTATTGTTGTTATACACTTGACTGCATTATTGTAGTTTATGTGACTGCTCTATTAGAGCATTTTTTGGATAACCCGCCCACATACAATAATCACAGAGTAGAAAAAACCACCTTGCAACAAAGTCAACACAGATTAAGCTTCCTGGCCTATACTGGGTACAGATTCTATTAGCAACAAGTAGCGCACACTAGAAAACCTAACTCAGAGTGCAATCTTGTATGGCTTCTCATGCGTAATGGCATTTTGGAAAGAAGAAATTTTAGTTTTGCCCAGTTTTGCTGTCCGAAAACGAAATCAAAAATAGGTCATGGACATGCACAATGATTCATTCAGCAAGCCTTGCTACTTTGATTCTCCTTGTAAACTTCGCTATACCTGTGAAAAAGAATAATAATAATAATAAATTTTAATGGGCAAATTTCATTTTTGTCTGAAATACATGCACTGTTTCCTTTTCACTTGATACTTACTAGTGGACCGATACTCATTTCAAAAAACCAATAGAAAGTTGTTTCGAGTTGAAGGATGCTTGTAAAGGTTCTATTAGGATTTTTGTAAAAACATGGGTGATCCCTATTATGAACCCGGTTCATCATACAGCAATGTACTCAATATTCATGTAAATACTGTACATCTGATATATTGTGATACATGATGTATCAATTACAATAAGAATTGTATCGATTCCTATATCACTGGGAAGCTTTGGCGAGAGATTTTGGTGATTTACTACAAATTAGCTAAAGTTTAATCCCGCCAATTACCCGTAGCATAGTATCTTCATAACTAAAGATTGTGTTTGAAATCACCAAAGTTTGTTTCGCCAAATGTAATTTAGTTGGCTACTTGTCAAAGTTTATCCCGCCAAAGTTTTTCTCTACATGGTATATCATCCCATCTCTACCTGTTACATAGCAATGAGTATTACAGTACACTAAGCAACACCCTGGCAGCGAACCGTAAGAAGACAAGCAACAGAAACCGCGTGTGTGAGCGTGTGTGACATCTGCTTGATATGTACGATGACTGGTATGTATGTGTTTCATAGATGTGCAGTAGATTCTGGTCTGTGCTCGCTGAAAATAGCCACCACTACCAATCACAGATTTACTTCTAATTCACACAAGTTGAGGCCTCACACATGTTGTACTATATCTTCTGGACTTGACCCCATATCTTGTAGCCACCACTCTTCTAAACCTGGGCACATGCCTGCCAGTTTTCTCAACCAAGATCCCATTTTCATTGTATAGATTTAAAACAGGAAATAATGTATTTACTTGGCTAACGCTGTGGTGTCTATTACCTTAAGTTATAAAATCGATGTGACTATTACAATTTGACCACAATACGACCAATAGTACCACTCGATGCTCAAAAACAATCTTGAAGCTCTTATTTTCAAAATGGATGTGGAATCACTAAAGTGTAGCTACTATTGAAGTGTGGTGTTTAACCAACTACATAGTAAATACGGTATCCTATGGAACAGTATGTGGTAAGTTATTGTATCTTTTCCTTGACTGTTAGACTGAACACACGTACATATACATATGAAATATATTCATATCATACAATATGTACCATCGTCTAGTTGTTGAGTGCAGCTTATACATGCTCTTTCCACAGGTAGCAGTTATGTAAGGAAACAGTCGTTCACAAAGCAAGACCTGAAAGAAAAGACACAACGTAACAGACAACACTAAACTACAGCTATGTATATTTCTCACTTAATTCAAACACACAAATAAAGAAACAAATATGCAATTCTTATGATGGTGACTACAGCTGGGTGCCTGTTTGTACAAGCAGTTCACCAACTAGTGGCATAGTATAAGATGGATACTTGCTTGTTACATCACCATGCTATTTACTTTACAAGTTTCTACAGTGGTCCAAATGGAGGATCCAGGATGGGGAATTTAGGGCAAATGCCCACCCCCCCCTCCCTTCCCTTGCCTTGTGGAGGATCCATACTTCTGATTAAAATACTAAACTTTATGCCAGGCTAAGATCAGCTTATAGAACTCACAAAAATATGCACATTTAATAGCATTTATTACAAATAATTAACCTGAAACTAAACCGAACCAAAAACAACTGAAATTATCACCCAGCACCTTTGTGCGCACTAAGCGCCTCTAAAAATAATCATCGTGTTGCTGTTGTTTAAGACATTCAGAGCCTTTCAAACAGTTTCAAATACTTCACAACCATCTGCAAAGGCCAAAATGGTAAAAATCAACATTGCGATACTACTAAGAGGTGTAATAATATTTGTTGCTTCAAAAAATGCAACAACTAACAAGAGGATCAGGCTCTCCCTAACCACCTACAACTTGCCTGTTTGTGCCCCTCCCCTTGCCAGGTCCTGGATCCGCCCCTGGGTCCCTCCATTATATGAATTAATTGGGCCCTAGGTGTGTTCAGATATGGATAAGGATAAATAAAGCCCATACATTGATATACAGAGTTCAGTTAAATACTCTAATAGAACATACACTTTAGGCAAAATACTCTAACAGAACAGTACTTTCACAGTTCAGATAACAGAACGTTCGGATAATCGATGGCTAGATAATGGAGGGACCACTGTATGTACAGGTGTTGGAAATGCTCTGAAATGTAATAAATTGACGAATCTCTGATATAAATTCCATAGGCATGCTCACTACCTTTGGAAAGATAAAATGGCTTGAATTTTTTTAAAACTGCTTTATCTCGAGACTACTGATGTGTGATTTGGATTGCTTTTCCAATCCAGTCAGTGATATTTAATAACTCAAAGTAAAAAGCATGCCCACTCTCCATTGATAAGTTCTTATGTAAAAGACATACATAGTGATAGCTTTAAGGGGTTGATAGCTTTTGCAAGGCCTATCTATATATACAGTGTATACAGAGATGAAACATCAACCTCATTCCATAGCATGTACAATATGCATATATCATAGAATAGGCGTTTCAACAGTAGAGCTGAACTTAGTGTGTTTTGTGTCACAAGTGGTTTAATGCCTTTTCCCCAAGCTTACCATCTGACTACACTATTCATAGATATAGTTTGTGGAGAGCAGGCCATATACTATATATTATGGTAACCTTTTATCTCACAGCTATAGCTACAAAACTTACAACCAAATAACTTTTAACCGTAAACTTGTATAACTGGTTTTTGTTAGAGCTCTTGTGACTGTGCCAACTGAGACAAAACCTGGTTTCATCCTGTATTATGTACATGTGATATAGGGCTTTAGGCAAGCCACATTTGTTTTTTGACTGGATTTGACAAGACCCGACCCTAAATTCTACACACAAAGTATTACGTTCATAAACATTTTTGATTTTGTATGGGTGAAAAAGCTGGGTCATGTTATATCCAGTCACATACATTAATAAAATATATGACCATCCAAAAATTCATACGTAACAACATGTAATAAACAATCATCATTATCACCAATATCAAAAGTATTCAGTTTGTATCATCACAATGTATTGTGGGTTTTGGTTTTTTGACATCCATCGGTAAATTAATGTGATTGGATCTGCGAAAAACTGACAGTCACGCAAGCCTAAATTTATAGCATAAACCATTGAATACAATGGGTGAAATACCATTGAATACAATGGGTGAAATACCATTGAATACAATGGGTGAAATACCATTGAATACAATGGGTGAAATACCATTGAATATAATGGGTGAAATACTTGTGTGTTATTATAATTCGAAAGTGCCTAACAATAAAACCTAGATATGTATCAGCTTACTGAAGAGGAGTTTGAAAATTTTTGGTTTGTTTTAGTAACGGCAGTTATGGGCGTTTGTTTATGTAATGTCGAAACAATAGTAGGCGATCAATCTTTCTTCACTACTTTTGCCCTTGTACAGTAAAGTAAAGAAAAACTTGCCCAGTAATTGATTCCCCTATTCATGGCAAACAGGATGATGCAAATTACAACTCCCTGTGTCATTCTGCATCTAAGTTACAACCGTTTTGGTAACCAGCTGTAATACTGTATATTTTCTCTATACCTGCTGTACAGATGAATCTTTATTACTGCTACTTTGTAGGGCTGTAAGCTGTAACTAGGGCTGAGCGATACTGCCATTTTAGTATCATGATCGATACTAAAGTCACTATTCACGATACTGAATAATTCACGATACTGAATACTTCACGATACTGAATACTTCACGATACTGAATACTTCACGATACTTACAAATATATTAATCATAGCTGGTGCTACATAGTATATTCCTTAGTATTCCTGCAGGAAGTCTTTAAAAGATCAAACTAGCCACTGTAAACCTTGTTTACAGTAACAGTTATTGTAACACATGCTTTGAAGTTATGTTATGGTGTTCACACCTCTCTGCAGGGGTAACCAGGATATGACTTACAAGGATTCTTGCGCCTAGTACAGCATAACAAACACGGCTTTTTAATGACAGTAATGTACAGGCATGGTATCACGATAGTTAATAACAAAATATTGCGATATCGATACTTTCAAAATATCGCGATACATCGCTAAAACGGTAGTATCGCTCAGCCCTACCTGTAACACCCAAAGTTATTGGCATACGAGGCTGAAACTTTGCCGGAGTATACATTTGGCTTAGTAGATTACAAATATTTAACATGAAAAATGTGTGGTTGTGTCGGGTTTTCGCAGATCCAGTCACAAATATATTACAAACAAGTATAAGGTAAAATTAGGAATTTTAAGTTCGATAATGGATCATAGAATTCAGTCTTGGGTACAGACTGAAGTAGGGATTAAATGCTCACAAGTATATCTTGAGGTGTAGGTGACCTTCCTTGTTTCACTACCCTTTTAGGGATTTAATGTCCACTTTATGGTAAAAGAGTTACAGTGAAGTAGGGTTCCAGCGATAAAAAGTAGTGAAACAAGATAACATACGTATGAATTATGGTAACCATTACAACACAATTAAATGTGGGAAAATCCCTACTTTGGCATTGAACAGATGGTGGTAGCATGTCAATGTAGGGGTTTCCCATATAGCAATGTTCAGCATGTTGTGACCTACCAATTACCTGCAAATATATTGTGCTTTATTCTAGTCTAAAACAGTTTAATACAGTATGTAAACAACCTTTATGTATCGCATGATGATTTATTATCTGTAGCTTGAAAAGTCTATTTGCTTGCGTGGGTGTTGGACAGACACACCTCCATGGAGACACGTGGTTTTGGCCAAACCAATTTCTGGAAACCAGGCGTGTGCCCACAGCCAGCTTTTGACTGGCTGTGGGTACACGACTGGTTTTGGGTACACGACTGGTTTAAAAGTAATAAAGCAGATTCCCAATCCATAACCACCACCACATTCCTTGCCACTCAACCAGAGTAAAGCTACAGGCAGCATTGAGTGAAGCTTAGTTAGCAAAAGAAAATCCTTGGAGTAAGGAATGTGAGAGATTATAAATGCTGGACATAAGATCGAAGGCAGAATCATGAGAATCACGTCTAGTTGGAGCCCATATGAAGAAGTTTGTCATAAAAGTGGACGTTGTACAGTATGTGCTTCATCACAAAAACGCTGTAAATTTCACAAACTAAAATTTATGCTTTTGTTTCATTGAAACATTAACATAGTGACATGGGTACATATTAAAGCCATGGATTACTCTCTTCCAAATATCCACCGTTCTATTCCCCATGTACTGTGCCTGTTTGGTAACTTTCAACTTTTCAGATAATAATAATTGTAGAACAACTTTCTGAGAACACAATGTTGTTACCCCTCTCCCAATTCACGGAAATTTTGGTACATCAGGATGGCCTAAACTAATATGGCGTAGCAAATTTTTCTCCATACATTTTGTATTGGCCTTTACTGGGCCATGTGATATAAATAGCATAATAACCTGTGACATGTGATATAAATAGCATAATAACCTGTGACATGTGACACATACCAGACTAGAATAGCGAATGCTGATTTAAATGAGTCATAGCAAAAGGAAATCAGACAAAATTTAAGTACATAATTTTACGGTTAAAAAACACTTTCCTGCTCTAAGGTAGGCGGTGGGCAACATTTTCAATAGAAATGTATTGGACGTGCCTGTTCCAGCTGGAATTTTTTTTTTTTTTTACCATGAACAAAGTGTATAGCAAATGTCCACAAACTTCTTCATAAGTCTGGAATGATACGTAACCTCAGTCTTTCTTTTAAGTTGTACATGAACAGTATAATATGGTATATGGCTGCATAGATGGGGTGTATGGCGCACTTATTTATTAGTTAGCTATGCAGATGGTTTCTCTCATCATGCCCAAGTAATCAAGAGTAAACTTTACCTAGTCGCGACGACAATACCAGAGTGTCATTATGGTGCACTCCATTATGCATAAACAAACTCCAATCAATTCCTGCCACCACTTTAATCTTAACACTAATACTACATGATCTCATCCACTGACTTTACAGACTCAACCATCTTCCATCAATGCATTCACAAATTCCTTCTATGTAAACACACCATAACTCAATCCCACATGAAATTTTGTCCTACCATCACAACTTATTTAGATCACGGCTCCGATGTTGCTTGTTTAACTGATGTCTAACTGCAAGGTGGTGTCACGTAGGTATGCGCTGTAGGTAGATCTGCGACCGCGGTCAAAGTCTTGACCGGCCGAAATTTCGTTTTGACCTGTGACTAAGAGCCTTTTTCGACCTTTGACCGGTGACTTAGCAACGATATTTCAGCACTTTTCGATTGTGGGTTGGAAGCTTTTACCCTTGACCGTTGAATTGGCACGATTTTGGTGGCCTTGACCTTTGACTTAGGTCGCAGATCTACCTACAGTGAGTGCCTGTGTGTCACCCCCTTGTTCTGTATTGCTTTTTGTACTGTGTATGTGTTATGGGGACCACCTTGTACAGGCTATAAACCTCTGTGTACCCTTTCTTTAGATAAAATTGATAATAGTAAAAAAAGCAGCATGCGCCTTGACCGTAACCTCAATCCCCCACCCACTGCCAAGATGGAGCATGACCCCCGGCATGGCCACATGTACAGCGAGCACAGACAAGAATCTACTGCACATCTACACAACACATACGTACCACTCATCGTAAATAGTAGCGGTGCTTGTTTAAATCAAAGCAGGTATCACACAGGCTCGCAGCCACGGTTTCTCTCGCCATAGACACTAGCTCGCACGCCCTGTTCGCTGCCAGGGCGTGCCAGGGTGGTGCTTAATTAAGCATACCGCAAAATAAGAGGCGCCCTAAGATGTACTTTTTGCGACTTTTTGAAAGTTCCCTTTCCATTGGAAGGCGGTCAGGATGGCCGAGGAAGACACAAAGTTGTTTCAGACTCTAGAGGGGAGTTCAGTAAACCCAGAGGTGCAGCTACCATCAGCAGCAGACGATCTTCCCACGGGTAATATGTGATGTTTGTTTGTTTGTTTACGTGTTTGCGACAATTTGTAACCTTGACTTGTAGTGAAAGGCTATCAAGCAGTACGATTGCTTCATTCTTGTTTTAGCGCCTTTGATTGTAGGCAAATAAATGGGTTCTTTGAAGCGGAACGGTTGCTCAACATCCTCTCAAGCTAACTCAATTGCAAACCAGAGTTGATGTGTACAAATACTCCTTCCTCCCTCGAACAATTATTCAGTGGAACTCCCAACAAATTCCTGACATCGACACAATAGATCTTGAAACATTTAAGAACGCTGTAAGTAATGTAATGTGTGATTGTAATGCTCCTTAGCGTGTTGCCCCCAGTGGGCTTTGCTAATCAAGGGGGTGATACACATGCAGGCACTCACTGTAGGTAGATCTGCGACCATGGTCTAAGTCAAAGGTCAACGCTACCAAATTTGTGCAGAGTCAATGGTCAAGAGTGAAGATTTCCAACCCACAATCGAAAGTATTGTCGCTAAGTCACCGGTCAAAGATTGGAAAAGGCTCTTAGTCACAGGTCAAAGCGAAATTTCGGCTGGTCAAGACTTTGACCGCGGTTGCAGATCTACCTACAGCGAGTGTCTGTGTGTCACCCCATTGCTAATTAACAATAATAATAATAATGGTAGATGTTTATTCTATATAATGCACACTAGTTTTGTTATTGTGATGATAATTGGCACGTTTGTGTTTCAGCCTTTCAGGAATTAAAAAAAAAAAACAACCCTGTAATACTGTGGTCTAGTCACAATTGGAGGAGAAAGCTTTTTAAGTGTCAAAATTACAGTCATGTCTGGTCAGTAGAAGCTGCTATTTTGTGTTAGAGTGTTTGTGTGTTGGAATTTGTGTACATGTATATAAAGTTAGCCAGTTAGCTTTTGTATACCTTTAGCTGTTGTTAGTGATATGGATTAGTAAAGTGTAATGTTAAGCTGTGATGCACGCAAAGTGCTATTAGACATTTACTAAATTGTATTTTGCTTCATTTCTTTGTAGCCGTTTCCCTTGATGACTCAAGTCTTGCTGAACAGGTTTGTGTATGTGTGTGACTTTTGTACAGCTATGATTTTGTAAACTTGTTAGTTGTTGTTAGACTGTAACCTTTCAACATCATGCAATCTAACTGATATTTTTCTTGTCTCCTAGCAACTAGTTGTATGATACCGTTGTAGACATAATAAGCTCTGTGGACTGGTCTGGGTGCGAATGGCGTAGTGTACAGGGTTTCAGTGTTTTCTTTGTATCTGTCCAAACCATCAAATCTCCTGTTCTGTTTCGCTTCTACCGTTCGCACAGTAAAGAGCCATTTATGGCTTGTACTGCCAATCATAGATACCACTTGGTTGCTAGGAGACACTACATTCTTACAATGTGGCCATGAATGTTCTGTTAGCTCACAACAACAACCACAACCAATGCTATGTACAATTGATACAAGTGTTAATGACATTGCCTACTGCTGAACATTATATCTCTCTCTGATTTTTTCACCGTTTAACAATGCTTTAATACATTTGCATACCACAGTAAATACAATGCATGATTCATGGACTTACGAGTGTCCTGTTGTCTTTGCTGACAGCATAAGGTGTCGATAAACGGTAGCATCATGTGATGGTTTCTTTAAGTCTGTAGTGAGAATCGTTGAGAGTTTTCCATTGTGACTGGAGTGATTGCAGAGATTCTTCTTGTAATTTTAATGGTTTGCGATATCACACACACGCTCTCTGAACAGGTTATTTTAACATATTGTATATATCTAACTAGGGCTGGCCATGGCCTTAACATGTAAGCAGTTGCATAAGGATTATCATATAAATATCTCACTAAAATTGGCCATTTTAGAAGGTTCAGTTTTACATACAGGTGACCACTAAGGCTAGTTTCCACTGTATTACGGGTTCTATTTAGCTCACTGGGTAGTCTTTCATTTTAAGTAGTTGCAATTGTTTTCCTATTCTTACAGGATTTATGGAAGCAGTCAATTGCCAGATGACCGATGATGGAGAAGATGTTCAAGTCTCCAATGTCACCCACGTTGCCTGCGTCACTGCCGGAGGAGAGACGTCGATCGTTACAAAAAGGATTGTCTTTTATCAGTAGTCCACGGACAAAGGCAGAATCTGAAGGAAGATGGAGGGATATTATGAAGCAGTTACATGATAAACGACGGAAGGTGTATGACATTGTGAATAAGCTTCATGACCAGAGATTATCTGAGCAACAAGGTGTGTGTGTGTGTGTGTGTGTGTGTGTGTGTGTGTGTGTGTGTGTGTGTGTAATGTGTGTGTGTGTAGTGTAGTATAGTGTAGTGTAGTGTGTGTGTGATAGGTAGTGTTGTGTGTGTGCGTGCGTGCGTGCGTGCGTGCGTGCGTGTGATAGTGTAATGTAGTGTGTGTTTGGTAGTGTAGTGTGTGTGTGTGTGTGTGTGTGTGTGTGTGTGTGCGTGTGCGCGCGTGCGCATTTGTGTATGTGGTCTGTGTCTGTGTGCATGTAGTGTATAACATTTTGCTTGCTTGCGTGTTGCGTAAGTCTGTATGCCTCCCGTGTGGTCATGTACATACATGGTAAAGACGTAAAGAATATTTCTTATGTAACAATTGTGCGTTTGTTTATCAGTTGAGATGGAATGATGACTGTTTCTATAAATGTTAATAATATTTGAGACAATTGTAAAGGTACAAAATTAAAAAAAGTGAAAAAAATTAAAGGGAAGGAGAGATATTGTTCTGCGCTATTGAAGTATTGTACCACGACCCATACACTAATACTGGTAAGGTAGTTTGGTACATTTTTTAAAGTATCAGTTAATGTTTAACACAACTAAATCTTTTGTCCTGTTTGTGGCCTTTAGATATCTACTACTTTTGAAGTATTGGATTATTCAGCAAGCTACTTAACAACTTTTGAATTGAATAAAACTGCTTGTTAATTCGCAGTATTGTCAAGCACGACACCAGACATACACTGACATGCGTACAGATAGCTTTTAAAATAATTTGATATTTCGTTGAGTATGATGGCTGATGGGTCACAAACAGTCTTTAACTCTTTACAAACAATGTGTGAAATTTTATGAAAAGATTGTACAATACTAATTATAATGATTATGTTAACCTACATATATATAGCATTTTCAACTTTTAGATGGATGTACAAATACATAATGGTATTTTACGCAACCCTGATTTTTCTGTTCAACGTCACTATATATATTTTTTGCAAACATTGTAGTATTTAGGCTAATATATTAGCACAATATGGATTATCCAGAAATAAACCAAAACCCACAATCAGATGTAGGATATTTACGTATATAAGGAACTCAGTAATCTGGATAGAAGTGACTAGAATTTATCAAAACAGTAATATTTTTTTGGAAAAGACTTTACAACAAGTCTTTGATCTCATTACGAAGTTGGTTCACATCAAAGATGACATTTTAAAGTATGGACAATTTGACAATTGGGCAATTATGGGATGGCCACTATTAATAGTTAGTACAAGACTGATGTATCGATTGCGTGTCCACTAGTTAGGTATCAATGATCTCCCTTTTTAGAGATGATGCACCGATAAGGATATTTCAGTTGTGCCAATATCTGGATTATTTATAAATACCACACTAACGTAATGACCATTTTTAATGGTTTATTTTATAATGGCAGAGAACTCTACTTGTACTACTTTACTGCTTCTACCTCTAAATGGTGTTTAGTGTACCAAATTCATTTGGTTTAATGCCACGGCGTTTATTATAGGCTATGAAAAATGAACCGGTAAAGTAACCCATATACAGTACTTCTCATAAACCTGACTGCTATTGATTGCTCTTATTTATCACCTTAAAAGTTTTGACAGATGGTCCGCATGGAATCACAACAGTGTGTCACTTATGCTAGTAGAACTGTCGAGGCAGGAGATGGTGACCAGGGGTTAATCTAGGGGGGCACAGCCCCCCTGGGTTAGCTATTGCCTCCCTAGGTTTATACCTGAAAGGTTTAATTGATCCCAAAGTTGTATCTTGATGTTTGCTTTCCAAGTTAACTGTTTGTGTCTTTCTCTGCGTGATGTGCCATACTTTTCTCTTGAGTACACTGTTCTTTCACTCGGTAGTCACATATACAAAGTGTGCCCACTGTGCTTATGATTTATTAGCCATCAATCAAACAAAAATTGCTGAGTTGTGTGAATGATGCCATTGGACTTTACAGGCTCAGCCGTATAGTACAGTTTGACACTCTCCCTCCCCATTATGTACTCTTTATGTTATTCTCCTATTAATTTGACCATCTATATGCCATATCAAGAGTCAGAACTAGAGCTCCTTGAGCTTCCGCTGCCATGCTCGTAGTCACTGTCACCTCGGCTGTCACTGTGTTTCAACCACAGTCAAATGAAAAACCTTTGGAAAGATATCAAATTAAATGAGGAACAGGTAAAATTTCTTACTTGACAAGGACTTTATTATGTCAACAAATATGTAAAACTGTGCTTACAATATTACATTATTATTGAGATAATATCGATTATCAAGATAAAATGGTTGTCATTTATCGAGATATAGGTTTTACTATTATCACACAGCCCTACCTAAAGGGGTAAGCTTCGTTATAGAGTGGTTAACTTGTCTCGTCCATAATGTGGGCATGTCCACATTCAAATACGTGCCTGTATGCATGTGAATGCACTATAAGACTAGTTCTCACCTTTAAGTAACATTTCCCAACTTGTAGAATAGCAAGGATACTGAAATACCTTCATTTGAGTACTTCTTGTGGCAACACTTCAATTTGTGATAATCATCACTTGGGCATTAATTTATTCCTACAATCGGTTTCGGTCTGAGCTTGTATAAACAAATAGAGGGTGGTACCACTGCCTCATCCACATCAAGGCCATGCTTGCTTTGATGAAAGTGGCTTGCTCTTTTAGAAGTGCAACCACTTTCCCGGGATACATTTCAATGTACACCGGTGTACATTTAGATGTCTCCCTGTGTTGAGGTATACATGGCAAATGTATCTTCTGGAATTCCTTTGATCGTGTCAAAAGTGTTATGTACATCTAATGTATACCTCTAACTGACACTCCTATCATCATTTTGATTGAGATTTTTGTAACTGATTATAAGTTATTATGTTTATTGTGCTGGTACAGATAGGTATTATTTTAATAACCAAAACCCACAATCAGTCAGTTGTAGAATGTACATGTATATAAGGAGCTCAGTAATCTTAACTAACATGTCTGGATATCTTCATTCATTTGGTTTTGCTTATAATTTTTGGCGAGACTTTTTCTGTAAGCATCACATCTGTATCTGTTAGCTATTATCTTGTTCTTTTATAACATTTTCATGAGATTTTTGATCACTTTTTACCCCATAAGTTACGATTTTTACTGACACGCAAAGATAAACAGCTGTATGTGTATTGCATTGATTTAGACATAGTAATATTTTTATAACCAAAACCCACAATCAGTTGTAGAATGTACATGTATATAAGGAACTCAGTAATCTTAACATTTCGTACTAAAATTCTTCTTTAAATTTTTTTCTTCTTCATTTTTTGGAGAGACTTTTTGCTAACAAGCACCAAGTCTTGATCTCATTGCAAAGTTGATTCACATCAAAGATGGTTCCCTACAATATGGACAACTTGATAATGTAAATCATTAAAGGATGACTATAGCTACTATTGACATGTTGTATATGACTACAGTAGGAAGTATATGTCAACTAGTATAGCTAGTACGCTTTTAAATTTTGTAGGTGTGCTCGCAATATTGTGTTCATTGTAGTATTGTCTTCACATTGTAGTTACTGTAAGTATATAAATTTTTGTGGTGTATAAATTTTCACAGATTTCATGGTATGTAGCTGATCCACAAAAATTAATCCACATAAAGATGATCCACGAAAATTAACCCATTTAGAAACTCACGTCTCACCTTGAGCAGACCTTTTGACCGTTGCCATCAATGCATTTCCTTATACGCACATATATTAATTTTATGTGATGCGCAACGTACGACCTGACGACAACACGTGCACCTGTTCACCATGCTTATAGATACTGATGGCCTTGTTCAAGTATTTGAGACCTGTCTCCTCTTATTCCAGCAGGCAAGATACTTTTGTGGTGAGTCAACCCCACAAAATGGTTTGCTTAGTCCGAAATCCTAGTGATGGAACATTAAACTGCTGCTAGAGAAAAAAGCAGAAATAAGGAAGTACGCCAGCAAAAAATGTAGTAGCCAAGTAAGCCAACGCTATAAGGCATTATGAGGATTTGAATGTGAAAGACAGCAGTGTGAGAGACTGGATGGATGCATACTTGAAAGAGGTCTATATACTTGAAAGAGGTCTGTATACAGCGAAAAATGGCAAAGCCAGGGGAGGAGATCATCGCAACCAAGCTTCCTAGCAAGATACGCAGACAATCAGTGCTTATTGGTGAGAAATTTGATAAACATTTGTAAGAGAAGCTGGTTGAAATGAGACTCAGGCACGTCTATTGGAACCAGTGCTGTTGTAGGTGCTGGGATGGGAATTCTGAAGAAGCACCGATCAAAAAGTGATCGTAACATCAAGCTGAAGAAAGAGTGGGCAAGGAGCATCTTGCGATGTATGGGATTTACAAAAAGGAGGGTTCAAAAGTGGCATTTGAAAATTTTGCAGAGATCAAAGATCAATTTTTAATTGATATAGAAGCAGTGATCGATTTTGAAGAAGTACCTCCCAGCCTAGTGATTAACTGGGACCACACAGCAATGAAGATTGTTCCATCCAACCAGTAGACGATGGAAAAGAGGGGCACCAAATGTGTGGAGATAGTGGGTAAAGATGACAAGCGACAAATAACAGCCATATTTGCTTGCACAATGCACCGCAAATTTTTTCCAATGCAGCTGATTTACAAAGGTACTATACCTAAATGTTTACCAAAGTGTGTTGATTTTCCATCCGACTGGGATGTTACTTACACCGCCAATCACTGGGCTAATGTAATGAAAACACCACAATTTCATGCCTTGAGAATGTCATAGTTCCATACGTAAAACAGAAAAGAAAGGCGCTCAAGCTCAAAGATGACCAGTGCACACTAGCATTGTTTGATGTTTTCAAAGGGCAGTGCACCTTGCAAGTCTTTAAGATGCTGGAGGAAAACAACATCCTTTTTGTAACCATTCCTAATAATTGCACAGACCATCTTCAGCCACTCGATTTGTCTGTTAACAAGCCCGCCAAGGATTTTGTGCGAGCCAATTTCCAGGATTGGTATGGAGATGAAATTTGCAAACAACTTGAAAAGGGAGTAAATGAGAATGTAGACGTGCGAATGAGTTGTATGAAACCTCTCACCGCTCAGTGGATGATTGATTTACACAGTCGTTTGGCTGCAAATCCTAATATTATTATCAATAGTTTTCGTGCTGCTGGAATCTTGAAGCATGAAAGACCTGCTAAGATTTAACTGGTAGTATAATTGATTATAGGACTCTGACGTATTTGATTAATTATGTTGCATTTTTTATGTACATGGTAAAATTCTTGAAATCAATGTGATTAAATAATTACAGCAGTGAATTATTTAAAATTATTTACAGTATGTTACAATTGCTTACATCATGTTTGACTGTATGATCACTATACATTGTCATGGAAAAGTTGACATGTACTTTTGCTCAAAGCACACTTTTAAATGTGGCCATAATTTTTCTTGCTGAAACTCAAAAACATAGGCAAGATTAGTGACAAATGCTATAGCAAAGAGTCCACAATCGACCGTTCTGATTAGCTCTTGTACATTTGGAAAATGTACAGTGATCTTGAATAATCCAAACACTCTCATGAGTTTACGTTTGGTCACTTCATCCAGGTCTGAATATAGTGAGTCAAAAACATTAACTTCTCCAGTTTCACATCCAATACTACTCACGGTGATCCAGTGACACTGACAGTAATGCCATATTTGGATATAGTTGTTGACCCAGAATCCAATGCACTGCTGTATCAGAGTATTGTGTATTCCTTGATATGTTGGAAACTAGTGTAGCAACAAATGTTGGACTGTCAGTTAGTTCTTTCCCTGACAACAACAGAGTTCTTCAAGGTAGAGCTGAAAATCTGTACCCATTCACCATTTTCTACTGCTTCTTGCCCACTGTTATCTTCTTCGATCTCTTCAATGTGACAAATCTTAGGTCACTTGCTTTCTTGTGTAAGATCCACCACTTTGCTTGTTGCCTCTGCCTTTACTGGTTTCTTAGTTTCTTCTCTAACATCACTGGTTGGTTTTGCCTTGATATTTTTCAACTCTTCTAGTTTCTTCTGTGACATATCAACATACTTTGCACATCAAATGTACTTATAACCTGTTAGCCATTAGTAGCTTTTACTTATGGTATACAGTTTTATAGTACATTGGTGACCACAATGTTTGAAATGTCTGGACTAATTGATTAATGTCCACTAAACTTTCATGTTGTCCTGACAATGTTGTCAGCACATGTCTAAAAGTTATTTCACACACTGCCTATGATATTTACTTGTATACACATTGCTTATCTAATGTACTACTTTTGACTGACTGGTATTGTTTTCATAACCAAAACCCACAATCAGTTGTAGAATTACAAGTATATATAAGGAACTCAGATATCTTGAGAACTGTTGTGTACTTTAGCTCTTCCAGAATTTGATAATTTTTGGCAAGACTTTTTGTTGTAAGCACCAAGTCTTTGGTTGACATAAGTTGATTCTCATCAAAGATGATTTTGTTGTGTTGATTCATTGTCTTTTCAACTTTGTTCATTTTTTAGAACTTCATTACTTCACAAATATACAGTAAGAAAATTTATCAGAACAAGCAAACAAACAAAAAAAGCTTTGTGATTGGCTGTATCATAAAATTGAATTATTTTTATCAATTCATATTTTCATTATACAAATTATTGACAACGTCTTTCATTAAAGGGTTTGGTTGTATACCGAAAGACTAGGTAATTCCACTCCACTAGTATTATAGTAGAACTTGTTAGCTGTTGTCATCAGTAGTGTTCGGCGGTATTGAAATTTGAATACACGGTATTAGTAACAAGAAAATATCGCGGTATATCGGTATATAGTTAGCTTGTTATTGTAACTATTGCATCATTTCTTGGGCCTAGTATGAAACGGTATGCATCCTAATATATATTAGTTCAGCGCAAGTAGGCATGTGTTGTAATGTGACAACCTGTTTAGGTTGTGTATGCTAAACCATCAACAAATTGGATAATTAAACACCAAAGGCTGGATTTAAAGCAATCCTATATTGGTATTAATCAATATACCGGTATTTCTATATATTGGTTATCAAAGACTGTCATGGTGTGATAATCAGTTATGATAATTTATCACGATAAACGGTATTACCGGTATATCACAGCACTATGTATCAGCTTGGTCTCAGCTGTCCTGTAATACCGTCAGTCTGTTGACGTCACAATAATATAGACTACTTGCCTTAAAGCATCAACACCCAATCCCGATAAGAGGCTGTGATGCCTGTATGTCTACGGACAGTAGCATGCAATCCTGATATGTGGGTGTTGCTCCATAGCATTGCTATCACAACATTTCTGTGAGATTTTGATCATGCTTTTCTTTAAAATCTATTGTAACTGGATTGATCATCTCACTATTTTACAATTAATACAACGCTAAACACTTGTATGTTTATTGTATTGATTTAGATGTAGTTTTATTATCATAACCAAAACCCACAATCAGTTGAAGAAGGTACATGTATATAATGAACTCAGAAATCTTAATAATTGCTTGATTCTTTTTCTTATAATTTTTTTTGGAAAAGACTTTGCTGTAAGTGTTAAGTCTTTGATCTCATTACAAGAGTGATTCACATCAAAGATGGATCCCTATTAAAGATGGTTCCCTAAGGTGTGGTCAACTCGATAATGTAAATCATTAAAATATTGTTTATTGCTGCTCTATTTTGCATGCTGTAAATACAAACACTTGTACTTTGGCTATTGGTAAAATGCAGAATTACAGAATTCCTCACCCATTAATTTCTCATGTGAGCCATGCAGAATCAGTGAAGAAAGACACGCTGTAATGAACAGAGGTAAATTCTTCACTAGTACTGAAACACAGACTACTGGTAGAGAAACATGGTTACAGTACAGTGGAACCTGTGTTGCGGTCACCTGGATTAAGCGGTCACCTCTGCATAACGGCCATGGACAGGAGGTCCCAAATATTTTCCCATACAAATGTATGCATTGTTGTCTGCATTAAGCGGTCAACTGTCTAACGCGTATACCGGCCAACCAAGAATTCGCCTATGAATCACTGTATACATAACTTTCTCCTTCATATAGCAGTCGCTACCTTTTATGGTGGCTTGTTAAGCCAACTATCTGGCACCACAGAACAGCTTCAATTAATGCACAATTATCACACTTCCTGCCGTGAATACTATATAATCTATCAGGCTTCATTGCTTAAAATGGCGGAAACCCATCTAATGGGAAGACTTATGAAGTGAAGCCATAATATTACCACAAGAATTAGCTTTATTAAATCACAAGATTACACTTATGTAATAATAATATGGCTATGTTGCATAATAATAATATGGCTACGTTGCGTGTTAAAGCGCATGGCTTTGTTGTAAGAAGAAATTCATCGTTGTTTAGTATGTAGTAGTAAAGAAGACATTCACAAAAGTAAGTAGAGTAGTAAAGAAACTTAGTTTAAGGGATTCGTATCCTTTGCACGAAATTTTGGCGGCAAGGGTAATTTGTGGTTTTAGTATGGTATCATAAATGGTGAAGACAGCTTTTCTACGTCAATTTTTTCTAGTATACTAGCTTTAAATCCTTGTATAAAAAGATGCAGTTGTGCAACAAAGGTGGGCGAAGGGCGCAATACCCGAAAAAAAATTTCCGTGTACGTAATCTTGGCACTACCGTCCACTTTTCATAGTCGTGGACGCTTGGCACAAGGAAACTATATAAATAGAAGGATGTCTGCTTACGCTATTACTATGGTAAATGCATTACGCCCTAGGCATTGCCTGGGAAAACCTGAATAACCCATCGTTTGATCCGTCTTGGTATAAGGCTGCGAGTAAATTGACGTGAAGATGATTATAAAAAGGGTTCCTGAATTGCTCTGTATCTGCATTTCCACGTGTTTTAGCGGCGTGAAATTTCTTATGGCAACAGTGTAATGGTCGTGCTAAAACATGATACAGCATATAACTTCGTGCACTCTTTATTCTGTGTTTTATGAATTTTATAAATCCGTGTATCGATTAATAATTTTGCGGTTACCGCCACCTTAAACGTATTCAATAGCTATAACCAACATTCATAACAAGCTCACTTTGTCCTTTCTGTACTAAAATATTACTGCATTGCGGTTGGCGCGAGCCTCTTAATAATAATCACTCATTTATAACGGCCATAGCCACCCAAATGCTGCTGACCACCTTATACAGGTTTTCTCTATAACAGCCACCTGTATATAAAGGCCAGATATATTTCGGTCCCAAGGTGACCATTATAGACAGGTTCCACTGTATTAGAAATGCCTAACGGGCTTAAATGTTTTAGAACTTCTGTACTTTACAAATATAGTGTAAGTTGCCAATTATCGGCATCATTTTGTCAAGCGATTACAATTCTTCACTGCAGTGACGTATGAACTTCTGTAAGCAGTAGAGCAGTCCTTAGTCTCTTACAGTGCAAAATTTTATCTCTTGTAAGTGAATGTCGTTTTATCTCTTGTAAGTGAATGTCGTGTTATAAGTGAAATCATAAAGCATATCGTGTGCTAATTATTGGTAATAAGGTACCTATTATCAGTACCCTGTACTTCAATGATCGACCAACTATCAGCAGATTATACGAATTCATGAGTAACTCTCTAGTACCTTGTTGGTTCTTTGTAAAATTTTTGTGGGATATACAGCCCTTAGATAACTCCGTTTCACAGAAGTTTTATGAAGATGAGGTCAGCTGATCAAGAGATATTCAGGATAGACACAAAAGCATACTGGTTTCCAATACAAAAGTATTTTACTGATTGTTAGCCAGCATAGCTTGTAGAGCGCTTTAGGAACAATAACTACTGAATGAAAACGATTGTAACAAATGTTTTAGAGGGTATGGTGTTACTGGATTACTGGATATGGACAACACTTTTCATTAAAGAATTTAGTTGTATACTGAAACACTAGGTACTACAAGGAGTATTGTCATCATCAGCATGAACCTACATAGGTTTCAAGAAGTGATAAAATTTCACAGAAATGTTGCCATGGGAATGCATTACTATATGCAAAGCAACACCCACATATCAGGATTGCATGCTACTGTCTGGACATGCATGGCATCACATCCTGTTATCAGGATTGGGTGTTGATGCTTTTAGGCAAGTATTATTATTCTGATGTCAACAGACTGACCGCATTACAGGACAGCTGAGACCATTCATTTCACAATTTTAAATTAAGAGTTTACCATAACATTGTTACGACATAAAACACTTGTATGTTTATTGTGTTGATTTTATCATAACCAAAACCCACAATCAGTTGTAGAATGTACATGTATATAAGGGACTCATCAATCTTAACAAACATCCCGACCAATTACTGTTAATTTGAAAAATTTTTGGCAAGACTTTTTGCTGTAAGCACCAAGTCTTGATCTCATTACAAAGTTGATTCATATCAAAGATGGTTCCCTACAGTATGGACAACTTGATAATTTAAATCATTAAAGGATGACTATAGCTACCAGCGTTGAAACCAGGTCACCACCGCTGACCCGGATGACCCACCGACCCGGATTTGACCCAGATGCGACCCGGATTAATTAAAGACGAGGTGTGCGATAAGAGCTATGTTTCGAGCGTTCTATTCGTGTTGAGTAAACAGGGGCGGATCCAGACCTTTAGAATTGCAACTTCAGCCTAGCTGTAGGTTGAAGACCAAAAAAAAAAGGTCATCACCTACTAACAATAGCTACCCCTCACCATAGATACCCTCAGTTTCATGCTACATACTGCACTTACTAATAAATGGGTGTGGCTGAGCATATGTTTGTAACGTGTTAAGTGGGCGTGGCTCACGAAAGAGCTACGCGATAGCGTTTATAAGTTTCCACGTCATCAAACGAACAATTTTGTTTCTCACGTGATCCAATCCGGGTCAGACCCGAAAAATTTGTAAACCGGGTCAGACCCGGATGACCCGGAGAAAATGTGACCCAGATGACCCGACCCGGTTTCAACGCTGATAGCTACTATCGACATGTTGTATATAACTGAAGTGTTGATAAAGTGTCCACTGTAGGGTGGCCAATATACTGATTTTCAGTTGTTGTGCAATATTTTTTTAAAACCAAATCACTAAATGTTTAAATTTAGTAATACCGCATACCGACATACTGGTAGACTACTGGAAATTACTGGTTTTCATATTATTTAAACAGTATTATAGCAGAACTTGTTAGTTAGCAAGAGTGGAGCAAAGAACGTAGCATGGGACTACTAGTAAGGTACTAATGGGACCACCAGTGGAATATGAGATGTTATTTGTTACCTCTGTCTAAAGAGTTTGTTGGCTTGATCTGTCTAAAGAAATTGTTCACTACAGCCTCCAATTTGTTTTCCCACTCGAAGAGTAAGTACTGCATAGTCTGCAATGGAAGCTTATAAATATTTAGTGGGTATTTAGTGACACCGTATTAATTATAAATAAAATACCGTGGTATGATGTTGATCAATACTGCCTACCCCTAGTGACCAGTAGTGATGCACCAATATCGATACTAGTATCAGTATCAGCCCTATTTTGGCGGTATCAGACTTGTATCGGTAAAGCTATAAATTCCCGATACCAACAGATACTTTAGATGACATAATTTAATTACTTATCAAGATGGCGACATAGCCCATTGAACAGAGTTGGGCAAAAGCTGTTATAAGCCATGAATTCCTTAAAAGAAGCCAACTACTAGCATTCTTAGTACAGTGGAAACTGAAGTAAGCCACAAAATAAGATTCATTGAAGCCATAAACTATTACCTTTGCATAATTGATAGCCACAAAACCAGTAAATACAGTTGATGAGATTAGCAACTGAATTTAGTAAACTAAATCACCAGCTGTTTCTTGTGAGAAATTTCTGTGGGGCAAAGTATCAGTATTGGATCGGTATCTCTGGCTTCAAATGTATCAGTATCAGATCGGTAGTGAAAAAGTGGTATCAATGCATCACTAGTGACCAGTAGTGTTGGTGTAGGTGACTTCTCTTGTTTATAATTATGATTGCTATACCAAGGTTTAAAATTCCTAATTTTTGCTTGTAATTTTTGTAGGTTTTTGGTGATAATAGATATTTTAGTTTTGCATATTACTGTAGTGATGTAACGATAATTGCAATACGTGATATATATTGTTGCAAAACAATGCCTGCTTTTATCCGTGGAATTTAATTTAAGACTATAATCTGGTCATGTTGTCAAAAATGTTGTTGACTGCTATTTTGTGTGCTATAAAGCAAATACTTGTACTTCCAGCTATTAGAATTACAGAATTCCTGCCCATTAATTTCTCACGTGAATCATACATACACACGAGTCTTTGACATAGTGCATCAAACTGGAATCAGTAAAGAAAGACATGATGGAATGAATAGAGGTCAAATCTTCATTAGTACAGAAATACAGAGTACTGGTAGAGGAATGTACCATACTTGCCTGGTTAATAGCTGCGGCTCGTACAATAACCGCCCTCAGATAGTAGCTGTTCTACTGCCTAGAATTATTGTGATAAGAGCCGCCCTTGGATAAGAGCTACGGATTGTATATGAATATACTGGTGCAAGTGTTGATAAACCAGACAAAAGAGTTCTTTTAAGCCAGGAAATAATGTTTTTGAGAGAAGTTTAAGTGAATGATACTATTGAAGGATGATTAAACAAGGTCAGTCACTTGTGAATCCGTATAAATGCCACGGGCTGCTGCCACACAGGCCCATAGTAGCCGCCTTCACATAATAGCCACAGGGTTTTCTTTGCAGAAAGTTATAGTAGCCGCGGCTGTTAACCATTCTAATACGGTAGTTGCTGTATTAGAAATGACTGGCAATAGTAGACTATATGAATGGCCAAAAACATTCTAATAACACATGAGATTTTATTACGTTTTAACACATCACAAAGGTGAATGACTTCGATCTAGTGTATGTAGAAAAATGTTAATCTCAAAAAATAGACCACTTACCAGTACTACTTCTACAGCAATAGATTTCTCTACCTGTGTAGCTTAGTAGCTAGGAAGAGGAGCAGAGGCCGTAGTGTTAGTGGTGAGTTATAGCATTATAGCTGTCCCTAGCCGCATTTGCTACCTGTACTTCTGTATGGGTTTGCGATAGTCGTTTACCGTCAAAAAATCTTTGGTACGTCGCTAGTCAATACAAATTGACCATTTTATTCAACAGACCACACATATAGACTAAGGGGACATCATAGCAGAAAAGCCTGACCAGTGGCAATTGGACTGGTGAAGCGATTTGCTTAGAATTTGCTTTCCGCCATCAACTCCACACTTTACACTTTGCTTACCACCAGCAAATGTGCTACACTCTCACCTGACATGTGTTTTTTTGTGTAGAAGACAACGTTTAGGCTAAATATGTATATGAGATATTTTATTCTGATTTGTTGCTTTGTCAATGTTTCTCTGAGACTTTGGTCATTTCTTGTAACCTATTGTAACTTGTATTCTTGTCTTAAATGATTTGATCTTATCACTTTTCTCATTATGTTAATTGTACTGATTTAGGACAATGTTTCTGTGAGACATTGTTCAGTTTTTGTAACTTATCTTGACTTGAATTGACTAGTATTGTTCTCTTGATCATGTCACTATATACTTTACCATCCATAAAGTTGTATACTTATTGTAGTGGTTTAGAGGGTTAGTAATTATTATCATAACCAAAACCCACAATCAGTTGTAGAATGTACATGTATATAAGGAACTCAGTATTCTTAACATTAAGTACATCTATTTTATCTTTATTTTTTGGAAGGACTTTTTGCTATAAGCACCAAGTCTTGATCTCATTGCAAAGTTGATTCATTTCAAAGATGACTCTGTCATCATGGATCGATCTTACAGTTTCTATTGATTCATTATCCACTAGTATAGCAACAGATAGGTGACTTGTTATGTAGTTTAACTGTTTAAATAAAACAGGCTTGTATGGTCAGGTTGTAGGATAACACACTAGGTAATCCACTCCAATATAAGGGACCATCTCACTACATTGAGTGTTGTCTCATCAACTTGAGCTCAGCTTTTACATTCATCTTATCATTTATCATTTTACTAGACTGGATCCAGTAGAGTTACTATAGTACCAAACAGGTACAAGTGTGGAGATATTAGTTTATGAATGTGCACTTCCATTCAGGCTACTTCTAACAATTGAAACTTTTTTGCTACACTATTTTAAATTTACTGTAATAAAATTTTCACTATTTAACGTGATGTCATATAAATGCTGTCTGATTTTTTCAAAGAAAATATATTTTCAACATTGAAATTGTCAATGTAGGTTTTCGACTATACTGCACTTAACTGTAGTCTGTTAACAATTGCCTTTACAGTGGCCATCTTACTACAAGGAGTTTTGTATTTTCAGCTGTGGTCTTAACTATTCTGTCATCAGTCTGTCAAGCTGGATTGAGCACAGTTGATGTTTACCTGAACAAAAGGAGCTATTTTTCTTGGAAGTTATTGTTCACAAAATGAATGGTGAAGTTCATTATATGGGTGTTTCTCATCGTATAGCAACACATTTCTGTGACAACTTTCGTGAGATTTTGATAACTTCTTGAACGTGGGTTCATCATCTCACAATTTTAAAATTAATAATTTTACCATTAACATTGTTATGACACAAAACACTTGTATGTTTATTGTATTGATTTAGATGTAGTTTTATTATCATAACCAAAACCCACAATCAGTTGTAGAATGTACATGTATATAAGGAACTCAGTCATCTTAAACCTTTAAGTATTTAACATCTGCTTTATCTTTATTTTTTGGAAAGACTTTTTGCTAACAAGCACCAAGTCTTGATCTCATTACAAAGTTGATTCACATCAAAGATGGTTCCCTACAGTATGGACAACTTGATAATGTAAATCATTAAAGGATGACTATAACTTCTATAGACATGTTGTATATGACTACAGTATTGATAAAAGTGTCCACTGTAGGGGCTGATTTTTAGTTGTTGTGTGACATTTTTTAAAAACCAAATGTTAAAATTTAGTAATACCACATACCGACATACTGGTAGACTACTGGAAATTACTGGTTTTTATATTATTTAAACAGTATTGTAGCAGAACTTGTTAGTTAGCAAGAGTGGAGCAAAGAGCGTAGCATGGGACTACTAGTAAGGTACTAATGGGACCACCAGTGGAATATGAGATGTTATTTGTTACCTCTGTCTAAAGAGTTTGTTGGCTCGATCTGTCTAAAAAAAATTGTTGGGTAATGCCTCCAATTTGTTTTCCCACTCGAATAGTGAGCACTGCATAGTCTGCAATGGAAGCTTATAAATATTTAGTGAGTATTTAGTAACACCGCATTGTTTATAAATATAATACTGTTGTATGATGTTGATCAATACCGCCCATCCCTAGTGACCAGTAGTGTTGGTGTAGGTGACTTCTCTTGTTTATAAATATGATTGCTATACCAAGGTTTAAAATTCCTAATTTTTGCTTGTAATTTTTGTGGGTTTTTGGCGATATAGATATTTTAGTTTTGCATATTACTGTAGTGATGTAACGATAATTGCAATACGTGATATATGTTGTTGCAAAACAATGCCTGCTTATATCCATCGAATTTAATTAAATAATCTGGGCGTGTTGTCAAAAATGTTGTTGACTGCTATTTTGTGTGCTGTAAAAACAAACACTTGTACTTCGGCTATTAGAATTACAGAATTCCTGCCCATTAGTTTTCTCACATGGATCATACGTACACGCGAGTCTTTGGCATGGTACATCAAACTGGAATCAGTAAAGAAAGACATGATGGAATGCATAGAGGTCAAATCTTCATTAGTACAGAAGCACAGAGTACTGGTAGAGGAATGTACCATATTTCCCCGGTTAATAGCCGTGGCTCATATAATAGCCGCCCTCGCATAGTAGCCACTCTACTGCCTAGAATTATTGTGATAAGAGCTGCCCTCGGATAAGAGCCGCAGATTGTATCTGAATATACTGATGCAAGTGTTGATAAGACACGTTTGAAGCAGAAACCAGACAAAGGAGTTTTTTTAAGCCAGGAAGCACCGTTTTTGAGAGAAGTTTAAATGAATGATACTATTGAAGGATGATTAAACAAGGTCAGTCACTCGTGAATCCATGTAAATGCCATAGGGCTGCTGTCACACAAGCCCATAGTAGCTGCCCTCGGATAGTAGCTGCCTTCACATATTAGCCACAGGGTTTTCTTTGTGGAAAGTTATAGTAGCCACAGCTATTAACCGTTCAAATACGGTAGTTAACGTATTAGAAATGGCTGGCAATAAAAGACTATATGAATGGCCAAAAACATTCTAATAACACATGAGATTTTATTACGTTTTAGCACATCACAATGGTGAATGACTTCGATCTAATGTACGAGAAAAATGTAATTCTCAGAAAATAGACCACTTACCAGTACTACTTCTACAGCAATAGATTTCTCTACCTGTGTAGCATAGTAGCTAGGAAGAGGAGCAGAGGCCGTAGTGTTAGTGGTGAGCTATAGCATTATAGCTGCCCCTAGCCGCATTTGCTACCCGTACTTCTGTATGGGTTTGCGGTAGTCATTCGCTGTCAAAAAATCTTTGGTACATTACTAGTCAATGCAAATTGATCATTTTATTCAACAGACCACACATATAGACTAAGGAGACATCATAGCAGAAAAGCCTGACCAGTAGCAATTGGACTGGTGAAGTGATTTGCTTAAGGATTTGCTTTCCACCATCAACTCCACACTTTACACTTTGCTTACCACCAGCAAATGTGCTAAACTCTCACCTGACGTGTGTTTGTTTGTGTGGAAGACAGTGTTCAGGCTAAATATGTATATGAGATATTTTATTCTGATTTGTTGCTTTGACAATGTTTCTCTGAGACTTTGGTCATTTCTTGTAACCTATTGTAACTTGTATTCTTGTCTTAAATGATTTGATCTTATCACTTTTCTCATTATTTTAATTGTACTGAATTAGGACAATGTTTCTGTGAGACATTGTTCAGTTTTTGTAACTTATCTTGACTTAAATTGTTCTCTTGATCATGTCACTGAGTACTTTACCATCCATAAAGTTGTATATTTATTGTAGTGGTTTAGAAGGCAAGGGGGGTAGGACATGATGTCATAACGCATATGGTTTTGCATAATTTAATTGAATTCCAATGATAATTACATAATCAAAAAACAAACGTACCAGCTACTTGCATCATTGTAGATGCCAAAGTGGATTGTATTTACTACTAACAAGTAAGAATACAGCGAACAATAACACAGGTACCTGAAATTAGGATAAGTATTTACTCTTAATAACGCGATATTGCAAATCCACTGTAATATCGCTGGGGCTCACCGGGGCTCAGTAGATAAAACGATTTCTACACTAGTGAACTTCCGTTTCTGAAAATAAACAGAGCACTAAAATTCATGGTTTACTAGAACTAAACCGCATGGCAAAATGTACAACACGGGTACGTCACGCAATTATCATGACGTCATGTCCTACCCCCCCCTACCCCCTGTTTAGTAGGTTAGTAATTATATTATCATAACCAAAACCCACAATCAGTTGTAGAAGATACATGTATATAGTGATCTTGGTAATCCTAATAGAAGTATGCAATTTTCCTTGTAGCAGTGTCATTGTATATCTATGTATAATTTTTGGCAAGACTTTTTGCTGTAAGCATCAAGTTTTTGATCTCATTGCAAAGTTGATTCATTTCAAAGATGACTCTGTCATTATGGATCGATCTTACAGTTTCTATTGATTCATTATCCACTAGTATAGCAACAGTTAGGTGACTTGTTATGTAGTTTAACTGTTTAAATAAAACAGGCTTGTATGGTCAGGTCATAGGATAACCACTAAATAATCCACTCCAATATAAGGGACCATCTCACTACATTGAGTGTTGTCTCATCAACCTGAGCTCAGCTTTTGCGTTCATCTTATCATTTTACTAGACTGGATCCAGTAGAGTTACTATAGTACCTAACAGGTACAGGTGTGGAGATATTAGTTTATGAATGTGCACTTCCATTCAGGCTACTTCTAACAATTGAAACTTTTGCTACACTATTTTAAATTTACTGTAATAAAATTTTCACTGTTTAACGTGATGTCATATAAATGCTGTCTGATTTTTTTCAATGAAAATATATTTTCTACATTGAAATTGTCAATGTAGGCTTTCGACTATACTGCACTTAACTGTAGTCTGTTAACAATTGCCTTTGCAGTGACCATCTTACTACAAGGAGTTTTGTATTTTTAGCCATGGTCTATACTGTCATCAGTCTGTCAAGCTGGATTGAGCACAGTTGATGTTTACCTGAACAAAAGGGGCTATTTTTCTTGAAGTTATTGTTCACAAATGAATGGTGAAGTTCATTATATGGGTGTTGCTCAACGTATAGCAACACATTTATGTGACAACTTTTCGTGAGATTTTGATAACTTCTTGAATTGTGGGTTCATCATCTCACAATTTTAAAATTAATATTTTTTTAAACCAGGCGTGCGTCCACAGCCGGCAGAAGGCCGGCTGTGGGCGCGCGCCTGGTTTACTGAAATTGTTTTTGTAAAAGTGTGTGTACCTAATTATCTACCTATCTACCTATGTTTGTCCGTACACACCCACGTGAGCAAAATCGTTAAATGGAAAAGCAGCTTTTACATAAAAGTAAAAGTGAAATGAACACTGTATTAAACTTCCGCACAGGTAAACTTTGCTCTGAGGTGGTTTCTTTTTGGCAGTCTGAAATACGGGTGTGGCGACTCTCCTCCGACTTCGTGAATTGCCTTCCCTTCCGGTTTTACAGGAGTTTAAGAACTAAAAAACAACTGTGCAGGCCTCATAGACTACCAGGAATAACCTATCCCTTCTAGTTCGAAAGGGGGCGTATCCCCTACGTACGCGAACGAAAATGAAGAGCAGATTTGAAGCTTTGTCGAGAGAATTTGTGGGAAAAAGCACGATAGTCAAACTATAAAATAGTTTAGAAGATACGTCTGTGCGTAGCGTGTTGATAAAAGCGGTTTGTTTAACAAGTGCTTCCTTAGCAATGCATAGCAACGTAATTGAACGAATTACAACAATTTGTTGAATTACAAAATACAAGAATTAGCCTATAATAGTATTGTACAACCCAAAACTACCCTATTGTAAAATAGTAATACATAGTTGGTTAATTCATAGTAGTATATACTATCTATGGTTAATTCCAGATGAATTAGCTAGCTGCATGGCGCCTGGTTTTTAGAAGTAGCACAACATCAACTTATTACCATTGTTATGACACAGTATGTTTATTGTATTGATTTAGATTTAGTTTTATCATAACCAAAACCCACAATCAGTTGTAGAATGTACATGTATATAAGGAACTCAGTAATCTTAACATTCCTTTAACAAATCTTAAAATCTTCTTCTTATTTTTTGGCAAGACTTTTTGCTGTAAGCACCAAGTCTTGTTCTCATTACAAAGTTGATCCACATCAAAGATGGTTCCCTACAGTATGGACAACTTGATATTGTAAATCATTAAAGGATGACTATAGCTTCTATTAACATGTTGTATATAACTGAAGTATTGATAGTGTCCACTATAGGGTGGCCAATATACTGATTTTTAGTTGTTGTGCAACATTTTTTTAAAACCAAATCACTAAATGTTTAAATTTAGTAATACCACATACCGACATACTGGTAGACTACCAGAAATTACTGGTTTTCATATTATTTAAACAGTATTATAGCAGAACTTGTTAGTTAGCAAGAGTGGAGCAAAGAGCGTAGCATGGGACTACTAGTAAGGTACTAATGGGACCACCAGTGGAATATGAGATGTTATTTGTTACCTCTGTCTAAAGAGTTTGTTGGCTCGATCTGTCTAAAAAAATTGTTGGCTAATGCCTCCAATTTGTTTCCCACTCAAAGAGTAAGCACTGCATTATCTGCAATGGAAGCTTATAAATATTTAGTGGGTATTTAGTGACACCGTATTATTTATAAATATAATACCGTTGTATGATGTTGATCAATACCGCCCACCCCTAGTGACCAGTAGTGTAGCTGTAGGTGACTTCTCTTGTTTATAAATATGGTAGGTTTAAAATTCCTCATTTTTGCTTGTAATTTTGTGGGTTTTTGGTGATAATAGATATTGTAGTTTTACATATTACTGTAGTGATGTAACGATAATTGCAATACCGCAGATTGTATTTGAACATACTAATGCAAGTGTTGATAAGGTACGTTTGAAGCAGAAACCAGACAAAGGAGTTCTTTTAAGCCAGGAAGTACCGTTTTTGAGAGAAGTTTAAATGAATGATACTATTGAAGGATGATTAAACAAGGTCAGTCAGTCATGAATCCGTGTAAATGCCATGGGCTGCTGTCACACAAGCCCATAGTAGCTGCCCTCACATATTAGCCACAGGGTTTTCTTTGCGGAAAGTTATAGTAGCCACAGCTATTAACCGTTCAAATATGGTAGTTACCGTATTAGAAATAAAAGACTATATGAATGGCCAAAAACATTCTAATAACACATGAGATTTTATTACGTTTTAACACATCACAAAGGTGAATGACTTCGATCTAGTGTATGTAGAAAAATGTTAATCTCATAAAATAGACCACTTACCAGTACTACTTCTGCAGCAATAGATTCTCTACCTGTGTAGCATAGCAGCTAGGAAGAGGAACAGAGGTTGTAGTGTTAGTGGTGAGTTATAGCATTATAGCTTTGGCCGCATACTTCTGTATGGGTTTGCGGTAGTCATTTGCTGTCAAAAAATCTTTGGTATGCTGCTAGTCAATGCAAATTGATCATTTTATTCAACAGACCACACATACAGACTAAGGGGACATCATAGCAGAAAAGCCTGACCAGTGGCAATTGGACTGGTGAAGTGATTTGCTTAAGGATTTGCTTTCCGCCATCAACTCCACACTTTACACTTTACTTACCACCAGCAAATGTGCTACACTCTCACCTGACATGTGTTTGTTTGTGTGGAAGACAGTGTTCAGGCTAAATATGTATATGAGATATTTTATTCTGATTTGTTACTTTGTCAATGTTTCTCTGAGACTTTGGTCATTTCTTGTAACCTATTGTAACTTGTATTCTTGTCTTAAATGATTTGATCTTATCGCTTTTCTCATTATGCTCTAATTGTACTGATTTAGGAACAGTGGCGTGGCCAGACCCGGGCAAGCCAGAGCATTGCCCAGGCATCAAGTCACTTTGCCCTACCATCAGCTACCCAGAGCAATTAAGGAGGTGGGCTGAATCACTGATGAACAATCACTTAATTATAACACAACACAACTTACCGTATATCCACTTTGCCAATGCTTTCTTTCTGGCTGGCCAGGGTTTCCCCTGGGGTTTAACTATTCGATTGTGGTATAAAAGCAATAAATAGAAACAAGATCACATGATTAAAACACCATCAGCATCGTGACAAAGGACTATGCAAAAGACAGAATTTTTCTATACAGATAGGGACAGTGTGTCTTCATGTTTGTGGTAAAGTGTGGACTGTGTGTTGAAAACCTTGAAGTAAACTCGAATTGATACAGAGTTATGAAATGTGGGAGTCCGTTCAAGCTGTGTGTATGGATACTGTGGCTTAGACTGATAGTTCAGACAGTATGGAATACTTGTTTATAGTCAGCATTTACTTCTGTTTCCTGTTTATAGACTGATCATCTCCAGTTTAAAGTCATCACGTGATGCAGGTAGTCTACTAAACATTCCGTGCTTTCATTCAAATTCCCTGCTAGTCTGGTATTAAGACATCACTGTATGTATGTAATAAGAAAAGAATAGCTAGCTAGTGGTCAAAATTAGTAAGATTATTACGTTACATACTGTTAGTCTATGTAGAGTATATAATCTTACTAATCGTGTGCTTTGCGTGGGAGGATCAAAGCGATGCCGCGCATCGTATTCTCCATACAGTACTAATCAACTGCATAATTGTACTGATGAGTCATACAGTACAGTTATGCAGCTAATTGGGCAAATACAGTACAGTTATGCGGAGCATTTGTTTAAGGAATGTTACGTAACCAGCGCACTGTAAATCGCTAAAACCAGCCAAACTAATCTTATGAGTTCATTCTGTAGCTAGGAATAGATTGTATAAACACTTACTGATCGTCTGATCACGAAACGTTTTAAACTCGACTCCACTAAGACAGCACGATTGATCACGTGCGTGACATTGTAAATCACTAAAACTAGCCAAACTAATCCTATTAGTTTGTTCTACGACTAGAAATAGATTAGTTAAACACTTACTGATATCCTTATCATCAGCGTTGAGTACTACAGAAAATCGCTCTGAGCCAGATGACCAAGTACAATGTAACACTTAAAGCACCACCTTGCTTGTGTGTACGAAAAATACAGTGGGTGGGGGGGGGGGGGGGGGGGGTGTCTCGAGGAAAATACAGCACTCGACTTCACCTCGTGCTGTGTTAGCCTCCCCTCGTACTGTATTTTCCGTGCACACGCACGGTGGTGCTTTAACTTATTGTACTGGTTTAGAAGGGTAGTAGCATTATAATGAAAACCCACAATCAGTTGTTGAATGTACATGTATATAAAGAACTCAGTAATCTTAACGAAACATAGGACCACACTGATATTACAGTATTCCATGTATAATTTTTGGCAAGACTTTTTGCTGTAAGTATCAAGTCTTTGATCTCATTACAAAGTTGATTCATTTCAAAAATGACTGTCATTATGGATCGATCTTACAACTACTAATGATTCATTATCCACTAGTATAGCAGCAGGTAGGTGACTTGTTATCTAGTTTAACTGTTTAAATAAAACAGGCTTGTATGGTCAGGTTGTAGACTATCACACTAGATAATCCACTCCAATATAAGGGACCATCTCACTACATTGAGTGTTGTATCATCAACTTGAGCTCAGCTTTTACATTCATCTTATCATTTCACTAGACTGGATATAGTAGAGTTACTATAGTAACTAACAGGTACAAGTATATAGAGACTGTTAGATTAGACCATCTCACTACAAGGAGTTTTGTATTTTCAGCCATGGTCTTAACTATTCTGTCATCAGTCTGTCAAGCTGGATTGAGTACAGTTGATGTTTACCTGAACAAAAGGGGTTATTTTTCTTGAAGTTGTTGTTCACAAAATGAATGGTGAAGTTCATTATATGGGTGTTGCTCAACATAATATAGCAATGCGTTTCTGTGACAACTTTTCATGAGATTTTGACGACTTCTTGAAATGTGGGTTCATCATCTCACAATTTTAAAATTAATAATTTCACCATTAACATTGTTATGACACAAAACACTTGTATGTTTATTGTATTGATTTAGATGTAGTTTTATTATCATAACCAAAACCCACAATCAGTTGTAGAATGTACATGTATATAAGGAACTCAGTAATCTTAACATTAAGTACATCTGCTTTAAATCTTTTCTTCTTCGTTTTTTTGGAAAGACTTTTTGCTAACAAGCACCAAGTCTTGATCTCATTGCAAAGTTGATTCATACCAAAGATGGTTCCCTACAGTGTGGACAACTCGATAATGTAAATCATTAAAGGATGACTATAGCTACTACTGACATGTTGTATATGACTACAAAAAACACTTGTATGTTTATTGTATTGATTTTTATTATCATAACCAAAACCCACAATCAGTTGTAGAATGTACATGTATATAAGGAACTCAGTAATCTTAACATTAAGTACATCTACTTTAAATCTTTTCTTCTTCGTTTTTTTGGAGAGACTTTTTGCTAACAAGCACCAAGTCTTGATCTCTTTGCAAAGTTGATTCATACCAAAGATGGTTCCCTACAGTGTGGACAACTCGATAATGTAAATCATTAAAGGATGACTATAGCTACTATTGACATGTTGTATATGACTACAAAAAACACTTGTATGTTTATTGTATTGATTTTTATTATCATAACCAAAACCCACAATCAGTTGTAGAATGTACATGTATATAAGGAACTCAGTAATCTTAACATTTAAGTACATCTACTTTAAATCTTTTCTTCTTCATTTTTTTGGAAAGACTTTTTGCTAACAAGCACCAAGTCTTGATCTCTTTGCAAAGTTGATTCACATCAAAGATGGTTCCCTACAGTGTGGACAACTTGATAATGTAAATCATTAAAGGATGACTATAGCTACTATTGACATGTTGTATATGACTACAGTAGGAAGTATATGTCAACTAGTATAACTAACAGGTGTTGATGACCTCCCTTGTTTCATTGGTTATGACCTCTGTTCTAATGTACTATTTATTACTTGAATTTTTTTGTAGATATTTGGTGATATAATTATTTTACGATAATTGCAATACGAGATATATCGTGGTATAAATTGTGGCAAAACAATGAATGCTTTTGTCCATATTATTTTAGTTATACGGATACAATGTGGAGTCTACGGAATTTATAAACCCGAAGGCCCGAGGCTGTAACGCATTAGCGCAGCGAGGGCGCCACTAAAGGCCTGAGAGCTTATAAATTCTGTAGACTTCACATTGTATCTGTATAACTAATTTAGACTCTATTTACTCTACATACTATTTAGTTACCTCCTCCATTAGGTATCTATTAACGAGAGGTTGACAATTCTCAAAATCTCGATAATCTTACAGTCACCTTAGCAACCATCAGTGCACATGTGATATAATTAAGCGCCTGTTTGGCATCATCGCGCATAGCTTATGTATTTCGCGCAGGGGAACTCGCATTATTATTTGATATAATTAATATACATTGGTTGGTTGCTATAGAGCTATAGTTGAAATGAAATGGAGACTAGCCTTAGTGAGTTTTTAAGTGATGAGTTACTTAGTTTTATTAGTGAGGATATTTCGCCTATTAGCAGCCACGCCTCTGGTGGTAGTGATAACGTACCAGACGAACTGGACTTGCTACTCTTAAGAGCAATAGAGAATTTCGAAGACTCTAATGACCAAGAAACTTCAACTGCTTCAAAAAGCAGGCCATTTGGCAATGCCCTTAGTGGGGAAAATATTGAGCAAGCAATACAAAGCGCTGTTCCTGAGAGTACAAGGAAAGATACCAAGTACTGCGTTTCCATGTGGGATGAATGAGTAGTTGCAAAAGCAAAAAGTACAGGTACAATAATACTATACCTGAAAGATATCATTATACCTGAGTTAAATCACTGGATATGCTACTTTATTTTGGAAGTTCGGAAAAAAGATGGAACAGAATTTCCGCCCAACACTCTACACCACATATGCTGTGGGATCCTGAGATACTTAAGGATAAGTGGAATAAATGTTGACATATTCAAAGATAAAGAATTTATCAAGTTTCGAAATGTTTTGGACTCCAAAATGAAAAGGCTACAAGCATTAGGGTTGGGATCAAAGCAGAGGAAAGCTGAAGTATTTAATTGTGAGGATGAAGAAGCCATGTGGGAAAAGGGAATCCTTGGTGATGGCAACCCTCAGTCTCTATTAAACACAATGGTGTATATGAATGGGTTATATTTTGCATTGCGAGGTGGAAAAGAACACAGACAACTCCGACACCAACCATCACAAGTTACACTAATTGAAAAGCCAGGTGAAAAACCTTATCTACTGTATAAAGAAGATGTCTCAAAAAAACAATCCCGGTGGACTGAAAGGCAGAAAAAACAAACAAAAATTGTTATGGACCATGCAAACTTGGAAAATCCAAAGAGATGTTTTGTTCTACTTTATAAGCTCTACAACACCCATTGTCCACCTGAACGACCATCTAATAGCTTTTATCTCCAACCACTTAAAAATCCAAGTAAAGATTTGTGGTATTCCACTACACCATTTGGTCATGCTACACTAGAAAAAGCCATTGGTAGAATGTGCAAAAGTGCTGGAATGGTGGGATACTATACTAACCACTCATTTGGAGCTACTACTACAACCAGACTGTACCAACATGATGTGGATGAACAACAAATAATGTAAAGGACTGGACATCGTAGCACAGAAGCTGTACGAAGCTACAAGAGAACCTCAACTCACGAACAAGAAAAAATGTCAAGTATTTTGAACAATGAGAAGAGGCATTGCAGTGCAACAGATAATGTACAACATAATATTGTGCATGTAAATACAGGAGCACAGATGCATCATCACCTATCTCTTGAGTGTGCTTCAAATAACTCTGCCCCTGTGTCCAATATATCTAATTGTTCATCAGTATTTATAACCTTCTCCAAGTAGGCTGGCAGGCCAGTCACAGTTTATCTGTATATATAAAATATACATAAGGTTATTATTGTACACAATTACATTAATATTATAAATCTCTGGTATGGTATTGTGAATTTTTGTTATATTATGCTTGAAGGCGTGGAGTATATTAGAAAACAAGGTGGAGTATATGAGATTTATTACCCACTCAAAACAGCCTAAATAGAGTCTAAGGATTTCATATTGTTTTTGATTATTTTGTTTCTTGCTACACTATTTAAAATTTGCAGTAGATGTTTGTTTAATAGAATATCATTTTTAGAAGGGGATGCTTTCAGTATTGCAGGCCACCTGTAGTTCCATATTATTTGGAGCTAATCTCTATGGAAATGTTCCAGCTATATTGTGTTCATTGTAGTATTGTTTTTGCCATCTAGCGACACTCCATTGATTCAGACAAGGGATTCACAAACTCGGGTACAAGATTTCAAAATTTTCAAGTCAGATTCCAATGTTTCCATTAATTTGTTTACCAGTGATCTACAACGTTTTAGGGCCAAGATTCTTGTGCAACCCTTGCATTTAGACTAGAAGCTTCTTGGCTCTTTAAAAGGCTGTAATGCACTTCTAGAAAAATAAAACAGTTTTTGTGTGTGTGTATAACAGAGTTGCATGAGTAGAAGAGCTGGGGCCACTGTTGCATTGTATTTAGAAGATAAGTGGCTTACTTATGTTCAGGGACAAAACTTCTTCAGCCTTAAAGAAGAAAAACCCAAATGATAACAGCTCAAAATCTGTTATACAACATTGGTGTACCTGAAAGTGTGCCAAACAACATGTATTTTACTTCATGTTTACCACACTGTCCATCCTTTTCCATTCACATTTAGTCGATTTGTCTTTTTAATCCTTTTCTCACCACTTTGCCACACATGTAAACAACTTTTATTTTGTTTTTGAAGTAATGTTCTCACAAGAATTTGAAAATTTCAACAGCATCAAGTTGTAACACCAATGCTGCAATTATCAAACAATGCTACATAAGCTCAGAAGACAACTTGGACCAGCTGCTGCTGCTGTTGCTAATGTAAAAGTGATTAATATTACCATTGCCACCATCGTCATCTTCACTATCACTGCTGATTTTGATGAGGAATCGCTTTAGAAGTCCTTCATTACCCAAGTTTCATCCTGGTCTTCCTTCAGTTCTGTTGCACTTCAGTCGTTTTAAATATTTGTGATGCTGATGGACTATGCACGGCTACTCATAGCGTATACCCTGCATATATGTGTAGTGATATTAAAGCACAAACTGTTGTAATGTTGACTTCTTGTCGTTATTCGTCTTGTACTTAAATCCCATATCACTCAACACTCTTTTAAACTATGTTCTCCCCCCACAGAAAACACCGTCATTCTTAAGTTTGGCCTAAGGCAGAGTACGTAATAAAGGTTCCAGGGTTCAAAATTTAACTTAGTAAAATCTTTGAAAGTGACAGATTTTCCTTCTTTCCATACAATGAATGGATCTTCCATCTGATGGCATCTCGGTCGAAACTGTCTGCATCAACATGGACTTGTGAACATTTTTACCTAGCCAATGAGGCGCGTGAGGTGCAAGACCATGTGATTCGAACACTGAGAGGCTGATGCAAGCTTCAGTGACAGTGAAAAAATCAGTGCTACTCATGCAAGAGATATGGGGCAATTATAATTGCATTCACTGTGCAGGAATAGACGCTTTGCAAAACCACGCCTTTATTTTAAAAACCATAGTAACCGAGCTGCTGCCATTTTTATAGGGGCCAGTGTACATAGCGACGTATGGCATATTCCTTCATACTGCTTCGCAGCACCGCTGTTTAGTTCCTTTTGGAAAAGGAGAAGTGTGTTTTCGGGAAATGATGAAGTGTTGGATGAACTGAGCTTGGAAATTGACACCCAGCCGCTGCTTTTGGAGATTTGAAAATCTGGCTGTGGTGAAGAAAGTCGTTTCGATTAAAAGTTTCACTCTCCACAACTTTGTTAGCAGACAGAAGTAGTGAAAACTTACTGTGAGTGTAATATACAGCACACAAATACTGTCTTCTGGTATTCAATATGTAGATTCAAGCCACCGAGTCCCCCCAGCCGGTCACACTGGACCATGATTTACCCTCGCCACTAGTACTAACCAGCTACTGTGAGAATATTGGAATGATTGCTCTGTTGTACTTGCTGGAAATAGGAAAAGCCAGGAGCACAATACATTAAGTTCAACATTAAGAGACTATCCAGAAAAGAGGAAGGGCTACATCTTAAGTTATATATTCAATGTGAAGTGTAAAGCTGTTAGTGTATAGTGTGGTGAGTATACATACCCCTCTTGATCTCATTTATCTGAAGATAGCATGGTGTATAAAGTATGACAGAGACGAGACGTGGTGTGGTACATCAGTGGACACTACTACTTGAGGATATGATTTTTACACAATTTCTATACCCGTCATCAGTTTTAGCTGTGTCATCATTATACATAAGGCCATCTCTGTACACTCACAAGAGTACTAGCTATACAGCCTTATATGAAAAGGAGTGAATGACTAACTACTTTATGTGTTATAGAAACAATTGATAATTCCACAGCCATGCACAGCAGCTACATGAAACGAGGATGGCATATTGGATGGTGCTGTTGTTTGCAATATCACTGCTTGTGGTGCTGATACGTATCTTTGTAGATCCCCACTAGTTACACTGTTTTCAAACAACGTACAAGCTGATAACCCTAACTGTATGCAACATTATGCATAATTATGTACAAACTTTTCAGATATTAATTTGATTTTTCGTTCAAAAGATGTATGCATATACTGGTATGTGGAACAGAGGTCTTGGTGAGCCACATTGCTTGCAACATTGCTTGCATGGTAATGTGTTCTCTTGTTTCTGCAATAGAAAATACACAATGTGTATGGCACACACCTTGCAGAGCAGTGCTTTTATGTATTCATTCACCTACTGAGGATACCATCTAACTATTCTTCAGTGATGTCTGCAGCAGCTGAGAATACAGTAGCTATATACCAACACCGTCGGCTTGTACTGACTAGCAGTCGTGTTTTGCACCCTGTTCAACGCTGATAACCAGCTGCATCTAATCAAAAACACTAATTTTAAAGCTCTGAACACTCCCATAGTCTGTTGTTCAACAATACTGCTCTGCCTGAGGTGCTGTCATTGTCTGTCAACATCGAATTTCAATGCTGCGTAATCGCAATTATTTGTACAGGCCCCAATGAAAATGGCGGCTGGTCGGTTACCATAGTTTTTAAATAGTGGGTGTGGTTTTGCAAAGCGTCTATAGCGTGTCTTAGCCTCAGTTTTAGTGCTGCCCCCAAGGTTAGGTGTGCCTATCACCGCATTCATTATCATGAATGCCTACTTTTTCAGCGAAAGAGCAATTATGCAAGGCTACTAGTACGTGTAGTTCGCAACATGTCAGAGTCGAACCATGCAGTCAAGCGTTCCCTATCCATGATTAATCCATTGTATGCGCGTGCCCAATTATTAAATTACTATAGCAATAAATCGTGAACATTTTCTCGCGAATGAGGAAATACAGACTGTAGTAGATCATTCGCAAATATTTTCTTCTGCAAACCATACAGTTGTTCACATAAAGCCTTGATCTTATCAACATTAATGAACACCAATCAACAGTTCCCTATCGCCAGAACAGGTATTAATTTGATCAAAGGCAAATTTGACTGAGCTTAACACATTGATTTTGTAAAGGTTATATTAGAAGTAGCATGGATACTCTCTCCCTTACTTGTAATATGAATTCTTGGTGTCGTATCATCGATTTGAGCTCAGCTTTTACGTTTGTCTTATCATTTTGCTAGACTGGATCCAGTAGAGTTACTATAACAGATACAGATGTGGAGACTCGGTTTATGAACATTCATAATAATTCAGACTGCCTCTAACAATTGTTTTGTTTCTAGCTGGAGTATTTTAATAATAAAATTTCACTGTGACTATACTGTGCTTAACTGTAGTAATCTGTTGATGTTTGCCTGAACTAAAGTCAATAAGTCTAAGTCCTTGAAATTAGGTTAGGTAATCCTAAGGCTACAGCACATGTTGCTGTCAGACCTTCAGTGCTGGTCACTGTAAAGTGTTAGTAGTAATATTAATAAAGGGACTTTTTTTCCTTTAATTATTTTTCATAAAATGAATGGTTAAAAAAAAAGTTGAAAAGACACTAAAATTGTATGGTACCTCTCCAAATAATGAACACTATTTTATTGTTTGTCAAAGAAGCCAATATACTGAACTTGGTTATACCATTTTTCTTATGTTGTCCAGATCGGCTAACAACACGATACTAGTTTGGGTACATCTCTACACACTGTCCTCCATTGTAGTTTACATTTACCTGAACAGTGAGAGGATTAATCTGTTCAGTGATAAATCTGTAGGGTCTCTAATATTCTATCTCTAAATAGACACAACTTACAAATTGTACAAGTCCAATTAAACTATATTTGAGAGTGGACAACCTCAGGAAACTTGGGGGAGAATATTGGCCTGAAATAGTAAGGTTGTACTAGCAGGATACCAGTGTCTGAGTAGACTCAATTCATATTGTTGCCGTGATTTTGTTAACTGTTGGACAAGAAATATGATTACGGGGCTATCGTGTACACAAAGGTAATCACAAAGCTATTATATAACTTCAAATTGTGAAATCAGTTTAGGTTACATATTAATGCTTGTTGCTTTTATGTTTTACCATCTCAGCTTGCAAGACCCCATTTATGGTTTAAACCATGTGAAAGTTTGTGTGTTTGTGTTGAAGAAATATCTTAGTTAGTTTAAATTTATCCTGAGCACAGGAGAAATTTTGGATCCTATCTGTTGGCTTTTGCTTCTACAATATTTCTGTGAGATTGTGATCACTTAGTAACTTATGTAGTTGTCTTAAATGGCTTGATCTTGTCACTAAGTATATCTTATTACAAGGTAAAGAGTTATGTGTTAATTGTACTGATTTAGAATTTCATAACCAAAACCCACAATCAGTTATTGAACGTGCATGTGTATAAGAACTCAGTAATATAAACAAAACTTACTATTGTTCGTTGTAGTTTTGTTTCTAATAATTTTTGGCAAGACTTTGCTAAGCATAAAGTCTTTGATATCATTTGAGCGAGCCCCACAAATGGTAATAGTCACTTGTACGTCCGACCTGTACGTCTGGCCATTCCCAAGAGTTTACGTAACGAACACAGACAGCCCCACACTGGTAGTGCTCAACTGTACTGTACGCACTATATGACTGTCGCTTGTCACTTGTCTCACAACTTATTCTTGACATGGACAAAGAAGACCGTCTTGGAAGAAGGCCAGGAGAGAACAAGACAGGGCAAGGAATGAACACTGGCCGGTTAATGCCCAGGTGAATGGTACGTGCATCACGTTCACGAAAACTTCCTGTACGAAGAAGGCTGTTATATTATTATATTGTTTAATTAGCAGTATTTACGCCACTTGGCTTAGAATTTGTCACGTGGGTTACAACTTCTTATCTACATAGACATGGACAAAGAAGATCATCTTAGAAGGAGGCAGGGAGAGAATGAGACAGGACGAGGACTGCAGCAGAATGCCAGATGAAGCGGAAGCAAGTAGACACCTGATAAACTCCATGCACACTCGCAGAAGAGATCATGCAGTTGGCCAATGAAACTGCAGAAGACAGGAAGATAAGTCCTAGCTGACTATGCTTCCACACAATTATGTAGCTATATACTGGCAGGCCACTGAGCCTTCTAATTTGAACTCTTTTCATCTTCCTCCAGCTACCTCTACAGTAGCCTGAGCATTTCTGTATGTATAGCTACAAACACACACACACACACACGCACACACACACACACACACACACACACATTAAACACTATTCATGGAAATACAGTTGATGCCACATCACTTTTTATACAACTCAGACTCGCTCCATCATGCTTTTAGCATCTGTCTAGTTATGAAGTTGATTGTCATCAAAGGTGGCTGTTGTAATTGTGTACCAATACAGGGTGACTATGACAGGCTATATTGATTCATTGTCCACTAGTATAGTATATAGCAGGTAGGTGAACTATTATGTAGTTTAACTGTGTAATTGAAACAGGGGCAGGTTGTAGACTACCACACTACATAATTCACTCCAGCATATGGGACCATCTACATTGACAGACAATACTGTCAAAACAATGTGTAAGTTGAGTGGACATCAAGCAATTTGACTGGACATTTCAACTTTTGTTTCCTGTATTTCTACCAACTAATGAACTTGGATGTTTGCTTCTGCCAAACATTGAGACCACCTGTGTACTGTATGTACTGTAGAGCTGCTTACTACTCAACCAATCAATGACACTGATATTACAGTGTTTTAACCCTTAAACCCGCATAATCTGGAGAATGAAATGTAAACTTAATAAATACGCATACCTTGCACAAAGCATACCTTGCACAAAGCATTGTAACTTTTGAAGCGTCTGTCCTACGTAGCTCCTTGAGCTGCTTTTACCACGCTCGTAGTCGCTGTCACCTCGGCTGTCACTGTCTTGTGTCACCACCTGATCAGCTTGATCTCTACAAACACTTTGATTATAAAAGAGTCAAAACAGGGCATACACTCTAACCTTTCTACAGGGTGACTTGTTTGTAGATGAACTCCGTGCAAGTTTACTTCTAAGGAAGGTTTAGAATTTGCTCTGTGCCCTAGCACGAGGCAAGCTGTCAGTAGCTAGAGCATTCTGGGTATGTTCAGTTATGATGTAGGGACTAATCCTAAAATATCACCAAGAATTTTGGTTATGTGAGTCTAATCAGTGCTACTATTGAATTGTTTATTATGGAGTTTACTAAAGGCCTACGCTTGCTTGTTGAGTGGTTACTTTGTGATGGGGTGTGGTCCGTATTCAGAAACATGCTGAAATGATTGGTGAATAAAGCTATAGCACTAGTTCTCACCTTAACCCAACATTTTTCAACTTGTGGGATAATGAGGAGTACAAAACGCTCTCCGTCTGAGTGGTTTTGATGACCATACAGACTGATCATGTGAGTATTAATCAATCTCCACGATTGATTTTGGCCTTAACATCTATATAATCACTGCCCAGATGTAGCCTGGTCTATATTTTGTATGTAGCCCGGGTGGCTCCTTTGATCTGAGGTGTGAAAGTGTCAATGTACTTAAATGTTTTGGAACTTCTGTACTGTACAAATATAATGTAAATAGAAAATTCACCAGAAAATAATACACGTTTGTGATTGGCTGTATCATAAAATTGAATTATTTTTATAATTCATTTTTCATTGTACAAATTATTGATAACTCTTTTCATGGAAGAATTTAGTTGTATACCGAAATGCTAGGTAATTCTACTACAAGGAGCGTTGTCATCATCAGCTCTCTGGAAATAAGACTTGTTTTTCACTAGGCTGATGTCTCAGTGCCCACTCTACTTCAACTGGTGGCCAGATCCATCCACTATGGTAACAGATGCATTCCTTCAGTCTTGGAAGGGACCGAAAGCGTACGCCAACCCACCATGGAAACTGATAGGCAGAGTTCTAGCTCAGGTTCAGTCACAACAATCAGACGTAATCCTAGTATCACCTGTCTGGAAGACACAGCCATGGTTCCCAATGCTTCTGGGAATGCTGACTACCCAAGGTAGATGCCACCAAGGGTAGAGATAACATCCAACCTTCACCCATTCCCAAACTAGCCATGTGGCCATCTCGGGAAGAAATACCGAGACCAGCAACTTTTCAAAAGAGGCTATAGCACTCCTTAACTCATGAAGACAAAAACAAACAAATTATATGACTCCTGTTTGGGAAATGGCACAGCTGGTATTCTCAATGGAGCTTTGATCCCTTTTCTGAACCTGTGGCAAATATAGCGAACTTCCTTACACACCGCTACAACGAAGGCTACCAGTACAGCTCAATTAATGTCTACGGATCAGCAATCTCATCAGTGCCTTAGCAAGTTGATGGTTATAACATTGGCCAACACCCAGTCATTAGTTGTAGAAGATACATGTATATAATGAACTCAGTAATCTTAACAGAAGTATACATACAGCACTGTACATTGTATATATATATATTCTATGTATAATTTTTGGCAAGACTTTTTGCTGTAAGCATCAAGTCTTTGATCTCATTACAAAGTTGATTCATTTCAAAGATGACTCTGTCATTATGGATTGATCTTAGCAGTTTCTAATGATTCATTATCCACTAGTATAGCAACAGGTAGGTAACTTGTTATGTAGTTTAACTGTTTAAATAAAACAGGCTTGTATGGTCAGGTTGTAGACTTAACACACTAGATAATCCACTCCAATATAAGGGACCATCTCACTACATTGAGTGTTGTATCATCAACTTGAGCTCAGCTTTTACATTCATCTTATCATTTAACTAGACTGGATACAGTAGAGTTACTATAGTACCTAACAGGTACAAGTGTAGAGACTGTTAGTGAGATGCGATTAGATTAGACCATCTCACTACAAGGAGTTTTTTATTTTCAGCTGTGGTCTTAACTATAGTCTCATCAGTCTGTCAAGCTGGATTAAGCACAGTTGATGTTTACCTGAACAAAAGGGGTTATTTTTCTTGAAGTTGTTGTTCACAAAATAAATGGGGAAATTCATTATATGGGTGTTGCTCAACATGATATAGCAATGCGTTTCTGTGACAAGTTTTCTGAGATTTTAACGACTTCTTTGGTTCACCATCTCACAATTTCATCTCACAATTTTAAAATTAATAATTTTACCATTAACATTGTTATGACATGAAACACTTGTATGTTTATTGTATTGATTTAGATGTAGTTTTATTATCATAACTGAAACCCACAATCAGTTGTAGAATGTACATGTATATAAGGAACTCAGTCATCTTAAAACTTTAAGTATTAAAAATCTTCTTTAAATCTTTTCTTCTTCATTTTTTGGAGAGACTTTTTGCTAACAAGCACCAAGTCTTGATCTCACTACAAAGTTGATTCATACCAAAGATGGTTCCCTACAGTGTGGACAACTCGATAATGTAAATCATTAAAGGATGACTATAGCTACTACTGACATGTTGTATATGACTACAAAAAACACTTGTATGTTTATTGTATTGATTTTTATTATCATAACCAAAACCCACAATCAGTTGTAGAATGTACATGTATATAAGGAACTCAGTAATCTTAACATTAAGTACATCTGCTTTAAATCTTTTCTTCTTCATTTTTTTGGAAAGACTTTTTGCTAACAAGCACCAAGTCTTGATCTCTTTGCAAAGTTGATTCACATCAAAGATGGTTCCCTACAGTATGGACAACTTGATAATGTAAATCATTAAAGGATGACTATAGCTACTATTGACATGTTGTATATGACTACAGTAGAAAGTACCATAAATCGGGAAATTTTCATTCGAGATAATTTAGTTCAAAAATAAATTCGATGTGTTATATTTTTGCGGACAGCCTAAGCCACAAAAATATTTTACAAGCTAATTTTTTATATAGCAAATAATTTCATGCGCCAGAAATAAGCGCGCAAGATATGATAAAAGTTGATATACGGCTACCTGTTGTAAATCAATGGGCAATTATGATGGTGTGACAGAGATCAGCCTCAATCACTAGCTAGACACTATAATTAATATTAAATTTGCGGCTACAGTGGCATGCAAACTTATTCTGGAACCCTGACGGTAGGCCACTAGTCTTTCTTCTACAACAGTGCTTCGACCTCTGTTTTGATGGCTCAACCTCCAAAAATATTTCACAAATAGAAAATATTCAAGAGTGAAAATATTTCGCGTAATATATTTTCGTTGATAGACGGCACAGCCACAAAATATTCTTACTGTCGAATATTTCCCTATCTACGGTATATGTCAACTAGTATAACTAACAAGTGTTGATGACCTCCCTTGTTTTATTGTTTATGATCTCTATTCTAAGGTACTATTTTTTTGCTTCAATTTTTTGTAGATATTTGGTGATATAAATATTTTACGATAATTGCAATACGTGATATATCGTGGTATAAATTGTGGCAAAACAATGCGTGGTTTTGTCCATATTATTTTAGTTATACGGATACAATGTGGAGTCTACGGAATTTATAAACCCGAAGGCCCGAGGCTGTAGCGCATGAGCGCAGTGAGGGCACCACTAAAGGCCTGAGGGCTTATACTGTGCATTTCCATTATGGTATCTTGAGCACAGTAGTGATATAACACTTATTATTGTTTTACTGTGATTTAATATCATGCACTACTCCAGCTTGTTTCAGTACTTTTGATCGATGTGCTATGGTCCCTACTCTAGTTGAAATTCCAAATTTTTTCTGTCTACTTGTTTGTTAACTTTTTTGTAAATAAAGTATTATGACTGGTACACATGCATACCGCATCTGAAATTGCACCGCACGCCCCAGTTATTGTCTGAAAATTAAGCATCCATTATGCTTCGTTGTCAGCTTTTTTCAACCCGTTACACAGTATTTCGAATCAAGAACTGTTTGTAAAGCACCTCTGCAATCCACAAATACCAAAAGAAATGATGTTACGCGTCCCAGCTATATTAAGTATCGTCTGAAAAGTAAAATATCCACCAAAAAGCCACTTTTCTGGCTTGAACGCATGCCTATTGAAATCCATCCAAAACGCCTTTGATCATAGGGCAACAAGGCTGAAACCACTGTCATTTTATTCAGAGGGCCCAGAAATTTCGAACGGTGTATTGTGTGTGAAGCCAAGAAAATAAGCTAGGGAAACCTACCCTCCTTAGAATACACACAAGAAGCGGCCTGTTTCTTCTTCATCACGCGAAAATAAAAACCGAGCCACCATCTTGTTGCTATGTGCGATGATGTCACACTGTACACCAATCGACTCATCATCACATGAGGATTCATTTAATCTTTTCCAATGGTGTACTGGCACCAAGACGAAAGTTATGGCTGATTTTTCACAGGTATGTCACCAGTACGAGTTCCTTCGCTTCGCAGCACATGAGTTTTGTGTGTTGGTGTGAAACTTTTTAGATGCCTGAGTAGGGTAAAGGGAGGTATTTTGAATGGTACATACTGTTTAGCATTAATTGAAAGATGACTTTCACATGTTTCATTCATATGTCACACAAGCCGTTGTTGTTTGGTCTCTTGCGGTTACAAAGGGTTAAATGACTTGATCTTATCATATCTATGTAATAGTTAGACTTCAGACCACAGGGGTCTAAGTAATTTAGTAACCCTCAGGCCCTGTAGTAGCGCCTTCGCTTCGCTCAGGCGCCACGACACAGGGCCATCGGGTTACTAAATTACTTAGACCCCTGTGGTCTGAAGTCTAAGTTATTTAGACCCTTTATGTAGTTGTTGTACCTTAACATTGTTGACAGCTTGTAACAGAGAAATGTAGTGTTCATTAGTAGAAACAAGCCATTACTCCACCCATTACGGGTTTAAAATTAATTTTCAGGTGGCGATGTGTTGCCAACGCTACCAGAGCAGGTGCGCGTAATAAACATGAAAAGGGTCTAAGTAAACATGAAAGGGTCTAAGTAACTTAGACACCTCCAAAATCCACTAAATTCACCACAAAAAGGGTCTAAATAGTGGTAAAATGTTATGTTTACTGTGCTGATTTGTATAGGTAATCACACACATTTGAGTGCAATTAGGGAATAATTGTACGAGTAACAGTCAAAATTGCACGAGGCGAAGCTGAGTGCAATTTTGGCTGTTACGAGTACAATTATTCCATAATTGCACGAAAATGCGTGTGATTGCCTACTAATCACATAGTGACCACTCTTCGTGGTTTGTAGTACACATCTATCTAGTTCTATGTGGCCATTAACTTCTACCAGGTGATTGCATCATCCTTCTTTGTATTACATCATTTGTTGTTGCACTTAAAAGGCTTCGTGTGTCAGCAATTCTGATTGGCTATTCAAAATGTCTACATATGTTGCACTTAGAAGGCTTCTATTGTCAGCTTATTTGATTGGCTATTCATTATATCACTTTCTTGTTGCACTTAAAAGGCTTCTGTTATTCTGCTATTTGATTGGCTACTTTACAGTGCAATTACAGAAACAAGGCCATGCGATTTGGGATTAATTGCACTCCTACTATTGGGACTAATGTATGGCAAATTAAACCACTATGTGATTAAGGGGAATAACCAAAACCCACAATCAGTTGTAGAATGTACATGTTTATAAGAGACTCAGCCATTGTCTACTATATGATCATACAGTAGACAATGGCTACCTTTTTGCTATAATTTTTGGCAAGGCTTTCTGCAAAGCATTAAGTCCTTGATCTCATTACATGGTTGAGGTGTTTCTTTCATTATGGGATGATCATAGCAGTTTTTATTGATTCATTGTCCACTAGTATAGCAGCAGGTAGGTGACCTGTTGTGTAGTTTAGCTGTTTAAATATAAAGCAAGCTTGTATACAGTGTCAGGGGTAACACATTACTTATGTAATGCGTTATATTAATTAAGTAATATAATGAAATACACTATAAAAACAGGTAATAGAACTCAAGTTATTTTACTTACAAATGTAATGCGTTACATAAGTAATGAAGTTACTGTAATGAATCTAATTTTAAGTAACCAAGTTACTAATCTTGTTAGTAATCGACTGAGTAGCACCTAGCCATGAAGCCTACTGAATGAAGCTTATTCACCAGCTTCTTACATATAACCAAGATTTACACATTATCCAACAATGTAATAATGTCACGTGATAAGGTGGTAGTTGCACATATGACAGCTTAAGGCTATGGACACAATATAATACTGTATAACGGGAATGATTCACAGAAGAAAACATTCACAAATGACTTACTATTTCCTCATTTGTGAAACAACGTTCGCAATTTATTGTATAAAATAATTTAATAATTAGGCGCACGCCTGCAACGGATTAATCATGAATAGAGAACGCTCAACTCTGATGTGTTGTGTAGTATAGTATAGCCATGAATGATCACTGCTTCGCTGGAGAAGTAGGCATTCACGATAATGAGCACGGACAATAGGCACACCTATCCTTGGGGCAATTTTAACACCAAGGCTAAGTCACGCCATTCCGATACATAAAGTTGTTACATAAAGTATGTTTGAAAAGGTGGGAAAAGGAGAAAATATCCATGACTGGACCAGAGCAGCCTCGAATCTGCAGCCATCTGATTAATGATAAAGTGGATCAATCCGCTTATTAGAAGTTGTTTTTTACTATGAACTAAAATGTAGTATGATAATTTTATTGGTGAACCAAAACCCACAATCAGTTGTGGTATGTATGTGTATATAAGGAACCCACTAATCTTATAATACCGATTAACACAATTGTAATAATTACATTTTTTGGAAAAGACTTTTTGCTGTAGGCATCAAGTCTTAAGTTAAGAAGTATCAAAGATGACATTTTAAGGTGGTGGTCACCTGGAAGTAGTGGTTTATGAAACCTTTGAAAAGTGAAGCCATATGTCTTGCCACAAGAATCCATTAGTTGCATCATGTAATTGGTTTTTGCATAATTTCAAAATGGCCACTCCTCGTGGTAAGGGCCAGAGCTTTGCAACAACAACACGATTGTTGTTGTTCTGTAAAACTTATTATAGAACACATCCCTAAAAGTAAGTAGAGTAGCAGAGATTCCTTGTTTGAGAAAGTTCGTGTCACTTGTGTAAAACTCTTGGCGATATACGTCATCTGTGGTTTAGGATGGTATGCTAGAGAGCTTGTAACACTTTCTGTGTCAGTTTTTCTTGTATACTAGTGAGGGAGTCCTCTACTGTTGTGTAATGTGAGTGATTAGTAGTAGGCACAGGGCGATACGTTGAAAAAAAAAGGTTTTTTGTGTTGCCTGTCGATGTTATAGCGGCTTTTGATTCCCTTTGAAAGTTTTGAAATCTGCTAGCATTGTTTCTACATGGCACAGCATTAAATAGTGTTCATTGCACCCTGTATATGCTATTGGGTAGTAGGGATGTGCGATAATGAAAATTTTATTTTTGTGATAATGTACCTCATTATCACGATTATCACGATACTTGACTGCATAAAAGTATTAGTTAGAATTATACCTGGAATTGTAATATTTTATCATTTCAGGTTAGCCACATGTAGTTTACAGGAATATACGGAAACTTTTTATTATTACAACAATGCAACAATGAAAGTTTTCTCAATAACGATAATGATTTTTCACGATTAATTAAGTTTTACATAAAATTACGCTGAAAGAATTTTTGCACACTCCTACAATCGACCTCATCATTTCAACTCTTGACACGCCACCACCATGAAAATTAGCATAGGAATAGTACAAGAAGAGATGTATCGCCTGGTGTTGAGTTCTTGAGCATACATGGTTAGACAAGCTCACAGTGGAGTTTTGAAAATACACACTTCAGACCAGAAGTCCAGGTGACAGCCACCTTAAAGTGTAGACAATCTGATAATTGTACCATTATGGGATGGCTATTATTGACAGGTGGTACATATTGATAGAGTGTCCATTTGTAGGTGTAGGTGACCTCCCTTTGTAAAATTTTCGTTGTGCATAAAATAATTTTGTCAAAGAAGTGGTTTTCAGTCAGATAGTATAGACAATCTTTTTCGTTGTCTCCAAGATGTTGTGATGTTTCATATTCTGACCTTTGTGGTTGTCACTCTTTATCCCATCTGCAAGACAACTTTAGAAATGAACTGTGTGATGTGTGGAAGGCTATAGGCTTTGTTATTTCAAGTTTAGACTGAAACTTTGAATCCCACCTGTCGGTTTGTGTCTTGAAAATGTTTCTGTGAGATTTTTTGACCAGTTTATGTAACTTGTATTTCTTGTTTTGGTCTTCTCTTAGTTTCAGAATTTTATCACTAATCTATATAGAGTTAAAATGTGTTACGTTTATTGTACTGATTTAGGGGAATAACCATAACCCACAATCAGTGTTGGGAGTAACGCGTTACTTATGTAACGTGTTGATAAGTAACGCGTTGCATAATAATTATTACTTTTGTGGTAACTAAGTATTATAACGAAATACACTATAAAAACAGGTAATATAACTCAAGGTACTTTACTTACAAATGTAATGCGTTACCTAAGTAATGAAGTTACTGTAATGAGTCTAATATTGTTACTAAAAGTAACAACATTGCTAATCTCGTTTCTGATCCAATGAAGACCGCCTAGCCACAACGAAGTAACAAAGCCTACTGAATGAAGCTTGTTCTCACAGGCTTCTTACTTATAACCAACATTTACACAACGCAATCATTTCACTTGATAAGGTGGTAGTTGCACACGTGACAGTTTAAGACTGTGGATACAAAGTAATATAATATGTAATAATATTATAGTTACTTTATTTTTTATGTAAGTAATATGTAATGAGTTACTTTTAAAAAGTAATTGCCCCAACACTTCCCACAATCAGTTGAAGAATGCACATGTATATAAGGAACTCGGTAATTTTACTTGTATGTTCAAGACAAGTAACAACCTTTCTGCTATAAGTTTTGGCAAGACGTTTTGCTAAGCATCTCACTGATCTCATTACAAAGCTCTGCCATTATTATTATTAGCACTTTACAGTGACCAGCACTGAAGGTCTGACAGCAACATGTGCTGCAGCCTTAGGATTACCTAACCTACAAGGACTTGGACCTAGTGACTTGACTTGCTGACTGAATAAGGTGCAACAGAAAAGAGGCCAAAGTAAGGAAAGAAATCCCTCCAACCCCAGGATTCGAACTGCAGGTCACCCAATGTCTAGTCATTATGGGATGACCAAAGCAGTTTCTATTGATTCATTTTCTACTAGTATACCAACAGATAGGTGACCTGTTATGTAGTTTAACTGTTTACATCAAACAGGCTTGTATGGTCAGGTCATAGACTACCAGCGTGTTTACACTAGACGCAGAATACGAGCTATTGTGACGTAATTCGATCTGGAGCGATTAATGCTTCAGTGTAAACACATGCCGAATTGAGCCATGCAAATTCGAATGGGGCTACCTACCTGAGGTGGTCCAGTTCGATTCAATGCGACTCACATCTGCGTGTAAACAGTTGTGCCCTTGGAGTTCGATTTAACTCTAATAAACGGAATAAAAGTACGGACAGTTACAGCTAAAGTGGCAACTGTAATGATGAAATGAAGCAACAGTGAAGTATTTAGGTGATGATATGGAAAGACAGCTTCAAGAACAACACAGAGGCTCAAAGCAAACATGTACGCGTGCGAATCAATAGTTAACTAACTACACGGAGTTGAGAGTAGTCGCCAACACCGAGGCCAACACTTAAGACTTTATCATGCCTACTAACCTGGCAATTCAGAGAGCACAAATCCTTTTTAACTCCACTTACTTCGATGCAAATTATGATTGTGGGTTTACGTTTTTTACAGATTGGAGCGGGCTCATCTTCGTAGTATAAACGGGGCTCAAAATTTGATCTAGATCGCACTGAAGCGATCTCATCCAGAGCGATCTGCAGTATAAACCCGCTGTACCACACTAGATAATTCATTCCAATATATGGGACCATCTTACTACACTGAGTGTTTGTATCATCAACTTGAGATGTATGTAATTTTCACAGATTGGAGAATTTTTCAGGATTTTCGTTGGTATTTTTGTGGATCACTCATTTTTCACTCAGGCTATCTGTTATTTTAGTATAGGGATAGTGTATATTTGAGGAAGAAAAAATTGTGAGCAGCTAAGCAATTATAAATCTGTCAAAACTATATTCCTTGAAAATATATGTGTATACAGTAGATTATTTTACAGTAAATTATTTAAAGCATAGCCTTGCTCGTGCTATATGAAAAATAAAGTACAAGGCCAAGCGCCTCGTACTTTATTTTTCATATAGCATGAGCAAGGCTATGCTTTAACATATACTTATTGTTTTTACTGTGATTTAATATCATGCACTACTCCAGCTTGTTTCACAACTTTTTATTGATGTGCTAAAGTCCCTACTATTCTAAAGAGGGTATCAGTTTATGAACTTGTACAATAATTCTGGTTACTTGTAGTAGCCACAATATAATGTGCTTAATTCTCAATGTGTGCAAAATTAAAGCATGGCTTTAATTTTGTGACTTTGTTGTTATAAGTTTAGATAGGAATTTTGAATCCCAGGTGTTGGTTTATGTCTTGACAATGTTTATTGGCCAGTTATTGTAACTTGTATTTCTTGTCTTAAATGACTTGGTCTTTAGAATCTAAATAGAAGATATGTTTATTGTACTGATGTAGGGAAATAACTAAAACCCACAATCAGTTGTAGAATATACATGTATTTAAGGAACTCAGTAATCTTAAATTGTTGTTGTGTTGAAGCCTTGATACAATCATGCAAAATTTTTGGCAAGACTTTTTGCTGTAAGCATCAAGTCTTTGACCTCATTGCAAAGTTAAAGTAGCTCTACCATTAGGCCCCTATTTGGTGATTATTAGTTTCTCATCCACCGCCCGCATCCTTCTTAAGCTACCACATGGTAAGCCATTATTTACTCTGTGCATGCTAAGAAGAACACGTGATACCAAACTGTTATAATTTTTTGTTGATGAACGCTACAATGCGCTATATATCGCCAGGAGAACTATTGTTTCCTTAGCAAATTGCTGCAGTGCCAGTTGCAATCGTGTTCTATCGACTTCATCAAAGTAGACTTTCAGTTTACTGTCAAAAAAACAGTTGGCGATCACGAAAAGCATAATCAGCTGGTGAAGGAAATGTTTGTAGTAAGAAAGAAAGACAATTTGGACAAGGTCTGTACATCAGTGTGTTAATATTATAAAATAATGGCATAATGGTAATACCCTCCCGCCCCCATCATAATAATTAGAAAGGCTAGATGATAAACTAATAATCACCAAATAGGGGCCTTATAGGGCCATAGCAGTTTTTATTGATTGGCTGCAGGTAAGTGACCTGTTATGCAGTTTAACTTTTTACATCAAACAGGCTTATATGGCCAGATCATAGACTAACACACTAGATAATCCACTCTAATATAAGGGACCATCTTACTACGTTGAGTGTTTTATCATCACCTAGAGCTCAGCTTGTGCGTTCATCTTGTCATTTTACTGGAATGGATCCATAGTAACCCCGTACCTTAATCCGTTGGTAAGTTACAAGCGTTTTTGTAAGCTCCTATAATTGGCTTCAAGGCTATGTACTTTGTTTTCTCAGAGAACTTGAGATTCGGGGTGAAATTAATAAATTGTGATTTGATGCATACAACTTCACCAGATTTGTCATGTACGTTTTCTATAATGAAACAACGACCCTTCACCGCGTTACACTGAGATCGCTATATTACCCTCCTCAATAAAACAGATTTTGTGTCATTTATTTATTGGTGTTTTAAACTCTGGCTTTGTTACCAGCAAAATCTGCGGAGTTCACTGGGGTTCACCACGCCGTTACATTTAAACTTTCAAATGCAATATAGTTTTAATAAAATTGTCTTGAAACAAAGATTTTTCAGTGAAAATGTACAGCTCATGTGAATGCATCCAACCTCCTCGCTCTAGGATGCTAATGTGACAACATGACTATAAGAGACTAGTATCTACAACAATTATCATTATCCATTACTGGATTAAATAAAAAGTACACGAACTAGATGAATAAAAAATTGGAAATTTTAAAATGTGAATATGGATCGCTGAAAAAAGCCACCAAACAAGAAGGGATCGCTGGGGTAGTAATGTAAACCACAAATCCCTATTTTGACTTATTTCAAAATGACTGGAGCGTGTAACTAAATATTTATGACAGAGAGTCAAAATAGGGATTTGACTAATCCCTTCTTGTTCAATGGTGGTGTTTTTTTTCAGTGATCCCTATTCCCATTTTAAAATTTCAATTTTTTTATTCATCTTAGCATGTATGCGTTGAGCTGGATCCTCAAAAACATTTAGTAACTCATGGATGTAATTACACACGATCTTGAAATTTGGCTCATTTGTAAGTACTGTTTGACCCTTTAAATATATTTCGAATTTTTTTGTTCAAATGTCTGACATAATATCTACAAAATTTTCATCTCCTATGGGAAGCCATAAAAGTACAGTGTCCATTATATCCGTTTCCTGGATTTGCAGCGGACATGTCTGTTGTTGATACTCTTTTGCTGTCACCAATAATCATCAGGTTGACTGAAATGTTAACTCGGTTTGGTTGAGCCCTTTTAATTTTTGGCTGTTTTTCAGGATCCAGCTCAACTTGTACATACTAGCATTAAAAATAAACTATGTGATGTGTGGAAGGCTAGGCTTTGTTGTTTTAAGTTTAGACAGAAATATAGGGAAGATTTAGGGCCTATAGGCATTAAATCTTTCCTACAGAAATATAGAGAAGATTTAGTGGCACTAAATGTATTAAAAAGATTATGTTGAGGTATCAAGATGTCTTTGCTCTTGATAAAGTCTTTATTGTACTTGTATTGTTATTTATTTCAACATACATTTATCCACAGTGGTGCAGCATTGTTAAAATGCACATTTCTGTATGTAGAAACTTCTAGAATGTATAACACAGGTGTACATCTTGGGTGTTGGCCTTGTCACATACTCCTCATACCAAATTGTGTTGGTCTATACGAATGCTTTTCGCACCAAACCATTGTTCTAGGACCTTTGTCTTATAGAACTTTGTGTGGTCAAGATCAAAGGAAAAAGTGTACTTTAAATTTCATAGAGTAAACTTTCTGGCAAACAGTGCTTTATTGTTCTAAGAGTGCTTTATATACTAGTTAAAGCACCACCATGTATACAATATGGAAATAAAAGCACGAGGGTGTGGGCGAGAGACTAATATGGCACGAGGCGAAGCCGAGTGTTATATTAGGCTCGAGACCATGCCCGAATGCTTTTATTTTCATATTGTACAAGCGTAGCAGTGCTTTAACTGGTGTAGAGTGCTGTCTTTTCATCTTGCTTAGAGTGTTTGTTTCGTGAATTTGAACCGCGCCAGCTTCGGTATGTGTCTATGTAGTACAGTTGTGGTAGTAATACAAGCAAATAGTATCTTTTAGGCTACTTTTGGTGATTAGAAATGTTACGCATGTGATCTTGTTTTCGTATTTATTTTCCAATCAATGCGTATCTGTTCTTTATTTTCCATAACTGTACTTTATTGTGACGCAAATGGAAAATATAGCACACTTGAATGCATTACAGAAAACAGAGCACTCTTTTTGCTCTGATCTCACCAACACAAAGTACTTTAAAGCCTGTTTAAAGTTGTTACATGAAGTATGTTTGAAAATGTGGGAAAAGGAGACAATATCCATAACTGGACCTCGAACCTGCAGCCATCTGAATGGATCAATCCGTTTACTGTTAGAGAATTTTATTAGTTGTTTTTCACTATGAACTAAAGTGTAGTATGATAATTTGGTGAACCAAAACCCACAATCAGTTGTAGTATGTATATGTATATAAGGAACCCAGTAATCTTGCAATACTGATCAATCAACACAATTGTAAATTTTTTGGAAAAGACTTTTTGCTATAGGCATCAAGTCTTTAATTGTGAAGTAAAAAGTGTTGAAACATGGAAGGTTGCCTATACCTGCATTTATACAGTGGATGCCAAATCCTTTTTCCTCTTGATTGCTAATCCAACTTAAAATTCCTACTTGCTAAATTTCAAAACATAGGGTTCTACGGAATTTAGTAACCCGAAGGCTCTGTTTGGTAGCACACAAGCAAAGCGAGGGCACTACTACAGGACCTGAGGGTTATACTTGCAAATTTTATAGAGTTTAATCCAAATCACTGCTGAACAAGAAATTTGTTAATGCAGTTATCGGTTACATCAGGGTAGCTATAAAGACATTACATACTGTAACTTCAAAATACGAATTTCATATACAAGTTGTAACACGTATAACTCTTAAACCTGTGCACAGCCCACGAAACTGGATCTAACTTACCTAGTGAGTACATGTAACTTACACAAGGTGCTGTAACTTTAGAAGAGTATGTCCTGATGGCTACGCAATTTTTGTCATTCTACTTGTACTGTGTAACATGGTTTAAAATGATACCTAGGGGTTTACTCTATCACTAAACGTTGAGACCAAAACTAACTTCTCGGTAAGGAAACACGCAAACCGAATGCATAGCGAGATTTTGAAACATGCACCATTAATTCTGTTATTCAACGCTTCATATCAAGTAAGCCACTGTGGTTACAATATTCTCCAAGTAGCCCAGTGAGTCGGTGTGTGGTTTTAGGCTATAAGTGTCAAGTTACCTGAAGTCGCCATGCATGCCCATATTTACACATTTCCTGAAGTTCTAGGCGGGTTTAAGGGTTAAAGCATAGACACCGTGTCATTGTCTCCAAGATTTTGTATTGTTCTAGCATGTTATTGCCATCCCGTCTTGCAAGACTCCATTAGAGATGTGCGCTTTGAACTTTGTGAAAGTTTTTGTGTTTGTAGGAAGACAAGTATTTGTTGTTTTAAGTTCAGAAGATACGTATTTTGATTTCAGTTGCCTTTGCTATATTTCTGTAAAATGTTGATCACTTCTTGTGTTGTCAGGGGCTTCCCTAAAGGATGGTAGAGCGGTGTAGCACCGTTCTACTTTACTCAAAATTCTTTTGATGTGGTAAAAGGAATGCATATAATTAAAAATTTTACTTTGATGTTGGTAGCAAATTGACAGTTTTACCGCTCTACTTTATTTTGCTGTGGAAAGCTTTGGTTGTTGTGTTAAATGACTTGATGTTCTCACTAAGTATTATACCACTAATCTTACTATGTTTATTGTAGTAATTTAGAAGGATATTTGAAACCCACAATCAATTGTAAATTGTATGTGTATATAAGGAACTCAGTAATCGTAATAAATTGGACCGAATACTAGGAGACGAAAATTGAATTTTTGGAAAAGACTTTTTGCTGTAAGCATTAAGTCTTGTAGCATTACAAAGTTGATTCACGTCAAAGATGGTTCCCTGTTGAATGGACAAGTTGATAATTATGTACCATTGTGGGATAGGTATAGCAATGTGATATTGTTATTATGTAGAATATTTGGATTTTGTTTAATATTTTGAAACCCAACCGAGTAGACTGATTAACAATTATTTTTGAGTAGCCTTATGATATTTGTTTTCATGCTGGTACAGTGAAATCACACTGTTAGGGGGGGAGCACCCCCCCCCCCCCCCCCCCCCTGCCGTCCCAAACAACCCCCTGAATTGCATACCATTTATGGGATGGCCATACAGGTTATATTAACATTACCTTTAAGCTTACGTAGTTCTTGTTGTTAAAAGGTGTCCTCTTTTTGCTGGTATTTTGTTTGGTTACAATGGCAGTGGGATGGTACCAAAACAGTACTGTAATGGTGGCAGAATACCTCTTGAAAAAAACAGTAAAGAGTTTTCTACCAACTTCAAAGTAATTGTTGAATTTTACACATTCTTTTACCACATTGAAGGAATTTCGAGCAAAGTAGAGTAGTGCTGTGCTGCTTTACTATGCTTTGATGGAGACCCTGTGATAACACAACTAAGCTTTGTTCCTGGTGCTAAAAAGAGCTTGTGTAACAACCCTAAGATGCTTTTAAGGCCCCTGATCTCATTGGTATAGATATACAAACCGTCCTTTAGAAGTGCTGTGTGACCAGCCTTTTCATCAAGGGTGGTTTCCTGCAGTGTGGATGCCTTGGTAATTGTGTACCATTATGGGATGGTTATAGCTTCTATTGACAGGTGAAGTGTGTCCACCAGTGTAGCTGTAGGTATAGATGACCCTCCCTGTTGATCTGTACTGAAGTGTTAGGTTGCTATGTATCTGGACTTGTTTTATCATCAAAATCAACTCCCACAATCACTTGTCACAAGTGTTGCTATAATTAACAATCTAGTGGTACATATTTCTTGTATTTCATTGAATTTAGTTATTTTATGTCAAGTTTCCCAAATAGGTTAGCTGAGGGACTTGAAAATGTAACCAGTCTTGTGTGTATTCTGATAGCATTAAAAGTTCTCGTGTATAAAATGTTGAGAACATACAATGCTGAGTGATATGAATACTGTATCCTTAAAAACTATTGGAGAATTCATGATATGTCTGGTATGAATGTTATGGTCTAATAGGTCTTAAGAAATTTTCTAAATATGTGTACTGTTACCAAAGGAAAAAATGGATTCTGAAATTTTTAGGTTACCCATTTTTCTCCAAACCATTGTTTGCAGCAATCTCTCATCCTAAAACTGCTTAGCAAGTGGATACTGAAAATAAGAAAATTTTATTTGGTTAAACACCCACACACTACGCTATATTGTGGCTATGATATTTTCTAGAAGTAACGTTTTGATGAGGCCATGACATATAGTCATTTTAACAATGTTTTGGTGGCTAAAAGCATCGAGGATTACCATAACATATTAAGTGAGCTATTGAAATAAAACGCCAGGAGTTAGAGCATATAGGTAAAAGACTTGTCAAAAAACAAATTGCGTAGAAACCGGCCTTGTTGGCCTGTTTTAACTAATACATAGTTCTACTAGCTACTGAAGAATACGACACACCAGCCTCAGACATATTATAAGAAAACTTGTTGGCTTATACACAATGCCAGTTACGTATTCAAGTTTCTCACTATTTGGGAAAGCTTGCCAAAAATAATCAAATCAGTGAAGCACATACCATTAGATCTGTATACCAACACCTGTGAAAATTGATTGTGAGAATTAAATTTGGTTATAAAATTGACGAACTACAGTCTTCAAACAACTTTTCTTATTGTGTGTAAAAATTCCGATTAAAGCTACAAATTTATATAGCAATTGGTAGAGGAATTACACAAACTAATATCCTATCAAACAGTATCGATGTTAGTCATTTTTAGCGATATTGCATCATTGTGTAAATTCTAATATATATTTTAAATTTATGCAACTTTTTATGTGATGTTTTATGTTTTGGGTATTTAAAAATGCAGCATTGTATTGGTATATTGTCCCATTTCTACTGCACTGGTGGATTTGGGTGGAGGGTGATTGATACCTACATTGTGCGTTCAAAGTGAATGCCATAGTCAAAGTCATAATGCAGTTCCCAAATTTTGTTGTTGTGTCTAGGTTGTGTGTTGATGGATTGAAGTGTGCTTTGTACACTAAAACGGTGTAACAGTGCACATGATACATTGTAAAGTGTGCACCGTGATACTGTTTTCTGTGCAAAACACACTTCATCTTTCAGTGTTAATAGTATTTAAAAGTAGCTTGTGTGTAGCTTTAATGATAGACCTCCAATGATTGTGTGGCCTTTTCCAAAAAATAAACCTTTAACTTGTGGGATTTGATCTACAAGGTCACTATTTCTTTTATTGTAGTACATCTTACTTTTGATTGTGGGTTTAGTTTTTAAACTGTAGAACGCTACTTACGTACTTTCATTGTAAGGTAAACCCCTAGGTATTGTATTACGTTACAAGTAAAATGGTGTTGATTATGTAACCATAGGATAAACACTTTGAGAATGACAACACTTTTACCGTAGTGGTATTAAAATATGCTTTGTGTATAGTTGCACTTAATTTACATAGTGGCTTCTTTATTTTTCTTGTAATCAACTTCAAAATAGATGTTTAAACTAACCCAGTGTCATCCGGGTATTTCTATTGTAGTGTTGTTCTAATTGTAATATTTGAAAGAGTGATATACGCAATGACGTTTCGGTTACGTTTCGTGTATATCTATGATGTCACAAAACAAAATGGCCACTGTAGTGTGAGGACTTTGCACAGTGAGGTATTGGGCGAGATAGTGTTTCCTGTGATAGTTTTTAATAAATTTGAAAAAGGGTAAAAGTGAGGCATGTAGTATATAATGCAATACAAATAAGCCTATTTGTATCCGAATTTAAAAATTTCGGCCTGCTTTCCTTGGGCCACTCCAAATGAGAGTGTAGTTTCCCGTCCTCCGCCCACATCACGTCTGGGCACCCGAATTGCATGTCATTATTTTTTCTAAAACCACGTCTTGTGCTGCTTTCTGGAAACTTCTCATGGAGCCTTTTATTTTGCACTGCTATTAAGCACAATGAGACCTAAAAATGAATGGTTCTGGTGGTTGCTAACTTGCAAAGAAGCCATTTTCATGACCTTGAAATCCTCTTAAGATTGATATACTCTTAAGAGCAGTCACATCTTTAATAATGACTAATGCTAATAAGTCTCCTGCTGCACTGAATAATAAAAACATCAGGACGGGAAACTACAGTCTTATTTGGAGTGGCCTTGTTGGAGCACATTTTGCACTGTCACGGTACGTGTACTACTTCTTACCTTTATTATCTCGTGGTTCCACGTGTAAAAACTACAGACAACATTCATTTTGAATGTTTTGTGCCAAAGTCTTTAAAGCCGCTGCACTAATACGGCAATTTTGTCAATTATGACATCAAATTTTGTAATCGCAACGTAAAGAAACATCATTGCATATATCACTCATTAAAGCTAACTGCATGCAAAGTATAAGGTTTTATATTATTGGTAGCTTCAAGGTCATCCATAGTGGATAGCTTTTCCAAAAAAAAATATAACTCAAGTTTTCTTTACATAATGTTATGTTCACAGTAGGTTTGATTTTATAGGAGAATCTATTACATTTGATTGTGGGTTTTGATTTATATTACAAAATGCCAAAAAGGAGCTGTATTTTAGTTTTAAATTTCACAAGTACACCTTCACATTTGGCTGCTGGGGTCTACGCCAGGTTTCCTAATAAAAATTGTTACCCGAAATGTTAATTAATTGATTGTTCAAAGTGAAAGTTTACCAAGACATTGTTATACATTGACAGAAACTGCTGGAGATGGCGATTGGCTGTTTATTCCTGATTTTATAGAATAGCTTTAAAGACACCTTTGTAAAGAAACGTTTTCCTCATATACCAGTCTAAACTATAAAGCCAAGGAACTTCTAACATTTTCAAATATAGGCCTAAGGTAGCCGAGTTCCTTAAGACGAGCGCCTGTTAATAACTTGCTGAGCACTGAGTTCCACAGGAACTTGGCGATACTTAGCCGAGCGCCTGTTTTCAATAAGGTAGCCGAGTTCCTTAAGACTTATTAATAGTGAGAGTTACGTATTGTAAGGTTAGTACTGCTCAATTCAGTCTGGGCTACCAGAAATTCAGGCATCAGTCTTTAATAATTTAGTCTGTTTAATGTTACCTGTTTCAAAGGTCTCCAGTATGACTGTATGACCTTTTCTAAAAAATATTGTGAGTAAAATGGTGTTTGTAAATCTTGATATGCAAACTGCTTTTTATAATAATGGTAGTAAATTTCGATTGTGGGTTTTAGTTTGTGTTATAAATTTGTACAGAAGTACGCTTAGCTGTTTAGCATTGGTGTCATGGCAATATATGTAGTAAGTATAAAACTTCTAGTGCTTTAGTGAACACTTCAATAGAGATACTTGGCATGGTGAGGTCGTGATATTAATGAGGTCATGAAGTACACTTTGGACCTAATTGATATAGTCACTATAATGAGATAGTCTTGCTACAGAGTTCTGCATTATGCACATTCCTGACTACCGACACCGTTGAAATGAGGTGTGGTGCTTTTTTGAATAGTGCTTTTTTGATTAATTTTGATCAAAGGCCTCCAGAAAGTGTGTGGCCTTTCCAAAAATCTTGGATTTTCGAAGTTGATTCTGGAACCACGAAGGAATTCTGGATTTTTGAATATTTATTTGTTTCTTGTAAAAAAGAGTTGTGTAGGTGTGAAATCACGTATATACTAGCTTAGTCACAGAAGGCTAGCGCCAGACCAAGTATTATTACCATTGACAACAATCTACTTACTGTACCACCTACGTACTTTAAACCCTTTGTAGTGCTGGCTTTAACTTTATTGTCACAGTAGCTATCATTCTGTTTTTGATCCACCAGCTAACAGAAGCAGTGATAATGTAGCTAGCTACAAGCTTTAATTCGAAAACACACTCTACTGATCAAATGACTTGTTTTAACACTGTGACAATTTTGAAACAATATATAACTCAATCCCACAATGGTTCCACCTACATAGCGATATATATATATAACGCCCAAATTTTCTAAGTCGGTTAGGAAACATGCCCTCGGCTCTTCGTGTTTTAGAAACCGCGAAGAGCTATGGTCTAGGTTCCTAACCTATGCATATATGTTGCACTGGGCCATACATTTCATCAGTGCATGTTAAGACTGTTTCATGTATTACTATCACACACACGTATACATGCAAACACACACACACACGCACACATACATGCACATACTCTCACACATGCATGCACGCATACACATACCACTCACACACACACACACACACACACACACACACACACACACACACACACACACACACACACATGGACACACACACACACCACATGGACACACACACACACACACACACACACACACACACACACACACACACACACACACACACACACACACACACACACACACACACACACACACACACACACACACACACACACACCACATGGACACACACACACACACACACACACACACACACACACACACACACACACACACACACACACACACACACACACACACGCCACATGGACACACATGCACTGAAGGCCCGTTTCTGTGTAAATCAAATCCTTTCCAGACTACTGCTTCTGGGTCTACTCCAGGTTTCCTGATATACATAAGTTGTTATTCAAAGTGTCAATTATTTTATTGTTCACCAAGACATCGTTATACATTGATAGATACTGCTGGAGATAGATAGTACTGCTTGATTCAGCCTGTGGCTACCAGAAATTTAGGCATCAATCATTAGTTTGGTCTGTTTATTGTAAATTCAATGTTACCTGTTTCGAAGGCCTCCAGTACGACTGTATGACCTTTTCTAAAAAATATTGTGAGTAAAATGGTGTTTGTATATTCTTTCTTAACATGAAATGTATTACCAGTTTGTGTTATAAATTTGTGCTAAAGTACGCATAATAAATCTCTATCCATTGCTACGATTATCCCTTTAGCTTAGGTAGCATGGCTATTACACCTTTTAAGTGAGTAAATGATGCTTTTTTTGAGGTTTTTTCAAAAGCCTTCAGAAAGTGTGTGGCCTTTTCCAAAAAAAATGTGATTTTCAAAGTTGGTTTGATATTATCAGTGACAATAAAATGATACGAATTAGTTTTATAGTGACTCCTGTAAATTTTAATTGTGAGATTTAGTTTGTGATCATGCACAAATACCCAATACTGCTTTATTTTACAAGCTTTGCATTGATTGCAGTAATCTGCTTGGCTACAGCAAAATGTTTTTCACAATTGTGACTGATTAGTGACATTATCCTCTACACATGACAACACTGTTAAAACAGTTGTGGACATTTCAAAACATCAATGGAGGCAGGCAGAATTGAGACTTGACTGTTTGATGGGACATAGTGGAGATCAGTACCTTTGTTCATGCACTAAACTATCTCTCAGAGAGATCTCGTTGTATAAGCAAGATATATTAATGTTTAGAGTTACAGTACCATATTTACTTGGTTAAACGCTGCGCCTTCAGTGTAACTGTACTTGAGTGGTGCAACAATCGATTGTGGGATTCAGCATAGTTTTGAGCCTCAAGTGGTGGTCGAATTCAAACAGTCTCCGCATCGATTTCTAGCACTAAGGTAATAAAAGCAGTAGCATTTAACCAACAGGAGCTTTGTAGCAGATTTTCGTAAGCAATGTTGTTATAACTGCAATGTTCCCAAATTGGACAAGGGTTTACTTACAAATTAACTACTGAGGCTGCAGACTAGCTGAGCCCACACTGTTTGAGGGGCTCTAAATGGGGTAGAAACCTCTCAGATGGAGTGTTTAATTATGGAAATATTGTTATGGCATCTTTAGCAAGTTTTGAGCTCACATTACAAATAACACAAAATAACTACATCAAAGCTTATCACTCTAAAATCACTTGTGAACTTTTTTATTAGTACTTGTCCCTTTATAGCGACAAAAATAACTGCAAAATTGGACTTTAAAGATGTTGTATTATCTATTACAAAAACAAATTGTTCATTGTTCTTGGATGCATGAATGTAAAATATGAAGCCATGTTAATGTCTCCTCAAATGCACGAAGCTGAGGCTCACACGTCTTTTGTTTTTGTGGGTTCACATCTCTTAACGTGTAATGACTTCAACAATGACCAGCACTTTCACCATCAGGAGTTGCATTCATGGGCTACCATATAATTATAACCCCCTGATTCAGTTGGAGAGACGGTGAATTCTGAAAGGAAGTACAGAAATACGAGACACCCCTTTGCAGCAGCACTTCAAAACAGGACATGGCTAGCGCTTGAAGCTCTCTATTAACACGCTACAGCTGCTTGCTGGCTTAAAGTTATGAGTTACAGGGTATATCCATCTCGTAGCCAGTGTAGAGCTCAGATACAAGACAACTCTCAACTCCACAATCACAACAATCACAGTAAACTTAAGTAGCTATATGATCTGTGAAAAATAAAATTGTTAAAATGTTTGCAACCATAAAAATTTCATACCACGAAAATTTCTGCACATACGGTAATAGAACTGCACTGTAATGTCTCTAGTGTTACTAATGCAGTTGTTATGTAAACATTATCTGTCTTCCTTGTTTGTTTATATTGCCACGAAAGTAGCAGTCAAAAATTTTTCCCTGTTGCGTTCTCGAAGTAGTATATATGTTTGTGTTTGCATCTGCGTTGCAGTTTTGGAGCCTTATACTAGTTTACAGAGCATTAAAGGAAAGGCTGAGCACTAACTTGCAAGTACGCAAAAAATTGGAATTTTTAACTAGAGTAGGGACCATAGCACATCGATAAAAAGTACTGAAACAAGCTGGAGTAGTGCATGATATTAAATCACAGTAAAACAATAGGAAATGTTATATCCCTACTGTGCTCAAGACACCATAGCGGAAATGCATGGTAGGGATATAACACTTCTTATAGAACTTTGCGTGGGCGAGATCAAAGGAAAAAGTATACTTTAAATTTCATAAAGTACACTTTCAGCCGGCCAACAGTGCTTCATGACCACAAAGAGTGCACCGCAAAAAGTGCTTTATTCGTTCAATAAAGCACTCTTTGCGGTGTAATAAAGCACTCTTTGTGGGCAATAAAGTACAGTTGCCTACGTGCCTTAGTGCAGGCCAATAGCCTGCGGGGCTCGTGCCAGTACGACTAATCACCCACACCGGTGAAGGCTGATAGCCTCGCCATGCTGAGTGATCAATCACCCCAGCCAATACGAGTTTTACCACTGGATTGCTTTTATAGACATACCTAAATGCTTCGATGATGTGTGGGAGAAGGTAACGTTGTTGTTACGTTTGTTTATGTAAACGGACAAGTCCTGGAGATATCATGGAATTATTTCACTGTGACTCACAATAGAATCGATTGTGGGTTACAAGCAAAACCTGCCAAAATACGCGATGAACGTCTATCATGCCAAACTATGGTGAAATACGTGTGAGTTACTTTGTTAAACTAGTTCGTGTGCGTTCAGGCTGCTAATAGTTCGTGCAACGCGTGTTAATTACAAGTCCTAGTGTATGGTGAAGCTACACGACTAGAAAGTTCCATAAATTATTTAAAGCATAGCCTTGCTCGTGCTATATGAAAAATAAAGTACGAGGCCAAGCGCCGAGTATATACTTTATTTTTCATATAGCACGAGCAAGGCTATGCTTTAACATATACTTATTGTTTTACTGTGATTTAATATCATGCACTACTCCAGCTTGTTTCACAACTTTTTATTGATGTGCTAAAGTCCCTACTATTCTAAAAAAATATTGTGTACTTGTTATTTTAAAGATGTAATGATTTTACCACCAAAACCCACAATCAATTGTAGAATGAACATGTATATAAGAAATTTAATAATTTTGATTTATAACCTTTCACCGCATGGGCTATTTATTTAAAATTTTTGGAAGGACTTTTGCTGTATGCAGTAAATCTTTAAACTCTTACAAAGTTGATTCTCTCATCAAAGATAGTTCCCTTGAACTTGTTTGTTAATTTTTTTTTTGTATACTAAAATTATTATGACTGGTGAACCCATGCATACCACATCAAAAGAAAGATGGTGCCACATGCCTCAGTTATATCAATTATTGCCTGAAAAGTGAGCTATCCGCTATCAGCTATGTTCAGCCCGTTACACAACAGTATGAATCAAGAACTGTTCAAAAAGCATCTCTGCAATCGAAGTAGCCACTATGAAAAATACAGACGATTTCCATTACGAAGGGAAGCCATCGTGTGCTACCGCCAAATCAACACTTTTTGCTGTCAGCAAAAATGAATGGGACACAAAGGAAGACACTGGTAAGTCCATGAATAATGTATTGTACGTACTGCAGTATGCCAAAAGGCACCTCTCAGGCTAAAGCAACCTCGAACAATGAAAAATCAACTCGTAACCTTAGCCGTTGTTGAGTTATGCTTGACTGAAGACATCAGTAAGTCAGTCAGTTACTCAGTCAGTAAACTCCCGTTAAATATTTTTTTTAAATTTACTTAGCAACTTGTTAAAAGTATTTCGGGTCAATCTGAAGGATTTTTGGGCTTAGCTTTACCTAACCAATACTGCCTCATCATCATCTGGGAAAAATAAGGCTGGTTTTTGGGTGATGTTTTTCATGAGCCACATCCACACCTTTATGGTCCCTACTATACAGTACTATCATACTGTATGATAAATTGATAAAGCACAGGCAGGATTCAACAACTTGAGTGTTAATGTATATTTGGAGTCCGCTGTTGCTTGTCCCTTCGCAAATCCAATATCATTTCAGTTAGACATCTTATGTAGCTGCTGGTTACGTCAGATGATTGTCCTCCAGTTAAAATATAGTATCATGTTGTGTGCATGACTTTGTATTGGATACACTCTGTTACCACAAGGTACTGTTGTAAAAATTGTCATAACTAACAAACTCTCTTAAAGGGGCATGATAGAATCACCTTCATAATGACAAAAGATTGTTGACATTATTATGAACACGTAAGATTAAAAACTGCTATATTAAAGATCTTGAGTACTTGGCTCAGATTTTTTCCAATAAAAAGTAATAGTCTGATAACTGAATAATCATACAGTATGATAGTACTGTATAGTAGGGACCACAAAGGAGTAGACGTGGCCCACGAAATAACATCACCCAAATACCAGCCTCAATTTTCCCAGACGACAATGAGGCAGTATTGGTTAGATAAAACTAAGCCCAAACAAGCTTTCAGATCGACTCGAAACACTTTCAATAAGTTGCTACAGAATTTTTTTTTTTTTTTAAATATTGAACAGACTTTTCTACTGACTGAGTAAGTAAGTAACTGACTGATGCCTTCAGACAAGCGTAACTCGATAACAGCTAGGGCTACGACCTTAATTTTTTCACTGTTCGATGTCGCTTCGGCCTAGAGGTGCCTTTTAGCATACCGCAGTATGTACAATGCATTCTTCATGGGCGTGTCCTCCTTTGTGTCCCATTCATCTTTGCTGACAGCAAAAGTGTCGATTTGGTGGTAGCACGTGATGGCTTCCCTTGAAAACGGAATTGTCTGTATATTTCATAGTGGCTACTCTGATTGCAGAGGTGCTTTTTGAACAGTTCTTGATTCGTGCTGCTGTGTGATGGGTTGAACATAGCCGACAACGAAGCGTAATGGATACTTCACTTTTCAGACTATAATTGATATAACTGGGGCACGCAGTGCCATTTCTTTCTTTGGTATGCATGGATTGCAGAGGTGCTTTTCAAATAGTTCTTGATCCGAAATACTGTGTAACGGGTTGAAAATAGCTGACTATGAAGCGTGATGGATACTTCACTTTTCAGACGATAATTGGGGCATGCGGTACCATAATGCGTGGGTTTACCGAGTCATAATAATTTACCAAAAAAGTTAGCAAACAAGTTCACAGAAAAAATTTGAATTTTCAACTAGAGTAGGGACTATATAGCACATCGATCAAAAGTACTGAAACAAGCTGGAGTAGTGCATGATGTTAATCACAGTAAAACAATAAGAAGTGTTATATCCCTACTGTGCTCAAGATGCCATAATGGAAATGCACAGTAGGGATATAACACTACTTATTGTTTTACTGTGATTAAAATATCATGCACTACTCCAACTTGTTTCAGTACTTTTATCGATGTGCTATGGTCCCTACTCTAGATGAAAATTCAATTTTTTTTCTGTGTACTTGTTGATGTTGTGTACAATTCATATTGGTGTTTATATAGAGGTATTTGTTATATATGATTGTGGGTTCTAATTTTATTTTTGTAAATGGAGAGATCGTGTATGGAAGGAATGGTACTTTACAATTGGCTGATTAAAATTCTATCATTGCTGATTTTATCAGGGGCAGGGTTATATAGTACATACGAAATGCTATCAAGCTTTGTACACTAAAGTATACATTTGTTATGTCTTAATGGTGTGTGTGGAATTCAAGCTATCCCACAAGCGGACATGCCTGTCTCAGGGTAAGAGCATCATTCTACCATGCAAGGATCTATTCGTTTCAAGAATATTTCTGCTGCCATGCTGCCCAAAGAAAGAAACGCATCTTACATTACTCTTCACTGAGTATTTTGATCAGCTGGCTAAATCTCTATTGTAATGTTAGATTCAACATGTTTCAATTGGAATGCAAGTGTTCGTGCGAGTACAAAATGGTTGCCTGGTATACAAAATTGTTCACAAGATTTAATAATTCACCCGTTCATTGCTTCACATCACAAATATTCTTTTGCGTAGAAAAAATAATTAGGTAGTATTATCACGCATAAAATTAAATTTAATAACATTTCAATTCGTGGGAAAGTAATATAATGAGGTGTTGGGTATACTATGTTTTCAAAGGCCTCCAGTATTTGTATGGCCTTTTCCAAAAAATACATATATGCTGATTTCGATTTTGTGAAGTGTATAACAATGAATTGTTTTTATGGTGGCACTTGGTGAATTTGATTGTGGGTTTGAATTTCTTATAGAACATAGAACACTTTTTACATTATCTGTTTTATAACTTAATAACTTGACTTGTGGACATTGTAAATTACCCTTGGAATGAAGTTCTGTTTCGTTGTAAGCTGTCATTGCTAAGAAAGAAAGAACACCAAAATAGTGCATCTTAGGTTTATAAATTGAGGTTTTTTTATTAACTTATTTACAGTTTTTGTTATAACAAAAAACAGCATAATATTCAAACAGCAAACAGCGAATTCAAGATACAATGCCCAACTCTGCAAGTATCGAAATCGACACAGAGTTTTTCCTTATTTTTGTCTCAAGGGCAATACAAAACACAGTATTAAAACATTTATTATGAATATAATGCTATTGTGAATATAATGACATCATGTATGAATTGTATGTAATTAAGATTTGGTTTTATGATTGTGGGTTTTAGTTAGAGCGTTGAAGTTGTGGAAAATAGAGTTCCGTTTACTTTATTGTACGGTAAAATAATATTGAGGAATTGTGTACATAGGTTAGCACCTTTCAGTGAAGAAACCTGACCAGAAACCAGCCTCACAATACCTTCACTTTACTTTGAATCCCACAATCAAATTTCATGGGTGGTGTTATAAATATTATCGTAAACATCCTAGTCCATCATCCCATAATTACTGATAGGATTTGTCCTTTAGAAAATTTTTGGCAAGTTTCACTTCTGTTGACGTGTGAACTTGAATCACATAAACGGTAGACACACACACTTACATACACACGCACCTACGTGCAACACACACATGCACGTACACACAGAAGCACCTACATATGACACACACACATACAGCGTTGTCGATTATAGTTATCCACACTTCAGGGAGTCACCTTGTAAGAGATTAAGGATTTCAGCAAAAGTCTTGCAAAAGTTCTATCAGGATACGAATAGTGTAATGGTCACTTCACCTTCCTGTAATCCCTAAAAATTCCTGATTTTCTTGTATATTCATTCAACCCATTCTGAGGACACTGTAGATTACATTGAGACATTAGCCCTTAAACCCGCAGCTGTTTTATAGAATGCAAGCACTGAAAACGCATAATCCAGTAAACTGGATCACATGCATTCCTTGTAAAACTAAACTCTATAACACAAAAACTGTTAAAGCTATCTAAAAACAATAAATACCATCTTACTCACCGTTAAATTTTGGTTTGAATGATCCCATACTTTGCTGTGTCCATCCATACTCGCTTCACTTTGAAAGAGTCAAAGAACTATCCCTCCGTCTTCCTCCTTCGCGTAACGATGTACAAAAGGCCATAACTCAGTCAAAGCAGAGTGATTTTACTAAATCGAAGGCCATAAATTGCACAGTGTGTATATGTGACCGAATTTGACAAAACAAGGCTTCCACACACATCCACTTTTATGACTTTGAAGTACCATAACTCAATGTAGCAGTATACCATTAGTCACACATTTTGACCTGGTATTGTACTATGCTATGGAAGGACTTTGTGAAAATTTTAGGCCAATAGCTTGTTGAGTAGCCAAGTTACAGCTGATTAAAGTCAGAAAATTGGATGTGTGTGGAAGCCTTGTTTTGTCAAATTCGGTCACATATATATTTAGCCTATCATACATTATACATATTAATACATTAAGTATTTTTAAACCAGCCGCATGCCCACAGCTGGCTAAAGGCCAGCTGTGGGGGCGCGCCTGGTTTACTGAAATTGTTTTCGTAAAAGTGTGTGTGTGTGTGTACCTATCTACCTATCTATGTTTGTCCGTACTCACCCACGTGAGCAAAGTCGTTAAATAATGGTAAAAGCAGCTTTTGCGTAAGAAGTAAAAGTGAAATGAAGTCTGTATTAAACTTCTGCACAGGTGAACTTTGCTCTGAGGTGGTTTCTTATCGGCGGACTGAAATACGGGTGTGGTGACTTTTCTCAGGCTTTGTAAACTACCTTCCCTTTGAGGTTTTCAGGCGTTTAACGACTGAAAAACAATGGTGCAGGCCTCGTACACTACCAGGAATAGCCTATCACTTCGAGTTGAAAGGGGGCGTATCCCTTACGTACGCGAACGAAAATGAAGAGTAGCTTTGAGGCTTTGTCGACAGAGTTTGTGGGAAAAAACACGATAGTCAAACTATAAAACAGTTTAGAAGATACTTCTGTGCGTAATATATTGGTTAAAGCGGTTTGTTTAACAAGCGCTTCCTTAGCAGTGCATAGCAACGTAATTGAAGTTTAATGTTAATTGATTCTATTGATGCATTTAAAATGTACAAACGACATCTTGAGCTGTTTTAACAGTCTTTTCAAAGGTCTCCAAATTGTTTATGACCTTTTCCAAAAAAATTATTGAAATATCTTATACACCATTGGATTACCTAAAAAGAGCTGTGAACTGGTTTTATAGAAATGCTTGCTAATTCTGATTGTGGGTTTTGATTTTGCTTGCATTATTCCAGTTGCTGGCCTTGTATATGCTCAATTACACAATAGTTGTGCACTGGACCAGTTATCACTGCATGAGACCTCTCCGTTTCACTACTAGTACTACTGGCAGTGAAACACTTACATGATACGTGGAATTTATTCTATGGGCAAGTCATGCTGTAGGTTTAAGTAAATGTATTATATACACAAGTATCATATAGTTTGCTGTAAAATTGAGACCTTGAAGTATGTTGTACAAGCACTAACATGATCTGTGTAATAATTATAGCACGGTTACAAATGATATGACAAAAATATACACACAAGGGCCCTGCAGCCCTCATGCGTATATTTTTGTCATTCATGTTATAACTGTTATATTGTACATGAGACAACTATAGATAGCATTTTATAGTGAAATAACACCTGTTAAAGATTGAAATCAGTAGAAATCCTTAGACTCTTTAGTGGTGCCGTGCCCATATACTAGCGATTAGTGAAGGAGACAGGAGTTCATCAAAATTCTTCTCCTTGCTCAGGTGAATATTTTTGGTTTATTTGGCACTTGTTATTAGAGACTTGTTTACCCTTTTAGAAAAATTTTGTGAAATGTGTGAAGTTACACCATATATTGTGCTTTGCATGGGAGGATCAAAGCGATGCCGCATATCGTATTATACATACACTACCAATCGTACTGTATGACTCATATACAGTATAATTATACAGCTAATTGGGCAAGTGCAGCACACTTGGGCAAATACAGTACAGTTATGCGGAGAATTTATTTAAGGAATGTTTTGAAAACAACACACTGTAAATCGCTAAAACCAGCCAAACTAATCCTACAAGTTCATTCCTATGGCTAGGAATAGATTGTATAAACACTTACTGATCGTCTGATCACGAAGCTTTTTACACGACTCCATTAAGACAGCACAATTGATCACGTGCATGTCATTGTAAATCGCTAATAGTCAAACTAATCCTATTTGTTTGTTCTAAGACTAAAAATAGATTATTTAAACACTTACTGATATTGTGATCACCAAAACTTGCAGCGGTTTGAGTACTACAGAAAATCTTTCCAAGCCAGATGTTTTACAATTAGTAGCCATAGCACCGAGACTGTGGTGATAATTTTACTCACATTTACACATTATTCCATACAGCTAGCAATATTTTGAGTATTTATTGTGATACTATTGTATCTTAATTAATAATGTAATAATTATTGTAATAGGGAATTATCTACTTTTACTCAACGTGTATTTTATAGTCTAGTATCTAGTGGGTTTGGTTTTATAGAGCTGTCTGTTTATTTTGAGTGTTTGCTAACAAGACCATAATATGATATACAGCTGCATGTCAGACCTACTGCACATCTTCAACTTGTATCTTTCCAAAAGATGGGTGATACGATGCCAAAAGTATCGATACTACCAATACGATACAATTCAAAATGAGTATCAGTACTTGATACCAAAAGGGTCAATACTAATATAGGTAGCTCACATAATCTATTAGTTAAAAGTTTATTGTAAATGGAAAGTGACTGCCATTTGGATGATAATTTAATGCTTGATCGAGTCATGTTAACTAGCAAACCACTTGTGTTGTATACCAAGATGCCTTCACTTCAGTAGCTTTGAGCCACTTTGGCATTGTATCATATCGATACTTTATAAGAAAGTGTCGTATATCAGATCAAATCAAAATCCTATTATCGCCCATCCTTAATCTTTCCAAAGGCATCCAGAAAATGTATAACCTTTTCCAAAAAAGTAAAGATATCACGTCATTGATTAAATGCCTAGATTTCTATTCATAGAGTTAAGATTTTTTTAGTATCCTATCCTGAGACCTTTGCAGTATCATTTGTTCAAAACGATCAAGCGTGCAGGTAATCTATAAAAAAAAAGTTGTATTCTCTGTCCTGTATAACAAACAGTCATTTTCACTTTGTGTTATTCCTATACACCTCAAATATAGTGAAAATCTATCCACTGTTTTTAGGAAGCAAGTGTTGAATTTTGGATGGACGAGCATTGGTAATAGTCTGGGAACCAACTTTCCTGTCTCTGTCTGGGTAATTACAAGTTAAAAAAAATTTTTTTCAAATGATTGTGTCCCATTACCACTTGAATTAGGGCCCTGATAAGAAAAATAGTTCCACACGATCAGAGAATAGTGTCCAACACCAAACCAGCACCATCAAATTATACTGAAAATTGCTAACAGCTAGTGCAAACAAAATGGTAGAACCATTAAGCTAAGCGTGAACCTGAAGAGTCAGCTGAGTTTATGTTTTGGCACTATTTCCTGATCCAGCTTGGTATTTCATAATGCTTTTTGTGACTGCAAATATATAAGTGCTGTAAAAAAAATCTGTATTTTCTTAAAATCTGAAACCCACAATCATTTGCTGTAGGTTAGTCTATATAAGTAGCCCCATAGACAAGTCTTGTACTTTCTTGGCTGCCGACTCACTACCGTGTATGTATGTATGTATAGTAGTATTTACGGCATTTTAAATATTTTTTGGAAAGGCCCTCCAGTGCATGTTTTTCTGGAGGTGCCTGAATAAACAAACAAACAGATCAGTAAAGGTGAACTTCAGGGAGGCGGGGACGAAAAGACCACACGTACTACAAAGCAGTAACAGAAATATAACATGATCATACTATCTGTTGAAAGTAATAAATCACACAATAATGGTTGTACTGTAATCATTGATGATTACTGTTAACATGAAAGTCATGACCACCACACATCGCCATCACTGTAAATCTAATTACTCCATAACAGCAGCATTTTTATAATTGTAACTAACACCATTGTAAACAGCAAACTGAGTAGAATTGAAATAAGTATCGCACCCCAACGTGCCCCTTCCTCTACTTTTGTACAGAGACTTATTCAGTTTTCGTGAAATATTTTTAGTACTTGCACAATATTCATTACACATTCACGTGTCATGACCTACCCCCCCTGGGTGAACTTTGTTATGTGTCATTTTTGATGAATTATTTTATAGAGTTATTTTCATTATCAACAAGCTAAATTAGTTTGTTTTCTGTAAGCTATGGCATCACAGGAACTGGAAGCAAACAGGCTAACTCCTCCCCCCACTTAACTAATAAATGAAAGATTGCGATACTCTAATAGAGCAGTCAACCATCTAATAGATATGCTAACATTATGTAGCTATTTAAGTTTTTGATTAAAACAGTATGTTCAAGACTATCTCAGGGCCACTTAAAATTAAAGCTTCAGGTGGGGATGTCCCCATACCTCCCACAGTGGCATACATTTCCGTTGTACAGTTAAACAATTCATGCACAGAGAACTATAACCTTACACTATAATAATTAAGTAGATTGCTCTTGTTTTATTGTGTCTTGTTTCTTGTTAAATGTGGAAGCTACTAAATGTCAATATTAACTGTTTTACAAAGTAGCCCCTTGTTGCTTGTTGTATTTTCATGTAAATGCAAAGTAGATAGTATAGTTTTATAGTAAACTTCATCTTATTGTTTATTCACTCATAGTTATGATGGATGATATTGCTCAAGGCCTCAGTCAGGTTCACAGTGACAGTAAGGATCTACAACAACTACAGTTAGACAAGAACAAAATACAGGTTATTACTTGTGGTATAGTCTTGTTATATTATTAGTAGTGTGCGATATAGGATATTTTCCTATCACGATTATTGCATCACAATACGATATATATCACGATATACAAACTCGTCACTCATCTTGTGTGTTTACACTGATGACACTGATGTACTAGAAGTACAACACAACATGGTACATGACTAGCATACAACATTGCAAGCTCTTTTACAATGACATCTTTGGTACATTTTTCTCAATTATAGCTAAAATCTATACCTTGGTTTACCATAAATCAGGAATTTTGATGCAACATATTTTCATCACTGGCATAATCAACAAAAAAAATTGACACAATTACTATAGATTTATATTTGTATGCACAAACTGTTCTTATAGTTAAATACAGGTGTACCATTATAAGAAAACAAAACCGATACGATACCGATCTGATATACCGATATAACTAAGTGTAGCTATTTATATTTGAGGAACCACATATGCCATGTTCAACTTTATTTTAACTACTGGAGACAGTCTTAGGATCATTGGCCATGCTTGGTTACCCATGGTGGTGTGGCCTCTATTGACAGCTCAGACTATAAGGCACCCACAAATATTTTAATATATGCCCCTGCCAAGATTAGTCTGGATTACTCCGCATTTTAATGGCTTGTAGAGATGGCTGGTTGTTTCATGCTGTGCTCTTGGTTCATCTTATTGCTGTTTCCCCAGGCCCACCACTATGAGTGTTTGTTGTATGATTGGTAAGCTTTGTGACAACATAACAGTAATTATGTGTGTACTTAGATGGCTTCTTATAGCATACAGCTTTTATACAAGGAAGATAACTACTGTTTCTCACCCTTGTTAACATGCCTTGATCATTGGACAGTGTCCTGAAGATATTTCAGTTGTATATTGGTGTATCGTATCGGTTTTTAGCAGCAATATCAGCTCCACCTGATATAGTTGAAATTTCTATATCAGCCACCAATACAATATGTATGGGTATATCAGTACACCTCTATAGTTAAAATAATTTGTCGCAACGACAAAAATTTTTTGATGACGTTTACTGATTTACGGTATATCATGATACGAGGATTCTATATTTTATCACTATATATCATGTTACTTTTTGATGTGATGAACTAAAAAGTATAATGGAAAATGTACAATACTTTTGTGTTATAATACAAAATAAATTACATATAATTTTGTAGTTTACTGTTAGCAAACATTCTGTGACCATGTCCTGCACCTTATAATGCCTTCAGCCCATTATAGTACATTCATCCTCTTCATGTATGGGTCATTGATTTTAGCCTTGATCTTGTATGTATGCCTAACTTATTTTTCATCTATATAGTTTATTTTAATGTTTTAGAATTTTGTGAAAACAGCCGGTTCCTGTTCAGCGGGTCAAGTTTCTAAACAACAAATCAATGTTGCTCCTTATTTTCAAAACTTTAAATGCAAACCCACGATCAATTGTAATGCATGCAAATATAAAACACTGTCACAATTATACATCTAATGGTAGCAAATAATAGTTTTCAATAATTTTTGGAAAAGATCAAACACGTTTTGGGGCCTTTAAGAGGGACAACAACTACTAGGGTAGGGTGTTAAGATATTTGATACTTTATTGACATGGCTAAAAATCACATGAGCTCTGTTAACCTTTCAAATCCGGTAACTTTTCAAGTATGTATTAACGATAGAAAGTTCCCACAGATACTACATTAGTCACCATGAACTCCATGATAAAATGGTACAAAGCATCATTGTAGTCAAGTACAGTGCCTTTCATCACACCACTTAGAAAACAATCTTCTTTATCAAATGTCTACCGTGGCTGTACACTACTTCATTAAACAAGAAATATCTTCACCATACTTGGTGCTTTCGCCTAAAACTAAGTACTATTAAAATCCTTACGTGCTACAGAATCCAGTGCTATACAATGGATCACGTGATCTTATAATAGATGCTTGTATCATTAAAATGGCTGTCAAGTTCCAGCAAAGACAATGTGTGCCTCTTATTGCTTCATTTCAAAAGTACTCTTAGTGTTGTATGAAACGTAAAACTGCAAGTTGTCTTGGAACAAGCCATCCTGAAACGTTCGGCTCTATCACCCACAATTGATGTTAGAAACCTGGCCTATATAAGAATTGCAGCTGTCTTGTGAGACTCTCCCCACGTATTAGGTGAGTGGTACATAACAGTTATACAACGCACACTCATGCTCTGCCTGCATGCATGAATGCACTCACCTTCGGGACTGACGGTCCTCAGGCTTGTGCGTTTATATCAGCAGAGCACTCGTGCCCATTGTATAACTATATAATATGGCATTTCACGTCATATTGCTAAAAAGTGTATGACCTTTTCCAAACATTTATAAAATGGAACTTTAGTACAAGATGATTGGGATATTGCCACTGAAGCACTGTGAGTTTTATAAGATCACTGCATTTTATAGGATCACCAGCTACATTCACTTGTGGGTTTGAGTTTTACTAATAGTACTATTGATAGCTGAATATACTTGCAAAGGCCTCCAAAAGTGTATGACCTTTTCCAAAAATTGAACATTTATTAGAAAACTAATGCACAGTAGTGTAGATAGTAGTTTTATAAGTACACATGTCGTAATTAATTGTGGGTTTGAGTTTTGTAAACAATATAATTATAATCTTGCTCTAGTGTGTACATGTCAGTAGTGTGCGTGTAGCGTGTGTGCGCGTGCATAGTGTGTGTGGTGTACACATATTTTGTTGTACACTTATGTATGTAGCTCCAATTTATACTATTACATACATATCCTAGTTTGCTAAAGTGCCAACCTGGATGACAATTATCATACAAATTATTTAAAATAGATTAATAAAATACAAAAGTTACCACACAGAGTAGTAGTTTGTGCTGTGTGTTATTTTGTATCTTTTCTTCCAGGTGCTTCTTCTGCCAACAACTGCTTCCTTACATAGCTGATATCTGTGGAAAGATTATGAATAAAAATGAAACCATACAATTTATTGTACTTCGTGTATGTATGTATGTATGTGCAGTGTTCAAAAATTGGTTAGAAATTGGTCAGTGGTGATAACAGGGTAGTAATTTTTCTGTTAACATTTTTGCCCAAACAAAATGAATTATGGCCAGAAAAATACAAAAGACCAATGGCTGACTCTTATTCTATAGTATTGATTTATTGTCCAGAAATCAAAGTTGGATGTACACTGTGTATTAGGCTACGTGTGTACAATATGTAAACTAACAACTTTAGTCTCCAGAAGTGTTTAAAATAGAATACTAAGTATACATATAAACTACTTATGCAATCCCATATACTATGGAGTCAACAGAAAACAATGATAAACACAAATACACACAAAGAGGTATCCTCTTCACAGTGGCGGATCCAAGGGTGAAAGGCACATGCCCCCCCCTCCCCCCCAAAAAAGAACAAACAAAAAAGATAGAGATACGTCTGACTCTAATAGAACATTCACACACAACGCTAACTAGCATCTACAACTATCCCATGCATGCATGGACACACTTAGCTTGCTAAGGACATAACATGGTCATGTGTATACCATTCTTTAGATACCCATGACTACACTTACGTATCTCTACACTCTTGATCAATCTAGAAAGCAGTATGATTTAGATAAGTATTTGTGCATAAAACTATAACTCTACATCAAAATTTTCAGTCCTGAAACATATCAAAATTATAGCTTCTGGGGGACAACCCCTGCTCTATCTACCTACTACCCTAGTGTACCCCCACTCACCAAACCCTGGATCCACTCCTGCTTCACATAATTCTCTATCATGTTTTTTGTTACAAGTAACACAAAAATGGTTTAATATATTCACTGTTTTCTTCTGCTTATAGCCATTCCATAACTTTGCCTCGCTGTATAATTCTATTTTAAGCCACCACACAATTTACGTACTAACTGCCACTTGTGCAGATACCAGTTCTCTGTGACAAAGATTTAGCTGGACAAGTTTCTATGGTGTAAACTACTTTTGTTTGATGGCTTGTAACTTCCCAGCCTACTAGTCAGCTCAACCCAAACATCTGTACTACAGCTACAATGAGTAAACCTCAGGCCCTGTAGTAGTTCCTTTGCTTTGCTATCCAACATGATGTATACAAAAAGCAACAACCACAGTATCGTCACATATGGTCACCTATAGGTCACAAACTTTCACACTCCTCACACAATCTACTTCAAAATAGCAACTATAAGGTTTTATGATTCAGTACTATGAGCATGTGGATGTGGTGAGTAATAGTGGAAATAACGTTATACCTTATGGATACATATGCAGCGCTGGAGGTACTGAGCCTGCTGGAATTGCAAGAGTTAAATGACCGGGAAGAACAACGCCTTAGTTTTTAGCCTCAGCGGACTGTGACAGCAAGGGCTTCTATGATAAAAGTATAGGAAAATATATTGATAGTGAAGGGGAGTACATAGATCAGTGAATTGAACCGGGATATATTTATGACCATTGTCTACTGCTTTGCTATTTAAAGTGCAACGATGTCCTTTACCAGCTGAGCATGATTCAGTGCTCCTTCTTAATTCAGATCTCAATAGCTCTGAATCGCGTGGGGCTATAGACATGTATTACCTATATTAGACTTGTATAGACTAAGCCGCTCTTTCTTTAGTTGAGAGAAACTTCAACAGCGATGATAACCTCAGTAGTTCTGAATCGGGTAGGCAAAAGTATTAGAGGCGTATTATACATAGCTACATGATATTAGACCTGTACAATTGTATAGAGGGAAACTTCCAAAAGGAAGAGGTCAAAGTACTTCACGAAGGAGGGGCAGACTAGGGGTGCCCTAGAGCTGGAGGTAGTGTTGCCACATAGGAGGGGTAAGGATAGCCCTCAATTTGCTACACAAGGAAGAAGTCTTGGTGCTTTTACCAAAAGACAGCCACAGTGCTTCACAAAGAAGAAGAGGTCGAAGTAGTTCATAAAGGAGGGGCAGGCTAAGGGTCCCCTTGAGCTGGAGGTAGTGTTGTCGCACAAAAAAAAGAAGTCGCAGTGCTTCACCAGAAATCAGCCACAGTGTTTCAAGAAGAGGTAGAGGCCGAAGTACTCCACGACAGAGGGGAATCAAGTATGATGTAGTGTTGTGACACAAGGAACAAGTTGCACTGATACACCAGAAATCATCCACAGTACTTCACAGAGAGGCTGGGGGGAGCAGGCATACTTCTTGAACACGAGGCAGTGGTGTTACATGAAGTAGTCACACAGTAAGTGTTGCGGGAGAAACTAAATGGAGCTGTAAAGAATCACAAAAAATCAAAGCATGCTGATAATTTTCTGGTCCTTTGACTGGGCTTTATGGATGCAAATGTTGTGAAGGGACTGTCTTGGTCAATTTCTATCTGTAGAAATTTTTGATGAGTTGCAGTTGCAAACTAACAAGTACGTAGAGTAGACAAGCAAAGTTGTGCCTCTAGAAATATTACATACCCTTCATCACCAATAACTAAAGAGGGTCATATTGTAATTACTGCATGGAACCATGAATGACTTAGATTAGGTCATTTGACCAATATTCTTTGTAACTTGAAAGCCCTACCAAGACCATTGAAATAAAAATTATGTCAAGAGATTGTATTATTGAAATCAAAAGATATTTGCATCTAGTGGTTAACTCAGTTACTTCTTTATCTACAGATAAGCTATGGAAAGCATGATCAATGATTAATTTACTTCAGGAAAGAACCCAGAAGATGTAAGACCCACATCAATAAATCTCTATTGATGAGAACATGATCAGAACTAAAACTGGTTCTCTTTTTGCAGTATATGCCTAAGAAGCCTGTCAAAGGGGCATAACGGTGTGAATAACTGATGATTCTGCTACTGGTATATTGATGCATATACTTTGATATATTATGTACATGGACAACTTCCACTCAAGTCTGGTGTTATTGGAGGATTTGGTAGATGAAAGCACTACTGACATGACACAGGAAGAATTTCCCAAAAATTTCTTATATTTCACCAAAGCCTACCAGAGGAACATGTCATTTCAGTACTGTAGAAATATGATCGCAATTTGTTGCTATGGCAATCATGATATTTTACACAGATGTTGGTGATAAAACCACCAAAGTATCTCAACATATGGCAGCAAGAGTTCATAATATATTAGTACTGAATATACCCCATACAAATACACTGCCACTAGTATTGCCAGTAAACTATTGCATACTCCAAGATTTAATTAACACGCGGGGATGGATGACAAGATTGCTTATACATGCTGAATGGAAGGTGGCTAAAACTCCTCCAAGTGACCAAATGATGCACCTCAGAGGAGCGATAAAAGGCATCAAATACTGGAATTACCAGGACACTCTATGAATGAGCTTCATCCAACGCAGATCAGTTCATATTCATCGCAATTCATCATTTCTTCTTCCAGGGAGTTGTGACATATCAGCCCCTCTATTAGATAAATGCTCCCAGACTCACATGGTAAAGTGTGTCTAAATGATCATGCATGCTCAACACTCTATCGAAACTTTGAGGCTTTAGACTTTGTCAAATTGTTCCCTCATGATATGTGTCTGTTTCCAAAATTCGGAGGGGCACATGTCCCTGACCCCCTAGATGGAACATGATATGTATTGCTTATCCTATCTAGTCAATACCCCACCCCACCCCTCTCCAACTGATAGCAGATTACAACTGCCCTTTCCTGGGTTAGAGTTCTAGAAAAATCACTGCACTGTAATGACTGTAATTCTGAATAGCTAACAGAATGCTTTTGATGTTCGCATTTGAAAGGTAATAGATCTCTGTCTCTGGAACACTGCAGATTATGTATCTGTTACATTGGCAACACAAAGGCATTTAACTGGATAACAAGTGCCCTACTATTACAGCGAGATGCATTGGGCTTGTTTCTACTGATGAACACTACATTTCTCGTGTCACAAGCAATAGTGAAGGTACAACGAGAAGATGTGGTCTATTAAGTTAGACATCGAAACACAGGGTTCTGTAGAATTTAAAACTCTCAGGCCCTGTAGTAGCTCCTCACTTTGCTCATGCACCACAACACAGGATACTAGGTTTCCTGTGTTTAAAAGTCTAACAATTATGTAAAACCGTATTTTAGAAACCTAACAAGTTCTGTTACAGGTATGAAAATTTGTCATGCATTTATTACACTCAACCATATCTTACGTACATAGCATTTAAAGAAATTTTTGAAAAAAGTCCAAGGTATAGAAATGAGAAAGTGTTGAACAATACTTTAGTACTGTAATCAACTAACAACTACAAAATACTGTTGTGAGAATATACCACTAAAGCTGAGTCCTCTAAACATATTTTTTTGTAGACTCACATAATATTTATGCATAGCATTTATTACATTTACTGCACAATTCCATTATTTAATAACTATTTTGAAACACTCAATTCACACTGCTCAATACAAAAATGGATAAGTGAGCACAGTTGATCTTGAGAAAAAATACTACACTGAGGATGACGATGGCAGAGTCACCAACTTCCACACATGAAAACTGTGTCATATCTTATAGTCTACTATGGTCAGTACTTTAGCATGTCAGAGTGCTGAATAAATTTGTACATGCAAGCATTACAAATTGTGCAATACTGCAATACCATCATAAAGAACCATATACCATTTTAAACTGCTAATATTGTACACCAAGACTTACAGCATAGTTTTAAATGGCTGTAACTTTTAGTTTGCAGTTTCTATGAACCTGACTGAGTCCTTGTTCAATTTCATCCATCACAACTGTGAGTGAATAAACAGCAAGGTAAAGTTATAATTATGAAGTTTACTACAAAAGTTAACTACAAAACTACAGCATGCAGTAAATATGACACATTAGACTCTATTTACGTTTTGGGTGGGTAATAAATCTCATATACTCCACCTTGTTTTCTAATATACTCCACGCCTTCAGGCACAATATAACATATGCTCAAAATCTAGGTTTATCCAATCGCTATGCATTGTTCACGTGCAGTGATTTAACGAGTGCTATTATTTTGTCACGTGAGGACGCATAGTTGCCATGGCGCTAGTATTATCACAAGAAAACCAGCCGCTTTTGCCGAGCCTACAGCAGAAACAGCCGTGGATGAGGTAAGTAATCTGAGTGTAATGTGAAATAGAGTCTAAAGCAGTTATACGGGCACAATGTGGAGTCTATGAAATTTATAAACCCTCAGGCCCTTAGTAGTGTAGTAGTTTCACCCATGTACTTTAGTTATTGTATTCTAGATACCGCCTCCTCCCTGATCACGTGAATTGTAAGTGTTACCTTGTGTTTTCTGTGGACAAAGTTAAGAGACTCATCGTGCTTATTGTCGTGGATCTTACATTGGTGCCGAAACCCGGGACAGACGAGATGGCAAGTAACGGTAGTATTTGTGTGCCGGAACCTTTGCAGCACGAGGACGCGAGATCCTGGTTTAAGCGCTTTGAACTGTGTGCTGCTGCTAACGAGTGGAATGCCGCCAAACAACTATTGCGCCTCCCAACACTGCTCCGCGGCCGATCGTGGGTTATCTATGAATCCCTCGGCGATGACGACAAGGAGTCTTACGATAAGCTGAAGAAGGCCATTCTGGACAGGTTGAACCCTGACTGAGACGAGCACCTCCTTGCCGCCCGGGAACAACTCTCTCAACGGCGACTCCGTGAGGGGGTAGAGAGCATCGACGAACTAGCCAGGAACCTAGAAAAGCTCCTCGATCAAGCCTCACCAGGGCTTCCAGCAGCTACCCGCGAAGCAGAACTGCGTTTCCATCTTATTAACGCCCTACCGGATGAAGTGTCCTTTCAGCTGAAGCTCCGACCTAGAGGCAACTATTCAGCTACTATTGCCAAGGCACAAGAACTCCAATTGATCTACAGTCGAAACAATGTCCCCCACCCTGTGAGCTCCATCAGAAGTGAAAGCGATCGCCTGGACACAGTGGAGAAGTCTTAGTTACAAGTGACTGAGCAACTGGCCGCCCTCACCAGCCATCTAACAGTACCTCAACCAGCTATACGCTGTTTTAATTGTGGTCGACCTGGTTACATGGCAAGGAACTGCCGTTCATGGAGAATGGTCGAATGCTTCAATTGTGGGAAGACAGGACATGTGGCCAGGGAGTGTCGGAGCCAGGGAAACGGATAAGGGGGTGCCCAGATCCCACGAGCAGGGGGCATCCCCCGAGGCAGGTGAGTACTCACACAGTCACGCATACACCATGCACAAACACACATGTACATACTGTTCCCACACTCACACACAACACCAACAGGGTGGCACACACACATGGCATGCTTAACAATCATGAGATCCTAATATTGCTTGACTCGGGGGCATCCTGCTCAGTAGTCTCAAGACTAGAGGTGTACCGATGTGGTTTTTTTGCATGTACCGATATCCGATATTGATGTCACCAAAAGAAGCTGATAACCGATAATTGATCCGATATTTGCATTATAGTTAAAAGTGTACATTTACCTACCCTACAACAACATGTGCATGTATTCATTGCTATACTCTGCCTGTGGTGGTATACAGCTTGGGTTTCTATTGTGCAATCCAGACAATTAGGCACCCACAAACAATTTTATGTATACTCCCATGAAGCCTTATACGGATATTTCTGCATTACTCTGCATTCTAATGGTTTGTGAGAAAGCTGGTACAGCAAGTTTCCTTGGTTAAACTGTGACCCTTATTTTTATTACAAGGTACTCTATAACTGCTTCATTTATAAATACTGTGATAAGCTTTCCAGCAACAGACAGTAGAATCGCGTGTGTTTATATGGCTTCTCGTAGCGTAGTGCTTGTTTCAGAGTGAATAATAAGCCACTGGCACTAAAGAGCCACATGAATAATGTAGAAAACAAATGCACAATCCGTTTATGTACAAACTATTGCTAGTGTATAAATATCGGTAGCGATATCGGTCCTCCTGCTGTTCTGTACCGATACCGATATTGGTAAAAATTACCATATTGGTGGCCGATATTATAGCCAATCCGATTATCGGTACACCTCTACTCAAGACTGCATGCTGCCCATGCACACATTACATCTACACATACAACTAGATTAGTCAATGCTGATGGGAGAGACATCACACCCTGTGGAACAGCCACATTGACAATTAGCCTGGGAAAATTCTCTACCACACACACATTTGTAGTTGTTGACCATTTATCCACGCCAGTAATTCTGGGTGCAACTTCCTGATGAACCATGGTTATGTGTTGGACTTTAAGGAATGTACGTTTAAGCGAGCCCAAAACCCAGAGGAGGTCTTGCAGTTACTGCCCACAAAGTCAACTCCTCAGCCGCTCCACACCATAACCATGGATGACGAATGCCCCCAGGCAATCCCTACACCATGCACAGGTGGCAGCTTACCCACACTAGACATGCCCAATGACATTCACCCTGCGCTTAAACACGTACTACATGAATATAAGTCCCTTTTTTCACAAGAACTTGGATGCACAAACACTACACAGCACACTATTGACACAGGTACTGCACCACCTGTCAAAGTCCCATCCCATCCCGCCCGATTCCATTTCATTATGCTGAACGAGTCCACCAACAACTCCAGGAAATGGCACAAGAAGGTATCATCAGACCCAGCACCAGTCCCTGGAGTGCTCCTGCAGTCTATGTCCCCAAGCCCTCAGGAGAAGTCAGGATTTGTGTTGACTATGTGCAGTTGAACAGTGTCACCAAGAAGGACTCCTATCCTGTTCCTAGTGCCGAAGGGCCCCAACAGAAGCTGGCTGGCAAGAAGGTCTTTTCAAAACTCGACCTCCGCAGTGCCTACTGGCAGTTCCCCATGGAGCCACAATCAATTGAGAAGACCGCATTCTGCCCAGGACCAGGTTACGGACTGTGGGAATTTACCAGAATGCCCTATGGTCTAACCGGTGCAACACAAACCTGCCAGAGAGGACTAGACAACATCCTGCAGGACTGCAAGGACTGTGTTGACAACTATGTAGATGACTGCATTGTTTTTTTCTGATGATATGAGCACACATGTAGCCGACCTTAAGAAAGTCCTCACCCAGTTATCAAAAGCTGGCTTCACGCTCCGTGGGTCCAAGTGCTTCTTTTGGAAAACCACCACCACCCACCTAGGGTTTGAGTACTCAGCTAAGGGCATTGCTCCCTCCTCAGAGAAATCTGAGACCATCTCAACTTGGCCTGTACCAAAGACCACTAAGGAACTTCGAGCATTCCTTGGTCTAGCTAATTTTTACTGCAAATTTTGCACACATTGCTAGTCCCCTTACTGCACTCACAAGCAAACATGTCCAGTTTAAGTGGAAAGACACACACCAACAAGCCTTTGATACACTTAAACATGCATTAATTAGCCCACCCATACTTGACTACCCCAGGCGTCATGACACATTCGTGCTCTCCACTGATGCATCAGACACCAGCCTCGGTGCAGTCCTGTCTACTGCCCGGGGCACAGTGATTGAGTATGCTAGTCGTACTTTAGCCAAACCAGAGCGTAGCTACTCAAAGACCGAGAAGGAGTGTTTGGCCATTGTCTGGGCAACTCACAAGCTACGACACTACCTGGTTGGAGCACACTTTATCATTGAGACCGACCACAAGCCCTTAGAGTGGTTGCAGTCAAAGCGACCCAGCCATGCACGCTCCCAGAAGCTGGAGAGGTGGGCTCTGCAATTGAGAGGATTTGACTTCTCCATTGTCTATCGTCGGGGACCCAACAACCAACACGCCGATGCTCTCTCCCACAAACCTGTCACCATTGTAGCCATCAGTAATGAACTGGATACCACAGTGATCGCATCAGCTCAACAATCAGACCCAGTACTTAAGACAGTCCTTCAGCAGATGACATCCAAAATAGCTCCAACACACTCTGGTAACTGGAGAAAGTTCCCTCTCAAGCGATATTACCAAATCTGGTCCCAGCTGACTCTCCATCAGTCTGTATTATACCGTAAAGTGAAGACTCCCACCATGCCATCTGAGAAACTACTCCTGGTCGTCCCAACTTCATTACGAAGACAGCTATTGAAGAACGCCCATGACAAGGCTGGCCACCAGGGCGCTGAGAGAACAATGGCACGACTGTCTGAAGGTGCTTACTGGGTTGGAATAGGTAAGGATGTACACAACTACTGCACACATTGTGTTACATGTCAACGCACCAAAGCGGTCAGTACCCAACCAGCTCCATTACACCCAGTAGTGGCAAGCCGACCATGGGAACTAGTAGCGGTTGATATTCTTAAGGTGCCAATGTCCCGCCAAGGGAACCAGTACATGCTAGTTGTGCAGGATTACTTCTCCAAGTGGCCATTTGCCATACCCTTGTCAGATCAGACTGCAGGCAAGATTGCGCGTGCCTTGAAGGATCAGGTTTTCACACTGGTTGGTCCTCCCCAGAGGCTGCATTCCGACCAAGGCAAAAACTTTGAGAGCCAGATCCTCAGCGTGCTTTGCAAAGCATTTGGAGTGGCCAAATCCCGCACAACACCCTATCATCCCATGGGTGATGGACTAGTGGAGGGAATGAACAGATCGATACTTAACCTGCTCCATGGTCTGGTTCATAAGGTAGAAGACTGGGAAGAGTACCTTCAGTTGCTCCTATACCTGTACAGAACAACCAAGCATGCCACCACAGGCTTGTCTCCATATGAAATCCTGTTTGGATCAAATCCTCCACATCTGAACATTCCAACATCCGGCATGATATCACATCTGGATCCACCAGACTACAGTTCTCTTATTCAGGGGAAGCTATTGGAACTCGGAGAGTTTGTGGAAGCTAATACCATAGAGATGGCCAACAAACAGTTTCAAAGTTACCAAAGTAAGGAACCTGTTAAATTACAAACTGGACAGGAAGTGCTACTGGACAACCCCGCCAGAGGCAAACTAGACCCACGTTGGACTAGACCCTGGATAGTGAGAGAGTGGAAGGGGCCTCTGAATGTGAAGATAAAAATGGACAACAAAGAGAGGGTGGTTCATGTGAACAGAGTGAGACCACTTCTGAGACCTGACTCAAGAACCGAATGCTGTGAACCAGTAGGACAATGGAGCCCCCCATTATTTCAATACTATTGTGATGACCACCCAGCCCCTGCCATTCGTTATGAGTCACCAGCCGCTCCTCAGCCTGGACCACCCATCACTACTAGGAGTGGAAGAGTTGTAAGACCTGTTGACTATTATGGACACTGACACCACACACATTTTCATGCATTTGCACAACATTGTTTATTGTAATAGTGTTTGTTTTAAGGGGGGAGGTATGTAGTAGTTTCACCCATGTACTTTAGTTATTGTATTCTAGATACCGCCTCCTCCCTGATCACGTGAATTGTAAGTGTTACCTTGTGTTTTCTGTGGACAAAGTTAAGAGACTCATCGTGCTTATTTTCGTGGATCTTACAGTAGCGCCCTCGTTTCGCTCGTGCACTACAGCCCTGGCCTTAGGATTTATAAATTTCATAGACTCCACATTGTGCCCGTATAACTATTATTTAGACTCTATTTAGGCTGTTTTGGGTGGGTAATAAATCTCATATACTCCACCTTGATTTCTAATATACTCCACGTCTTCAGGCACAATATAACATATGCTCAAAAAATTTGCTATGCATTGTTCACATGCAGTGATTTTAATAAGCGTGATTATTTTGTCACATGAGGATGCATAGTTGCCATGGCACTAGTATTATCACAAGAAAACCAGCCGCTTGTGCTGAGTCTACAGCAGAAACAGCCGTGGATGAGGTAAGTAACCTGAGTGTAATGTGAAATAGAGTCTAATGCAGTTATACAGGTACAATGTGGAGTCATTTATAAACCCTCAGGCCCTTAGTAGTGCCCTTGCTTTGCTCACGTGCTACAGCCCGGGTCTTCAGGTTAATAAATTTCATAGACTCCACATTTAGCCTGTATAACTATTATTTATAATACAAAGAGAACTTTCACTATTTTTAAACCAAGCTACCATTAGCTAGGCATTAGTTTAACAAGTACTAAACAAAATCAAAGTCTTGTATTACAATACGAAAACTTTTGCAGGCCCCCTTAAAATAATTTCAAATTCAAGTTTACCACTTTGTGAGTCTGTAGATATTCAGCGCAACAAGTACTGTAAAAACATTTAATAGCTATTCTACAAGTCAAGGTTGTTACTGCATTCTGCAGCACTCCCTTTCCAAAAATTATGCATACGCTTGTGGTATACATTTGTTAATATGTTACGTGCCAACAATGCTAATGACTGTAGTCAATCAACTGCCTCTTATAGGAGCCCTAAGAGAAACTGATTGTGGGATTGACATACATGCATAAAGACAACATGTATCTACCATAGACTTTACATGATAGCACAATAATTTTATTGCAAAGGCAAATCTTAAATGTGAATACTTCAATTACACCACAAACACGTATGTAATGTATGTATGTGTTAAACAGCTAATGCATGTAGATCATAATAAGCTTCAACATTTCTTTTCCTTATACTACATGTAAATAACATAGCAATTTAATAATCGATTAGACCATAATATGACCATAGCACTAAAAAGTTGTGAGTCATGAAAAGTTTGACAAATTATATGTACTGTATAAAGGCCCGGGCTTTTATTTCCTTCCCAGCATTTTTGACCTGACCTGTAAATGAATGGAGCCTATATTTGGGACCGTGCATTTATTTTTGACTGGACCAACTGGAGCCTGGAGTTTAATCGAATTCGGGTGGTGGTAGAATGGGATTACTGTAATGATAATTATAGAAAACAGTGATACAGTTGGTTGACTATATAAACAAGTGTAGTCAGAGGCTGGAAATAGCCATTTCATACATATCTGCACGTAAGTGGATTCACCTGGACTACTCAAGTGATTACTGGAGTACCTTCGTTCCTCAGAAGACTCTAAACTGACAAGTATGGAGAAGCATCAGCAACAAGACACAATTAAAGCCAGTTAACAGTAGACTCAAGTAATCTCCCGGGCCTCTAATTGAGACTAGGTATTTATTCCAAAGGTACTGGAAACCCCCTGGCTTATAATCGAGACAGGCATTTAATCGACTGTAGCTTTTACAAGAGGAAATATGGTACTCATATGCCCGGTTTTGTAGGTAGTGTATTATACCAGTATTACACTGGTATTACCAAAATGGTACATTGTATTTATTATACTCAGGGTCATGTTCTTCTAAACCATTTGTGCTTCAATTTTAGTGATTTCCAAACAATGCACTTTACAGCAATTACTGTGTATATATGTGGCAGTCAGGAAGTAGCAAGTAGGCAGAATAAAAACTATACTAATGACAAACTTTGTGACAACTCTTTAAAATTAGGTTTTAGCCTTCAGCATACGTATGGTTATGTACGTTCCATCATACACAATAAGGATAAGGTGCACATACGTATGCAATGTACATATGTACATACATATCCATTTTCACTTTGTTTAAAACAGTTTGAACAGAATGGACACACAAAAACACCAAATGCACAGAGACTATAATAACTAAAACACAACTCTTCCAAAAATAAAATAGCGTACGTTTGTGCTGCAAATAGGTTGGCTGTATATCCACACAAGTTAATTACACAAGTCATGCACAGCTTAAACTGTTACGCATGTGATCAACAGTGCCATACGCAGTGCTATATTTTCCTTTCAGTGCTGTATGGAAATAATAGCACTCTTATTAGTTTGATCTTTGCCCATGCAACTTCCATTTATGTTTTACGAGCTGAGCTCTGAGCTAAACAAAGAGTAAAAGATGTACATGTATGCAAATCGGTGGGCATGTTCCTAACTAGTAACATAAGGATTTGATAAATTAAAACCCACAATTAATATTACACCAGAGTTTTATAAAAACTTACCTAGTTAATTGTATTAAGTGAGCATTAAATAGGATATTTTGATATTCATGTTTTTCAGTGTTTGGTAAATGTCACACCATTTGGTAATAGTTCTTTTTTCTGATACAGCCTGTATGAATCCATAAACTGTATTTACTCAATCTACGCCACAGGGTTTCTGTTACTTTTAGACCAAAAATAAGCAATATTTGTTCCATTTTATAGTTTTCTATTGCAGGTGTATTATTGAGTGTGTGTACATGTGTATGTCTCCTTTTGGGGTGATCACCTGTGGGCTTCTAGATGTCTTCTAATTTGAACTTACCCTGCCCATGCAAACACCCTTTCCTTCCTAGCCCGTGGGCAAGGCATTTTTGATTACTGAAAACTTGTCAAAACTTCTTCCCATTGTAGTCAAGGCTTTGTATATACATTTACCAAACCACCTCCACAATTAATGAATGGTGCCGCACTCATTAATCGAGGATGTGCTATTAATGCTTTAAACCTGCCACTACTATAGCTATTCTATATAAGATTATAGTCACAACACATTGCTACTTACTTCTTCTATACAAGACCTTTCAAGTCCTTGTAGCACAACCATGTCACACCTCATGTTACATGGTCAGTTTGTTAACTGATATCCAGAATTTCAATTATGCTACAGCTGTTCAAGGTGAGAACTATAGATGGAGATGAATACTGTAGGTAAGTGAGCACTTGTAATGAGTAATTTACAAAAGTATAGTGCAAAATTATTTGAGGGTGCGGTACAATGAAAATCATTTTCAAAAACAAGGATGAAACCCTTAGAATAGTACTGCACTGTGGTACTATTCGAGGGTGTGGCACAAATTGACTAAATACAGTATGTGTCTTACAGATGCTTTGGTTCAACAAGCAGATCGCAGGTCACTTTGCGCACAGTTGAAAATTTGTGTTTATTATAATGATGTAGTAAATGGGTTATGGTAACTTACAGCCAACACAGTGTTAAATAACACTGATATTTCTTGTGTAAATAAAAAACTGAAACCCACAATACATTGTTATAAGAGCTAGTATATATTGCAGCTAAGTATAAAATAGTGTGATTACATTTCTTCTTCAAGTAGTATACTATATAGGTTAATTTTTGGAAGGTCATATTTCAAGTTTGACCTGTAGCACTAAATCCTTACTGTCATGGTGTCTATACCTGTATGCATACATGATTATTTCAATACTTATAATCCTTAAAATAACTTCTGTTATGAAGTGATAAATAACAGAGATTATTGTCGTCTAAATCAGGGGATGCCTGCCATTGAGTATGGTCATGTTATATATTGTCAAGAGTTCATAATAATATTATACAGAGGGAGGGAGAGTATCCAACACTGTTTTACCTGGTCAAAATGCACTGTGTTTAGTGATTATGCAATGTCTATCAGTACCTTAACGTATTAAATTGCTCTTAAAAGGGTGTTGCTTTGCCTGAATTACTATAACACATTAATCATATTACTATTTTAAAGAAAGCACACTAAATGCAGCACAGACTAGAGCTGAGCGATAGTTGAAATATATCGATTATTGTGATAGTAAGTAACAATCGTGACTATGATAGTATGCTATCATACTGTCATGATGAATTATGCATATCTGTGCTTAATCAAAAAAAAAAAAAAAAAAAAAAAGAAGTAAACATGATATTCTTAAAGTTATGAAAGTCCAGCAGAGCACGCACAACAAGAATTACAGCTGTAATACATAACAGTTTTTACCGATGGAGTATTAGATAAGCAGATACGTGGTGTGTAGTTGGATTATTCATGGTGAGGTTGAGTGTGTTTGATAACTAGTACAGTGGAACCTCAGTTATCCAGACCCCACTTATACAGATTCTCGGTTAACCAAACTACAAGAATGACTGCTCTATTAGAGTAGTGACCGTTCTAGTTGATAATATTCAAAACTGTTCTTTATGCTATTTTAAGGTTATTTATACACAGTTTCAGCGATACGGATTTTTCAGACTTATGGACTACCCCTGGTCCCAAGGGGTACTAAAGTTCCACTTTACATCTAGTACTATCGTGATACTATCGCTATAGTGATATAAAAGTTACTATCAATCGTGAATAGTGATAGTTATACTATCATTCAGCTCAAGCACAGACTGTGCATTTTCTGAGCATAATTTTTTCCAATGCACGGAAATTGGCACACAACAGAAGCTGCAATATTTGATGACAAAGTTCAAGAAGAACAAACGAACAAAGCCTGAGCCTAGTAGTAAGCAGAAAAAGGATGATAAAGGCAAGGGCCAAGCTTAAAACTGAATTACTGTATGACGTTTCCAAGCCAGAAGTGTCATACGGTAATTCAGTTTTTTGTTCTACAACTGTTTGTATGGATCCTGATGGTTGAAAACTGTAAGATTAACACTATAAATGTAGTAAATATGAGAGACAAAAAAAAATAGAAAATAGAAAAAAAATTCCCACATGTAAAATCGCATGCAACAGAATTCAGTAGAAAGTAATGATACTAACCCACTCTGAAGTTTATTGCTTTAGCTTCAAGTGTCTCCTTTAACTTCAAGATGGACCATTTGTCAAAACTGCATACACCACCAGTTCTCATTGACACCAACTTGTCTGTTTCCTGTAATCACCACAATAATATTATGTGAATAAAAGATTTTCGGTTTACAATGCATAATGAAATAGGTCACCTACATGATACCACTAATCCCTACTTTGGTCTAGGGTTGGGCGATATTGAATTTCTGACATGCGATTATTGCATGAGCTATTTAATGTGATAATCACAATACTGCACATGAAAATTGAATACAACCACATAGTTTCAAAAGTCAATATAACTGCTTGTTTTCACTGAGAATTAGTTTACAAACACAACTTCTTTGCTAACAAGTTAACCAAACGACGTAGTTAGCAATAATGTGTACGAACTGTATCAAAATTAATATGAGGCCTAGAAGAGAAACAAATTAGATGATAAATGTGATAAATATTGCCTATGTAATATTAGGCTATGGTATGGCTCATATACAGGTTTACTAAATCACTTAGTCACCTACACATGTTCATTTAGTAACCCGCCCTCAAGCAATTTTGTTTATGATAAATAATTATAACACGAAAGGCACACTGCAGTACTTGATAATACTGTAATACTCTTCTTCTCCGTGTCCCGCAAATAATTTTGGACAAATAGTAGACTAAGTGGCGTATCTACTTTAGCTCTAGCCGTTGCTGTGGTTACTGGTCAAATAATTGTTTTTGTGGGCGCTGTAAGGACTTCAGGAAGAAACTGTTCTGCTGTTCTGCATTGCTCTTTCATCCTACACTCATACTCTGACTATAAAGGTACATACTTTAACCCATTGTCTAAATACAGTAAGTTAGACACTGCGACCAACAGGAACTAAGCAATTTAGTAACCCCTAAGGCCCTTAGTAGCACCCTCATTACACTCGAGACGCTACAGCCTCGTGTTACTAGTTCCCTTGGTGTTTAACTATTATACGTATATTGCGAAGGCAAAATGCATGCGATAATGGTATTGCAAGCACTTGCTTTGGCGATATTGGTATTTTATTGAAATATTTCTCAACCCTACTTTGGGTCCATAACCATTCATGACCACTAGTATATATATCTTATCTGCAGACCCCTCTTTTTGTTACTATGGTTTCTTAATTTTCCTTGCGCTTGTTTATAAAATTTGCTTATATATAATTGTAACTGATGAACCCACACATACCACATCAAAAGAAAGAATTGAACCAGACATATCATAAAATAAATTTTGCATATGAAGATGCAACCCATCCATCGGTTACTGAGTGGTCATTATGCCTCATTTACATAGCATTATAAATACTGCAAGAAGTACCCTTGCAATTTAACTCAGCCACTATGGAAAATACTGATGATATCCATTATAAATGCAAAAGTCACCACATGGAAACTATAGCACAGCAAGATACCATGAATGACACCTTGTGTTGTTAGCAAAAAAACAAACAAAAAAAACAACACGGGACACAAAGAAAGACAGCATGGATTGTGCATACATTTCACAGTATGTTTAAAGACACCTGTTGGTTGTGACAAATAATCAAACACGTAGCTTGAACCATTATCAAATTATGCTGGTCTAAAGCATAATTTATACAGTTAGCTAGTCAGTAGAATATTTAGACACATTCACACTCACTGGCAGTTTAATAGTAAAGTGTAGCTCTGAAGAAAAGGAGGATCCCATGCCTTCACAATACGAACATAATCCAAACTCCTGTCTGATGGTATCTCTCACTTTACAAACTCTGTTCTTATTCCTCTTCTGATAATATTTCCTATAACAAGATGATAATTACTGTATTGCAATACTAAAATATCATCTCTATATTATATTCATACCGTAGACTCTGGTTATTAGGTGCATGCACTTACAATTTTTGGAGGAATTATTTGTTAAATTTACTATACCTGTTAAGCACATGCACTTATAAATTATGGTAAGGAATTTCAGCTAGGAGGGCATTAGTTGTACCCACCACAGTTTTCAAGCAATTTGACCACCAGTAAATAGTTTGCTTCAGTCGTGGAAACGGAAATGCTTAGAAGTCAGGTAGCTACAGCTATCATTAATACAGACGGCAGTATCTGCTAGACACGGGCATGGTGAAGCATCAAGTGTGCTGCGGCATGTCTGATTTGTTCTGACAACGTTTTGCTGCAATTCTATGTAGTACGAAGTTGCAGCAGTGATTTCAACCATATGCGCTTAACAGGCAATATGCTCATTACACAAGTTCTTGAAATACGTATTCGGCTCATATGTAGTACTTCTAAAAATCTTTTCATCGAAACGTTATACATAATCCATCAAAATTTTCATCACAGATTTTCTATACAGAAGCCATAAAGTATAGTGGGTTATTGCCCTTTTCTGAATATTTGATGGAGCCAAACCAGATATATCTACTTTAGACACCTTTTTACTGTCACCAGGTTGGCTGAAATGCTATTTGTGTTGAGAAAATCCACTTTCACATGTGTAGAATTCTTCATAGCATGACTGTCACTATAATAATGTCTAAAAATAAATTCATCAAATAATAGGACCAATTGATGTAGTATATAGTGGGCCTCCAATAAATTGTATGACCCCTTCCAAAAAATATAAAGAACAGTACGAAAAGTACCTCTGCAATCAATCACACATTATGAACACTGCATTGTATTTATAGAAGCATCTGAAACTTTTGATTGTGGGTTTGAATTTATGAATTAAAACTTTCCATAAATCATGTAGCTGTTGTTTCCAGTTTTCTGAGAGATGTTTTGTTGTTTAAATTTTAGATTAGGGGGAAGAATATTCATATAACTGAAAGTTATGTGAGGTCTAACTGGCATTCATTAGTGCTAGGCACTATTGAAATTAAATACCCAGTATTAAACATTATCAGATATACGTACCAGTATATACTTATATATATTTAGCTTATTGCTTAGGCCTGATATGAAAAGGAGATGTATCCAAGAATGTCATTCAATACAAGTAGGTATGTGCTTGTAATGTGGCAATCTCAGTGCTTGTAATGTGGCAATCTCAGTGCTTGTAATGTGGCAATCTCAGTGCTTGCTTAAAGTACAGCTTCTGGTTATCACTAAACATTGACAGCAAAGGTTGGAATACCGTATATGACCGTATTAAAGCCAGGCTCAAATACACGCAGGGGCTCAAATATACGCCTGGTACAGCTGGGGGACTGTCATAATAAACACCGGGGCTCATTTAAACGCCGGGGTGTTAATGATATGCACTGAAAGGGGTTCTAAACTCGTGTCAGCTGCTAACTATACAGTGATGTCTCATCACCAGTCTTATGATGTCTTGTCTTGTTCAACTATGCCTTCTCTTCTGGTGATGGCCATAGCGTATTTATCGTGGTCATTGTCATCTTTCTGCCCGACTTCCAATGTTTCACCCAGCAGAGGAGTCCGAATGGGTTTATGTACGTGATGGGCTATGGATTTCGTATTTCGTAGGTACTTTTACTGGCATCTGTCATTCTCAACGAGTGGCTAGTAAGAAATAAACGCCCGGGTCCAAATTAATTCCGGTCTCGTTTAAACACCGGGTCAAAAATGATTTATAGGAAATAAACGCCCGGGCTTCTATACGGTCATATACGGTATGTAACATCACACATTCTTCGAAACACTTACAAATCTCTAATAACAAATGCATAAATCAACCAACAATTATTTGCTTAAGCTAATGAGTGTATAGCCAATGAACCCTTGTCCTTTTAAAGCCCATAACTCATTAATCACAAGTGGATGAGCGTAGCACCACCAAAGTGAAATGTCTGATCCATCAAAGATTTCAACTGATTCTAATCTCTAAAACAGTTTCATCTAGTAGGGTGTAGTTATAACACAATTACTCAGGATATGACTGAAATACATATACGTATATACACTCTCCCTCGAGCACTACTCACTGTTGGGACTGGAGTTGTGCATATATTTACTCATCCCTCATAAGCATGTTGCAACCATACAATACAGCTTAAATGTGTTGACAGAACACTCTGATATACTCTGCATATTTACTTAACTTGACAGATAAATAAAATATAACAAGTACTCTACAAAGGCTGCAGAAAACCTTCCAAAATTAGAATGAATATCAGAGATAACAAAGAATTTTCAATAGTTGGCCTTTAATGTTACTATTGATTGTGGGTTTGCATATTAGCTGCAGGCTTGGTTTCTCTTGGGAGAGTTATACAGTTGCATGTTACCACATTCGAATGTCTGTCTGCTATCATAACAAAGAAATGAAGAAAAGAAAGATTATTTATGTACCAAAAGGTATTACTTGGTTAAACTAGAGATGTACTGATCTACCGATCTCAACAATTTGAGCAAAATCGGTAGAACTGATTTTCTGCTGAAGCCACCGATTCATGATACCGATCTTTCTAATCACCATTTCTTCAAACATACTAGACTTCTATCATTTCTCTGCTCCATTTACAAAATAGGCTAAAGAATAGTGCCATTTCTTTTCCTGGCATCCATTGAAACTATGAGAAGCCATATAAATATGCATAAGTTAGCTATTTTAGTTACTGAAACTTACCCTTGAACTTACCAGAGGCCCTTGGGCAGAAAACAATGAATAATGCTACACCATACTGATGATCAAATAGACTAAACTATTAGAATCTCTGCTACAACAGCCTACAAACTATTTCAGACAAGTCTTGGTAGTAGCATGCACTGAAATATTTGTGGGTGCTGTCACTGCTGATTGCCTGGGTGGTGTAATTGAGGCCACACCACCATTGGTATTGACCAGTTAGCCTAGTCTGAGATTATAAAATGCTATAAGAACTACTGATTATTATAATAGATAACTGATGTCAGATCAGCACAATATCAGTAGATCGGTAATAAATTTCCTAGATTGGATCAGTATCGGTAAAGCTTAGAAGTGTTGGATCGGTACACCTCTAGTAAAAACCATCAATAATATACAATTATTATTTTAAAAAATCACTTTAGCAACTGTCCAGCAGGTTCTTAAATGAGTATAGTGAATCAGCTTTGACAATTTGAGATGGGAGAGTACACAATGAGTTAATTGCACTGTGAAAAAAAAATCTGACCCGAGTTGAGAATTAGAGCATGATTTAAATAGTTTGTAGTTGTGGTCTCTGGTAAAGAGAGAAGGTGTAACAGCAAAGAAGTCAGAAAGAGAGAAATGTATAATTGTTCCCATGGACAATTTAGTACAAAAAATTCGGACACTTCTTATGTGTCTACATTCTAATGGTGGATGTTGCGGTCGTTGAAAGCAGTCTAGAGAACGCCTTGATGGAATCATACCGTGGTATGTCTTAGAACTTGCTCAATCTTTCTTTGATAAAGTATGTATGTATGTATGTACGTATGTATGTATGTATGTATGTAATGTGGTCTCGACATTGTGTAGAAGCATTCCAATAGAGGCCTATAACAAGAAATTTACACATGGTGATAGTTAAGTCCACCAAAAAGGAAGAATCTGGCTTGGCAATTATGTTACTAGTAAGTTAGTGAAACTTTAGCTTATTGTCTACTATAGCTCAAAGATATGTGCAGTTGCTAATATAATAATATTATTACATACGTAGATGGACCAAAGCCCACTACACACATGAATACAACTGTAAAATATTTCCATATACAAGTCGTTAATTGAATACTTTGAGATTTAAAAAAACTTATCTCTAACAATGATTTAAAAGGCTTCAGAATCCAAAACCCACAATCACTACCAAAAAGTATTCCTATAAAAACATTTGCATGGGTCCAATGGGTATTTCATCATTTATTCGCTATTCATTGTTCTTTTTTTTTTGGAAAAGGTCATACACTTTTGGAGGCCTTTGAGAATGCACAAATACCGTAAAGTTGGGTTGTTAAGTGCATGTGCTTATAATTTTCGGATAAACTTTTTGTAAAAATCATACTCTGTTAGGTGCATGCGCCTAATAAATAAGTGCAACACAGAACCACTACGTTGAATAGAGTAGTTAATAGTTTGTGCTGGTCACCACTCCAGTATGTAAGGATATTTTACTCCATTTCAGGGTGAAATCCTTTGTGATGAACAAGATTATCACTATCCAGATGGCTGATTTGCTGTATACATAGCGAAGAGAGACCTCAAGGGAGATGTACGTGCTTGAGGAAACATTGATTTTTCAGTACTTCTAACTTTTCTTGCTGTGTGTAGCTTTATCATCGCATTTGCCGTGTGCGCTTATCATCCATGGTTAATTACAAGAAATGTGTTTGCGCTTAAATAATATGTGCTTAATAGATACATGCGCTTAACAACCTGACGCTATGGTACTGTTACTCCTAAACACATTTTGTGTTTACACAATGTGCTCTGTTTTATGAATTAGCCCTTAAACCCGCATAGGCCAGAACACTGACCCAAATACGTGTGCCTTGTACACAGTTCTGTTTGAACTAGTGTTGTGAACCAGTATACAAAAACCAGTTACTAACTGGTATTGTCTAGGTCAGCAAATTACTGGTTAAAAAGATGTTCAAAGATGTTCACTAAAGTAAGCAGAGTAGTTTAGAATCTTTGCTCACGGGGATTCAGGTGCTTTGCACGAAACTTAGGCGGCATACATCATTTGTAGTTTTAGTACGGTATGCTAAAGTGTTTGTACAACTTTCTGCGTCAGTTTTTTCTTGTATACTAGTGAGGGAGACCTCTGTATTAATGTAAAATAAGCGATTGGTATTGGTAGCAGGGCGGCATGTCGGAAAAAAAGATTTTTGTACTGCCTGTTGATGTTACAGCAAGTTTTAGTCCCTTCACATTGGCCAAAAGAGCTTCAAAATCCCATAGCTGTGTTTCAACCTGGCGTAGGTTTAAATTGTGTTGATTGCGCCATGCTTATGCTGCTAAGGAATAGATTCCACGTTTTACATCTCCATAATGTGCTACAAGCTCTGTGTAAACTGACACAGAAAGTATTTTTGCATGCTTTTATAATCGGCTTATAGCATTGTTATTCAACATCTAATGGCCATACAAATCAGTATATGTGACTGGACCTGCGAAAACAGGGCATGTGGGCACAAACTACACCCCATCACACTACAGGTCATATCTCAGTACTGGAACAGAATATTTGCATTCTGTAACTTGTATCATAAAGCCAGTCAAATGCTTACTAAGAGTAGAAAATTGCATTGCCATAGCACAATGGTATAAATAGTCATGAGTGATATAATTGTGAAAAAGTAGGCAAAAATCATGTGTCCACTTAACTTGTTTTTGCAGGCCTGGTTTATAGATAGAGGAAGAGCTGGTCTACTATGTAACAGTGTTTACTATAGTGTAGCTCTCCAAACGTGTCTTCAAAAAAAAAAAAGAAAAAAATCCTTCAAACCAGAAATTGTGAGGTAAATGCCATTTCAACATCATAACATAACCTCAAAGCATGTGTAAATATGTGATTGTAATAACTGTTTTTGCAAGACAGGATGTTGATGGTCATTTTGGTACCACCCTAAAGCTTCCAGCAGGCATGCTGAGTACCATTATGTCTGCCAATACCACTGTATTACACGGAAACCAGTTAATCCGTTAATTGCCAGTTATAGGATACCAGATAATCGGTTTTGAATTTGTTATCAGGTTCACAGCTCTAGTTTGAACACTTGCATATTGAGTGAACCACATGACACATAATGTAATCACGTTACTGCAATACACAGGTATTCAAATAGAAGCAAAAAAAACACACACACACACGATGGCAAAATGAAATGGTGTTTACAAAGGCCTCCAGATACTGTATGGCCTTTTCCAAAAAATAAGAAAATAAATTACAGGCGCTTACATACCTACAGCTTTACAGTATCTCTTTTATACAACTACCTGTTGGTATTGATTGTGGGTTTTGGTTTTTTAAAATGATACAAGGTATATGGTATGAATTGATAGTACCATCATGCCATTTTGCCACCCGAAGCTGTTACAATGCATGCACTCACATTTGCTGTGTTTCTTTCTCCACTACTGCAGTGGATAGGTGATGGTGATTCACGGTAATACAAAATGAAGCTGCTAGCTATTATGAGAATCGCCTGTAATACATTGTAGTAACTGGATTGATTGCAGAGGCACTTATTGTACTGTTCTTTGTTTGCAAAGCTATACAACAGGTAGAAAATACCCAGAAACAAAGGAAAAATGGCCACTTCATTATATTCAGTAATTGTTAGTCAGGACACACATATTAATAGTTAGTTTTATGTTGCGACTGAATTGATTGAAGAGGCACTTCTCATGCTGTTCTTTAGTCATATGGGGGCTCAGTGATGTATCTGGAACAGCACAGCTAGGACACTGTATATGCTGCCTTTGTGGTGGGCATGCCCCACCCCCTCTGAATTCAACAGTTATAAAATGGCATCTGAGGCCATTTCAGCAAAAAAAAAGAGAAGCTTTTTGAAACAGATATATATATTTAACCTGTTCAGATTGAATAGTAACACTAACAACATTAGAACAGTATCTTCTAAACCGTTTTATAGTTTGACTATAGTGAAAATAAAAGTAGGGAAACAAGGGAGGTCGCATACACCTGCGGATATACTAGTGGACATTTAACTCCTAATTCAGTAATGGATATAGACTGAAATAGGGATTAAATGTCATATCTTTAGGTGTAGGTGACCTCCCTTGTTTCATTACTTTTTTATTTCTATGGTCCCTAATCAAACCAAAAATGCTTAATTAATAGTTATACCACGGCTGCGAGGGATTTTGCTGATATATACACCCAAAGCCCAAGGGCCGCAGGCCCAAGGGCTGCGGGTGTATATTTCAGTAAAATCCCAAGCAGCCGTGGTATAAGTGATATATATCACTTGGGGCGCACTCACCTAATAGGTGAAAGAACTAACGAGAACTCATCCCATTTGTTTTATACAGTAGCATCTGAAAATCGATCGTGGTTTTAAAAGCATGGGCTAATAGCCATCAAAACGTTGTCCATACGTTAAAACATCATTAATACGTTACCATGCTTCAACACGCTATGTTAGAAAACTTGCGATTGTGGGATTGAGTTTATATTGTTATCATTTTTGTACTAAGTTAAGCCAACTAACTTCGCTATTGGGACAGTAAGTAAGTTATTATATTAAGTTAAGTACTTAGAACTGTAAGTTACTAACGTATTTCAGCGTAGCAGTAGTAGTTTTTCCGTTCTGTGGTCTGTTCAAAGGCTGATACACGGTGGGTAGAAATACACATCCACAATCGCCCAAACAGTCATTTTCTGCCTTCATTATCCTTTACTAATAACCAACTAGTCCATCTTAGAGTATATACTCAGTTTAGCAACCACTACAAAATCGAGTCCCACAATGCAAAGCTCTATGTCGCTCAATATAATGAGTCAAAGCGTATCATTTCTTTGAACTGGCTGGGCATCAAAGTCATTGGCAAACTGCTTTCCCATGATATTGCCTGGGCAATATGCGAGTTAAACACCAAGCAGCACCTTTGAACGCCCACGCTAAAGTGGTATATTTTTCCTTATACTAGGAATCAATCTATTTTTGTCCAATGGCACTTATTTAATCAATCCTAACTCATTACTGAAACAAGCTACAAAGGTGAGGTTTGGCTCAGTCTGTTCACCGTGAACTGGCAAATTGATCAAGATATGTGACTGGTCCTGCGAAAAAAGGGCATGTGGGCACAAACTACATCTCATCAATCAATGAGTCATATCTCAGCACTGGAATAGTATATTTACATTTTGTAACCTGTATTTTAGCCTATTTGTTGTAGGCTAAAAATTTCATGTGATGGTATAAAAAGTTATGAGTCATGAAAGTCTGAAAAAAGTAGGTAGATTTTATGTACCCACACGCCTACTTTTCACAGGCCCAGTCGCATATAAGATTTTACCTGTACGTCTCCATGCAGGCAAAGAAAAAGACCATTGTAGCAATGAATTGACGAAAATAAACTTCATTTCTACTGCATCATCAATAAGCACCATAATTCATGTGCTTATTGCTGTATGAACACAAAACAAAGATTTTCCTTACTCAACATGAAAAAGCGAATCTGATGGTATATAGGCATTCTTAATTTGAGCTTTTTTTGAATGCATACCAAAGTGATTAAAACGTGTAAAATTTTATGTGGCACAAGCATTTTTTACCCAGTTTATTTCAATACAATGTTTAATGCTAAAATATAATTTTGCAAAAAAAGACTAATTTTTGCTCAGCAGGTCACATATTGCTTAATCAGTGAAAAGCGTTTCTATAAACCAAAACCCACAATGAATTGTGACAAGTGAATTATATAAGTGTACTATTACACAGTGTGAAGTTATGATGATGATGATGTCCCAGAACATGTTCTTCCTGACATGCTAAGTGTAGTATGTTGGAATTTTTAGACAGTCATATATTACAGTATGTTAATATGTGACTTGATTTAATTGTATTTACCTGAGTTCCTTCAAAAGCTAGTAATGTAGGTGTATTAATAATTCTGTATCGCGTTTTCATGAAGTCTTATAGCTTGGGCCAAGACTACACCTGTAATTTATTCACTGTATTGTCGCTGTACAATTCCTGTACCAACTGTCTAGCGATATAACTCCAAGACTATTCATCACAAAAGGCTGTAACTTTAACTGTCCACTCTTTTGTTACTATAGCTAATAGAGAAGCAATAAAATGGAGATCAAGGAATATGCAAAAATGGTAAGTTTTTGGTCAGCGGGTCACATATAATTTATAGTTTATATTTAATTTAGCTCAATATATGTACGTATCTGATTCATATTGTGCATCCTAAGGTGTTAAAAATAAAGCGCATTACCCAATACTATTGAGAAAGACACAAAAACATATAGCCACTTCAATAACAATACCACTTTGCACCCATTTCAACAAAAACCCTCATTTTTCATGTTTGGGGCAATTTGTGGTTTGAGGTTTTAAACTGTACGTGGTTTTTAAGGATTATAAATAAGTACAGCCACCAAATACTTCATATGGCCAGATGTGCAAGAAATCCACATGTTCGTACAAGCTTTATTTTACAGTAACAATGCATTAAACAAATTGGGACTTTTAACAGCAAAAATCTTGGTATCACCCAAAGAAACAGGGAGAGACAAAAAATAAGAGTATTAGTTTACCTCATGGAGGAAGTACAGTTCACCCTCACCCTTCTCGCAATTTAGCATTCTTCCTGGTCAAAAGAAGGACCTGTGAGATGTAACTTACCCACCATTGAATATGACTGTTTACGGTGAACATAATAGTTAGTGTAAGTTTCATCTCCATAAGAGACTACACCGATAAGTTATGATACAGTGTAGTATAAACACCTGTATAGCTTTTTTTTGCATCACTATCACTGTTACTGTATTTTGTAAATGGCTCTGGGAATGAAGTGTACAAGGAAGGTGAAGTGAATATTAACATGTAATTGGTAGTGATGTGCGATACGCCTGAAATGGTGCATCTGTATCTAACAGCTGTGTAGTCATGATACGATATTGATATGTGATACAGTGCATCCTTTGTACAAAGAAACCAAGTTTAATTAAGTGCGTGGGCGGCCGATAAATTTTTATTGTTTAGTACCAGCCATTACACCATTACACTACTATATAACAAGCTTAAGGAGTCTAGGAAACAGGTAAAAAAACCCAGCTACACTTTTAAATTGAAGAAAGCCAGACCTTCATATTTCTGTGATTGTGCAATCAAAATATCAATGCATGTACGTGTGTATTGGTATCGTGATACAGATGCAATATTCCGATATATCGATAAGTATCGCACATCACTAGTAATTGGTACAATTGCCAATTACATGTTAATATGGACGGAGCCTTCCAATTTGTAAATATAAAAATCTTTTCATTGTTAGCATTTTGTAATGTTGTAGCTTCTTAAATTTTTGGCTTCTAGGTCTGAAACTTTGTTCATTTGGCTTCATAGACAAAGGAATTGTAACAAAATATGCGAACATGTAGGGTTCTTGCAGATCCAGTCACATATAGCGTATAATTTCTCACCTTTCAATGTACATATCCGGTGCTCAGTGATCCCCAGTCAGAATTTCCTGCCATTTTAAATTCTTTTCAGGCCAATTTATGTATGTATGTTTTCACAGACTCTTCCTCAGCAATGCAGTCCTGGATGACTTCAAGACCACAGACTGTTCCCAGGCACCTCAACAAGCTTGTACGTACAACTTGATCTAAAAAACAGTAACAGCAGTGGAGCACAATACACACACATGTTCATTAATGTAGTTAAAAGTTTCAGGAAAGTGCCTATTGGTACAAACTACATGCATACGTATGTGAGGTTTCACTAAGACATACACATTAGTTAATTGGTGAATGTTAAATTCATCCACAACTGTTGTATAACAATAATAATATTTACTTTGATTCAAAATGCATATAACTTTTTGCTGATAGTAAAGTTAATATCCCAACCACTATATCGCATGATTACCAAGACACTGTCATTGACTGATTTACATTAATATCTTGACTTTATGGTCACATTTGTGACCGGATATGCGATAACCTGACATAATGGTGCAAGCTTAAATTTCCACTACAAGCCATTGATTGCAATGGGTAATATTTGTGTAATCGAAAAAATATGATCTTTGTGAAGAAAGAATCTAGTGATAAAAAGTTGGACATCATCTTATTCACCTACTCAAGGGGAGTTTGAAAATTTTGCTTTGTTCCAGTAGACTAAAGGATACATGAGTTATGGCCATTTGTTTACATCATGTCGAAGCGATTGTACAAGATTGATCTTTATCTTCACTGATTTTGTCGCTGTATGTAGCAAAGAAACGTGACAGAAGGAAAAACAGTAGCGTACTCGCCTATTCATTGTGTGCAAGTTTAACTCTGTACTGCATTGTGTTTGTAAGTTGTAGTCATTTTGCAAGCACCTGTAATTTATTTCCCAATATTTGCTGTACTATTTAAAGGCTTTCACATCTTATAAACACTCTTCTCTTATAAAGATGCATTAACTTAATACATTGACTTCGTTTTTCCCTGTACTGCTATGTCAAACGTAGTTTACCCCATCCGCTGTAAAACAACAACAACAAAAAACACAACACAAAAAAGCCCGGTCACCTGGTCAATTGGTAGGACCAGAAACATATAATCAACTTTGCAAGGCCTTACAATAGATAAAGGTGGCTATCGTTGTTGGATTCCTTATATACCATGCTGTAGAACAACTGATTGTGGGTGTTGGTTATGAATGCTCAATTTGTAACACTACCCATTCAGCACTAATTGGATACTCCTGGGGGGTGGTAGAATTGTGCTGCCTAGCTATAAATCAGTACTGTGGCACAACTACTAAAGCTTGTGAAAGTCTCAAATCAAGCTTTGTTGGATAGGAATAATAATAAAGAGTGTAAACACAGAATTGCTTGTTTAGACATAAAATACATTGAGAGTGCTAATGACCACTCTCCGATGGCTATTTGTGCTAATAAATTCAAACGTTTTGCTGCACATAATGCACACTAAGTAAGTGGTACATGTTAATGATTCTATGAAGTGTCACCTATATACTTACGTATGTGTTTAGGATATAAAACACTGGCACCCATTCAACATATAATATATATATGTAATTGCAATTCATCTTTATTCATGTGTAATTCCATTTGTTGTGCAAGTTATTTCATAACTAGTAAATCTAATAATGCAGTTATATTTGTAGAAGCACATGGGCTATCTATTCATACTCCAGCTGCCTATAATTGATACAGACCGGACTCTGGCAACTATGCCAGACTAATTCATTTACTTCAGCATGCAAGGTTGCAGTTCTATTACATACAGTTTGCGTACACCATTCTACAAGCAGTAAATTTCATGGTATTCATCTACAATGGAGAACTGAACTTCAGAAACACATGTATTCTAATATGTTGGTGCAATGACACTGTATAATGGCATGCACACCCCTGTACCGTGCTTGACTGATGGCTACTAGGGTAAGGAAGACTTTTAAAATCAAGTTGATGTTGTGCTACTTCTAAAAGCCAGGTGCCATACAGCTAGCTAACTCATCTGGAATTAATCAATAGGTTTTTGGTTATGCAATAATACATAATTAACGTATTGTAATTCTCGGATTTAATAATTCATGAAAGTTTTGTAAATTTCAATTACGTTGCTATGCATTGCTAAGGAACCGTTTGTTAAACAAACCACTTTAAACAACATATTATGCACAGAAGTATCTTCTAAACTGTAGTATAGTTTGACTATTGTGTTTTTTCCCACAAATTCTCTCAACAAAGCCTCTAGAGTTGCTCTTCATTTTTGCTTGCGTATGTAGGGGATACACCCCCTTCCCAACTCGAAGGGATAGGCTATTTCTGGTAGTCTACGAGGCTAGCACTGTTGTTTCTCAATTGTTAAACGCCTGTAAAACCCGAAGGGCAGGTAATTCTCAAAGTCTGAGGAGAGTCGCTACACCCAACCTGGTTGCCCCTGCAGAAAGGTGTAAACACCATAACATAACCTCAAAGCATGTGCTACAATAACTGTTACTGTCAACAAGGATTAATAGTGGCTAGTTTAGTACTACCTTTAAAGACTTCCTGCAGGAATGCTGAGCAATGCACCATGTAGCACCAGTTATGATTGACTTATTTGTAAGTACCGTGAACTATTCAGTATCATGAATAGTGGCTTTGGTATCGATCGTGATAATAAAATGGCGGTACATTATATGTTCTCAACACAATATGACACAAGAAAACTTGCTATCCGAATACGTACAAGACTGGATACATTTTCAAGTTTCCTAACATAGTATTAGGATGTAATATTAGCATACCCTTCACGGTGCCCTTGGTCTACACAAAAGAAAAGTTTCTATGTACCCCTTCCTTTAACACAGACAAAAACAAAATTTATTAAAAACTGACTATATTCCCTTTCCATCATGAGATTCAGTCACATACGTTTTAATAACATAAATGACTGCCCAAACATTCTATTCTCTGCAAGAATATAGCATTAATATCATGATCATCATCACTTCAATGTACACCTTATATAATGGAACTTGTTAAATTGCATCGTGGGTTTCGGTTTTAAACAAATATGTAACTGCTATGTATCCAAAAGGGACCAGTAAGAAAAACTTGTCACAATACAGGAAGTCAGCAGGATCTTGATAATAAAATGGAACAAAATTAATGCGATGATTTCAAAGTTATTTTCACAGCCTGTGAGATGATTACGGAAAAATGTATAGGAAATAAAATGCGATCCACTGAAAACCTGATTAGTTTGCATATTTCTGTGCATCATACAGTATGATAGTACTATATAGTAGGGACCACAAAGGAGTAGGCGTGGCCCACAAAATAATATCACCCAAACAACAGCCTCAATTTCCCCTAATGACGATGAGGTAGTCTTGGTTAGGTAAAACTAAGCCCAAACAAGCTTTCAGATCGACCCAAAACGTTTTTAACAAGTTGCTACGGAATTTTAAAAATTATTTACTTGACGGAATTTTCTAGTGACTGACTGACTGACTGATGCCTTCAGACAAGCGTAACTCGATAACGGCTAAGGCTACGTGCTTGATTTTTTCACTGTTCGACATTGCTTCAGCCTAAGAGGTGCATTTTGGCATACCGCAGTACGTACAATGCATTCTTCATGGACTTACCTGTGTCCTCCTTTGTGTCCCATTCATCTTTGCTGACAGCGAAAAGTGTCGATTTGGTGATAACACGTGATGGCTTCCCTTTGTAACAGACTTGGTTACGGAAATCGTCCGTATTTGTCATAGTGGCTATTTTGATAGCAGAGGTGCTTTTCAAACAGCTCTTGATCCATACTGCTGTGTAACGGGTTGAACATAGCCGACACCGAAGCGTAATGGATACTTCACTTTTCAGACGATAACTTGGGCGCGTGGCACCATTTCTTTCAGTATGCATGGATTGCAGAGGTGCTTTTTGATTCGAAATGCTACATAATGGGTTGAACATAGCTGACAACGAAAGCGTAATGGATACTTCACTTTTCAGACAATAACTGGGCACTATTTCAGATGTGGTATACGTGCGTCCACCAGTCATAATAATTATTTACAAAAAAATGTTAACAAACAAGTACACTGAAAAATTTGTGAATTTCAACTAGAGTAGGGACCATAGCACATCGATAAAAAGTACTGAAACAAGCTGGAGTAGTGCACGATATTAAATCACGGTGAAACAATAAGAAGTGTTATATCCCTACTGTGCTCAAGATACCATAATGGAAATGCACAGTAGGGATATAACACTTCTTATTGTTTTACTGTGATTTAATGTCGTGCACTACTCCAGCTTGTTCCAGTACTTTTTATCAATGTGCTATGGTCCCTACTAATTCCAAAATTTTCTGTGTATATTTAATATATAACCAGTTAAGCAAAAACCAGTCATTTTCACACATTCCTCAAATTCCATTGTATTGCTTCTCTGTTACAGTATATATAGTAAAAAAAAGGTGTGGACAGCCAAAGTTTCAGCCTTTTATGATGAATAGTTTTGGAGTTATAGCGAACAAGTTGATGTTGTGCTACTTCTAAGAACCAGGCACCATGCAGCTAGCTAACTCATCTGGGATTAACCATAGATGATAGTATATGCTACTATGAATTAACCAACTATGTATTACTATTTTACAATAGGGTAGTTTTGGGTTGTGCAATAATATTAGCTAATTCTTGTATTTCGTAATTCATGAAATTTCCATAACTCATTCAATTACGTTGCTATGCATTGCTAAGGAAGCGCTTGTTAAACAAACTGTATTTACCAACATATTATGCACACAGAAGTATCTTCTAATCTGTTTTATAGTTTGACTATCGTGTTTTTTCTCACAAATTCTCTTGACAAAGCCTCAAAGCTACTATTCATTTCGTTCGCATACGTAAGGGATACGCCCCCTTTCAACTCGAAGCGATAGGCTATTCCTGGTAGTGTACGAGGCCTGCACCGTTGTGTTTCAGTTGTTAAATGCTTGAAAACCTCAAAGGGAAAGTAGTTTACAAAATCTGAGGAAAGTCGCCACACCCGTATTTTAGTCTGCCAAAAAGAAACCACCTCAGAGCAAAGTTCACCTGTGCAGAAGTTTAATACAGACTTCATTTCGCTTTTACTCCTTACGTAAAAGCTGCTTTTACCATTATTTAACGATTTTGCTCAAGTGGGTGCGTATGGACAAACATAGATAGGTACACACACACACACGTTTTTTTACGAAAACAATTTCAGTAAACCAGGCACACACCAGGTTTAATAAATTCGATTTGTACAGCAACAATATGACAAATAAATTACAGACACTTATTTAATCAATCATAACTCATGAGTGAAACAAGCTACAAAGGAGGGGTTTGGCTCAGTCTGTTCAACATGAATTGGCAAATCAATCAAGGTATAGTGTTTTCCCTGTATGTCTCTGTGCAGGGAACATGTACAACTCTTTTATGTAGCACGCATATTTATTTCAATACGTTTTTATTGTAAAAAATAGAATTTTGTGAAAACAGCCAGTTTTCACTCAGTGGTCACACATGGTAATTTATTATCCTGTAATTGAACAGTGCTTGGCTCATCCTTGCTAACTTGTAAAATTCCTCATTTTCCTCATACATACTTGTGCTACGGGACCACCAAAATGTAACGTCACGAGTAACAATTGAGAGTGATTAAAAAAACTCGCTTGAAAAGAGGCGTGACAGCTATTTCATTCATGATTCTTCATCCTTCCAGTCGAGAGATGAAGACTTGCAAACAAAATGGCTGCCACGCCCCCTTTTTGAGTGAGTTCTTTAATCGTGTGCAATTAGTGCTTACAATGTTGCATTTGGACGGTACTATATATTAAGCCATTCCATTTAGCAGTAGGAAAGAGTTTCCAATTTTAACTGTTGCCTTGTAAAAAGGATTGCAGGCAGAGACATACAGCTGCACATAATTACCACAATTAATGCTTGAAACAATAGCCAGCCATTGGTCATATTTTCTACCATTTTTTCCAGCCAAAATACATTTTGATTGCTCTACACTTAAATGGCAAAACCTATGGAAAAGTTACAACCAATGACCATTTTTTGAGCATTATTCTGAACACAGCATATTTGTACAAATGAAATAATCACATCATTACCATCATCTAGTTGTTGACTGCTGATCATCTTTGTTCTTTCCACAGGTAGCAGCTATGTAAGGAAACAGTCGTTCATAAAGCAACTCCTGAAAGAAAAGATACAAAGTATGTAACACACAGCACAAACTGTTCCTTGTGGTGACTTTTGTAAACGTATTGTTTTTTGTTTTAACAATAATATATGAAACAAATAATTAAGAAAATACTAAATTTAATGAGAATTATAAATACATGTTAAATAATAAATACACAGTTCACTTGTGAAAGTATTTTTATATGACATTAAAGTAAAAATAAAAGTATTTTTAAAATTTAAGTATTTTAGCATTTTTTTTTGACATTAAAATTTTTTTTTTTCAATTTTTATGCAATTGAAAATTTTACACAGATCTGGTTTTAGCAAATGTTGTGGTGGCAATAAACTACATACTGTGCATATATACATGCAGTATACTGAACGTAGTATAAATTGGTTGTGTGCCATGCATGGATAACTAGGGAGTCAGGGACAAATCTCTTGCTTTTTCTTGCCTATTTTTCTTTCCAGCAATTCTTGTATATTTCACCTATCGTGCTTTATAATATTTTACACATGCACACAATGGCACCAGACTTATCCCCCCCTCAACAGTCAATCAATGAAAAGTGCCATGTAGCCATTATGCTTTGTTTTCAGCTATGTACAGCATTGCAAATGAAGAACAGTACGAGAAGCACCTCTGCAATCAACAAAGTCACTATACGGAAAATGTAGACAATTCCCATTACTAATATAGGGAAGCCAGATCATGCGCTACTGTAAATTGACACCTTGAATTATCCAATTGCACAGTGTGTGTGTGTGTGTGCGTGCGTGTGTCTGTGAGGCAGCATAGGATAGAACATTGGCCTGGTGATTGAATGGTTTCAGGTTTGATACTAAATTACGCCAAATCGTTGTTGTTGCTTCCTTGACTAAGAAACTTGCTCCAGTCTACCCAGTTGTTTAAATGGGAACCTGGTGGCTGAGAAAGAGCCCACTCACCCACCCAGGAATTAAAAAAAAAAAATTAAATGGCATTTTTAGTGACCGACTGACTGATGCCTCCAGACAAGCGTAACTCAATAACGGCTAAGGCTCCAGGATTGATTTTTTTACTGATTGATGTTGTTTCGGCCTGAAAGGTGTCTTTTGGCATACCTTTGTGTCTCATTCATCTTTGCTGACAGCAAAAAGTGTCAATTTAGTGGTAGCACATGATGGCTTCCTTTCGTAATGGAAATTGTCTGTATTCTTCATAGTGGCTACTTTGATTGCAGAGGTGCTTTTTGATTGATTCGTAACACTGTGTACCAGGTTGAACATAGCTGACAATGAAGCATAATGGATACTTCACTTTTCAGACAATAATTGATATAACTAAGGCGTGTGGCGCCATTTCTTTCTTTAGATGCAGTATGCATTTTTCACCAGTCATTATATTAGTATACAAAAAAGTATTAACAAGTCAAATCAAGGGAGCCATCTTCGATGAGAGAATTAACTTTTAATAGTTTAAAGACTTGCAGCTTACAACAAGTCCTTCCAAAAATTAAATAGCACAAAAGAACAAGCATCGAACTACTGGTTAGTTAAAATTATTGAGTTCCTTATATACACGTACATTCTACAACTGATTGTGGGTTTTGGTTATGAAAACAATACATCTTTAAAATAACAAGTACACACAAAAGAATTTTCAACTAGAGTAGGGACCATAGCACATCAATAAAAAGTACTGAAACAAGAGAATTACATGATATTACGAAGTGTTATATCCCTACTGTGCATTTCCGTTTAGTGCTGTGCATCACTGTGCAAAACACCAGTTATAAACTGGTGTTGTCTAGGTCAGCTAATAACTGGTGAAAAAACCTTTAAATTGGTTATTGCCCACCCACTTGGTAAACCATAAATTACTCCTGCTATAACATAGAAGACCAGACCAAGTGGTGGAACAAGATGGGTTATGGTACCATGTGAACCAGAACAGCAACATGAAGTGATGTTATTGGGCATTAGGTTACCTATGGTGTGTGGCCTCTACTACACTATGCAGACAATTAGGCACCACAAAAATTTTATACATGCTCCATAAAGACTTGTCTGGATTACTCCGCATTTTGATTAGTTATCAAGATGGTTGGCTATACAGATTACGTAGTTTATCCTGTAGTGCAGTTTATTCTTAAATTGTACCAGTTACTATTATAGGAAGACCTGGGTAAGAACATTAACAACAGTACTTGTATATGCATTTATATGGCTTATCGTAATTTTTTAGTGCTTTGCCTCACTTTTGTTGTAACTGGCAATGAATCTTCGTTACTTGTGTCCATAATTAGCGAGGTGTTGTACTTGTAGTGCTTGCCTTGCCATGTCTAGGAATCGTGCAATGTCCGGTTTATGGAATAGAGAGGTGTCCGCTATTGAGGGGGTATTAATACACACAGATATTGGAAGTTGCATTTGGGACTTTATTAATTGTCCGTTATAAAGAGGCTGTCCGCTATTCAGGGATGTCCATTAAGAAGGGTTCCACTGTAACTGTTATTGCAAGACAGGATGTTGATGGTCACTTTGGTACCACCCTAAATCTTCCAGCAGGCTTGTTGAGCACATATTAAGTCTGCCAAAATCACTTTACTACACAGAACGAAGTAACCATGGTTATTGTCAATTATTGGTAGGCAATTAACCTGTGACAAAAATTTTGTAGGTACACAGCACTAATTTCATTATAGTATCTTTAGTATCTTTTTATTGATGTGTTATGGTCCCTACTCTAGTTGAAAATTCCAAAATTTTTTGTACACTTGTAAGTTAGTGCTCAGCCTTTCCTTTAATGCTCTGTAAACTAATATAATTGCAACTCAGATGCAAACACAAACATACTATTTAAAGAATGCAATGGGGAAAAATTGCTACTTTCGTGGCAATATAAACAGACAAGGAAAACAGATAATGTTTACATAACAACTGCATAAGTAACACTAGAGACATTAACAGTAAAGTAGTTCTATTACCATATGTGTGGAAATTTCACGGTATGAAATTTTTACAGTTGCAAACCAAAACAGGATTGTTCACAATTTTATTTTCGCAGATCACGTAGCTACTTCAAATTATTGTGATTTTCGTGGTTGTGGAGTCTTGAGAGTTGTCTTGTATTTGACTTCTACACTGACTATGAGATCAGGGATTTTTCTAGGGGGGGGGGGGGGGGGGGGGCAAAGGGGGCATTTTGTCCCTCTTGAAAATGATTTTGCTCCCCCTGAACTCTGCCTCAACCAGCCTGAGTAAACAGGTGATTTAGTCTAATTTAAGTTCTGCCTCCCCCCCCTGAATTTATTTTCTAGAAAAATCCCTGGAGATGGATATAACTCATAACTTTAAGCCACTAAGCAGCTGCGGCAGGTTAACAGAGTTTCAAGCACTAGCCATGTCCCGTTTTGAAGCGCTGTTGATCCCCACTCTTGTTTAAAATTCCTAATTTTTGCTTATACTTGTAATTATATGGTAGCCCATGATTGCAGCTCCTGATAGTGAAAGTACTGGTCATTGTCAAAGTCATTACATGTTATGAGATGGTCACGGATGTTATGCTGTGTTAAATCCATTAAAATTACGTGAAAATTTAACAGCAACCTAAATCCACAAAATCTAAATATGTGTGAGCCTCAACTTTGAGTATTTGAGGAGACATTAACATGATGTTCACACTCTACACTCATGCATCCAAGAACAACGAACAATTTATTTTCGTAATAGATGGAATAATGGAATACAGAACACAACATCTTTAAGTCCAATTTTGCAGCTACGTTTGTTGCTATGAAGGGACAAGTGCTAGTAACAAAGTTCACAAGTGATTTTAGAGTGATAAACTTCAATGTAGAGTAGTTATTTTGTAATGTGAGTCACCAAGATGCCATAACAATCTTTACATAATAAAACACTCCATCTGAGAGGTTTCTATTCCATTTAGAGCCCCCCAAACAATGTGGGCTTAGCTAGTCTGCAGCCTCAGTAGTTAAATTGTAGGTCAACCCCCTCATTCAAATTGTCCTCAACTTTCTTAATGGCAAAAAATCGTCATTGTTGGAACACTACAATTATAACTACATTGCTTATGAAAATCTGCTACAAAGCTCCTGTTAGTTAAACACCGCTGTGTTTATTACCTTAATTCTAGAAATCGATATGGAAACTGTTACAATTTGACCACCACTTGAGGCTCAAAAACGATGTTGAATCCCTTATTTTCAAAATCAATTGTTGCGCCACTCAAGTACAGCTACTATTGAAGGCGCAGCATTTAACCAATTAAATATAGCAACTCTAAACAATATTAAAGCTTGCTTATGCAACGAGATCTGTCTTAGATATAGTTTTGTGCATGAATGAAGGTAAGTATGTTATAAACATGATTTATTATGCATAATTTAGCACAGATGTATAACACAAACTAAAACCCACAATCAAAATTTAATACTACTATTATAAAAACAATTCATATTAAGAATTTACTAACACCATTTTACTCACAATATTTTTTAGAAAAGGTCATACAGTCATACTGGAGGCCTTTGAAACAGGTAGCATTGAATTTACAATAAACAGACCAAACTAATGATTGATGTCTACATTTCTGGTAGCCGCAGGCTGAATTAAGCAACAATAACTATCTCAACAGTACTGTACATCTCCAGAGAATTTCACAGAACATACAAGTGGCTAAAACACCATATACCATAGAATTTCAAGCTGAAGTGAAACATGATTTGAACATCTATAACAAACCTTGTCTTAGTTTACACTGTGAGCATTGACACTCACAATCAATTACATCACAGACTGTGAAAAAGGGCATACATAATTGAATGGCTTTGATACTATGACATTGTCCCATTGAGGTGGCGGTCTAGTGGATAATGGGTGGTCTGGGTTTTAGAAACCTTATTACCCACAAATATATTACCCTCTGTGGGCATGCCTTGCCACGACAGTGCTTTTAGTTCTTTTGTTGGATACCGTGAAGAGCAGTACACCCTACCATGTTCAAAATTCCTTTGATGTGGTAAAAATAATGTATATAATTAACAAAATGACTTTGATGTTGATAGCAAATTGACACTTTTACCACTCTACTTTATTTTTCCAGGGAAACCTCTGGATACTGTACATTGTAGCAATTCCTTAGTATAGGCTCTTTTAGAATTGGACCTCTCACAGAATGCTCCGGTGAACACGCCACTGTAAAATCAGCATTGGTCATGAAACTTGCACAACTGACCAAGTGTCCTACCACTACACAGGTTTATTTCCATAACAGCTGGTTGCAATACAGATGTAGTACAAAATTTCCAGTGCTAGTTGTGGACAGGTTTAGAAACGTTGACCATCAAGCTGTGGTTATGGTAAAGTTGAGTTTAGTGTGAGTTTTGCGCCACAAATTCTTTCACAAGCTTACCATTTGATTATGTTGTTCATAGAAGTAGTTTATGGAGAACAAGCCATATACTATATATTATGGTAACTATCATCTCACAGTAGCTACAAAACTTATAACAAAATGCAGAAACTTGTATAACTGGCTTTTGTTAGAGCCTTCTTAGACAAAACCTGGTTTCACCCTTTATTACTTGTGTTATAGACAAGTCACATATTTGACTGGATTTGACAAAATCAGACCTTGAATTCAACACACAAAGTACTACACTCATAATCATGATATTATGCGGCCGGGTCAAGTCACATATATTAATAAAATATATGACTCTCCAAAAATTCACATAAAATGTAATAAACAACTAACATTCTCAGATGCATCATCCATACTTCACATTATATAATCCTACTTGTCACAATGTATTGTGGGTTTTGATTTTTTGACATCCATAAAGTAGATACGTGACCAGGTGGATCTGTGAAAACCCGACACAATCACGCAAGCCTAAATTTACAGCATAAAGCATTGAATACAATGGGTGAAATACTTGCAGATTGTTAAAAAAATGGTACTGTTTTGAACATTTTGTTTTACGTCAAGAAAGGGGTTCACAATAAAAACCTAGGTATCATCTGCTCAAGAGGAGCTCTATGTAGGCACTAGTGCATAAATGAATCTACTATTATTCAAAGATTCATTTGAAGGTTAACATTAAAGGTACAAATTATTAAAATTAGAATGTAGTGATGCTACAAGAACCACGCACAGGCAACATTAGTCAAGCCAATAATTTTAGTTTACAGCCATAGTGAGTTGTTGACAACAGTACGGAAAGTGTTTACAATGTACGACATTTTATTGTATTGGCCTATCATATTTATATTGTCTGTTGTTGAGTAAAGATGAGCACTTTAAAGTTAAGGTCTAGTGTTTGGGAGTATTTTGAGAAGCGTGAAAGAATTGCCAAGTGTAAACACTACCCTAAGGAATTTTTGTTTTGCAGTGGAACAAGCAACCTACGAGATCACTTGTTATGAACACACAAAAAGATTTACAAGCCAAAAGATAGCGAAACAAGCACAAACAAAGCCAAAGGTAAATTAGAGGAATTTGTCACAAAAACGACCTGTTAAAGAAAATAACATAATTGCTTGTAGACATGGTGGTGCTGGATACAAGACCAGCTGCAGTGGTTGAGGGGACTGGTTTTAAAAGGCTGTTAAATTGCCTGGAACTTGGCTACAAGGTGCCTTCAGCTGTGCATGTGGTTACTTATTTACATAAGAGATATTCCCAGGTGAAAGGAATAATCAGAAGAAAGCTGGAAGAAGCTCACTATGTTGCTCTTACTTCAGACATCTGGATGAGTTTATCTACTCAATCTTATAGTAGTGCAACAGCACACTTTATTACTGCTAACTGGGAACTGCACAGTTGTGTACTATAGACACTTTACTTTCCTGAGAGTCACACTGAAGAACTGATAGCCGACAAATTGAAAGATATCTGTTCAGATTTTGGCCTACCACTGGAAAAAGTGGTAACGGTAGTACAGCAACATGAGAGCACCGTTACAAGTACTCCACGGTGACTCAGATTGGGCAAGTGTGGAATGTGCAGCACATACCCTCCAACTGTGTGTAAACGAAGGGCTTCGAATTACAGACTTTGCTAATCTATTGTCAGCTGGCTGAAAATTGGTTGGCCATTTCAGACACAGTAGTAAGGCTACTGTGTCTTAGACCAACAAAGACATATGAATATGCCAGTTAAACTGTTAATTCAAGACTGTCCTACAAGGCGGAATAGTAGTTGTTACATGCTAGAGTGGCTCTTAGAGTTACGGTGGCCAGTATCAGCTGTTCTCAGTGGTGATAGTGTCACAAAGAAGTCTGATCAAGCACTGGATCTGAAAAGTACACAATGCAGTCACTTGCCAAAGATTTATTGCCATCCCTCCAAAAGATTCAAACTACTACTGTGTATTTCAGTGTGGAGGAAAGGTCTCTTTGTCAACAGTTATACCGGTTGTGTTGGGAATAGTGAAAATCTTCATCCAGATACAGATGATTCTCTTTCTGTTCAAAGCTTTAAGTGAACAGTCAAGGCAGCAATACTGAGACGATGGAACACAGACCAGCCTTCACCTGTTCTTCTTTTAGTTACAGCCTTGGGCCTCCGTTTTAAACTCATAAAGCAGCTAGATGAATCTATGAAAAGAACTAATATCGAAGTGGTGATATCAAATGTAAAGAGAATGGTTGGTGATGTGGGCTGCACCATGGCAGACTCAGGTATCACCATAGTTGACTCTGCATTAGTGCTGAGCGGTTTTGATATTTCATAGACGGTACGGTATTGTCAACTTGATATTGCAGTATGACTAAATTATTTGCATACTTTAGTTTGATGCAATTTTATACCTACAGTACTAGATTTAGACACAGAAATAACCCTAAAAAGTTCAGTTAACGGCAGAATTGTGTTGAAAACCAATTGCAATATATTTACTGCAGTACATATCCATTCATATGTGCTGTAAGTATACTTCTTCACACAAGGTATGTTATTTTAGCTACTAAAGACTTGTGTTTTCGAATTCACGGTATTTGCGGTAGTTAAAAAATTGGACGGTATCAAAAACAGATACTGCGGTTTAACTAAAATATTGTCACATTGCTCAGCACTACTCTGCACCTAGTTCTCAATGTTAGAGGTGTACCGATAAACGGATCGGCTACAATATCGGCCACCAATATGGCGTTTCTTAACCAATATTGGTATCGGTACAGAACAACAGGAGGACCGATATTACTACCGATATTTATACAGTAGCAATAGTTTGTACATAAACGGATTATGCGCTGGTTTTTTATGTTATCCATGTGGTTCTGGCTTATTGTTCACTCTGCAACAAGTACTACGCTATGAGAAGCCATATAATTACATGCGATTCTAGTGTTTGTTGCTGGAAAGCTTATCACAGTCTTTACAAATGAAGCTGTTATAGAGTACCTTTGTAATAAAAGAAGGATCACAGGATAACCAAGGAAACTTGCTGTACCAGCTTTCTCACAAGCCATTAGAATGTGGAGTAATGCAGAAATATCTGTTTAAGGCTTCATGGGAGTATACATAAAAATGTTTGTAGGTGCCTAATTGTCCGGATTACACAATAGAAACCCAAGCTGTATACCACCACAGGCAATGAATACATGCACATGTTGTAGGGTAGGTAAATGTACACTCTTCGTTTGCTTAAAAAAATGTTAATGCAAATATTGGATTGACTATCGGTTATCGGTTATCGGCTTCTTTGGTTGCACCAATATCGGATATCGGTACATGCCAAAAACCCATATCAGTACACCTCTACTCAATGTAGCAGCTCACAAGGTTTACCTCCAGCGAAAAAGGCTAAACCATTTGCACTAGATATTTTAGTAGGGCCAGAAGAAGACACAAGAAGAACAATTAATGATGAAGTGGAGGACTAAAAGGTGTGCTGACGTAAAACCAACATCGTAGAATGGTGGAATCTCAATGAACCTTGATCTCCTAATTTGGCACAGCTCATTAAAGCTGTTATTGGTATTCCAGCTACCTCTACGCCATCAGAAAGACTTTTCCCTGCTGCTGGAACCCTTGTAAGCAAGAGTGGATCATGTTTAAATCATGAAAACATTAACATTACTTTGTTTTGAACAAAAACTTAAAGTTGCTACAGTAAGCTAAATAAAAGGTTTATTTGTGGATTTTACTCATTTTAAAAATTCGAACTACTTGAAAAATTTTACTCAAACATTTGAATCTTTATTTTGGACTTTCGTTTATTCACTAGTAGGCATATGAATAAATTCTTTGAAGCAGAACAGTTGCTTATTCTATATAATATACACCTTGTTTTGCTATTGTGCTGTCCACGTGGTTGACGTTTGAACTTGATAATTGGCATGTTTGTGCTTTAGCATTTTAGGAACTTTTATCATTCGATAGCACCAATTAAACCTCCATTTGTGGCTTTTACAGGGTTTGATAAAAACTGCTGTACAAACAGACTCGCTAATTCTGTAGAAAGAATGTGATGATAGCGTACTGTGCCACAAATCTATCTGCGATAAAAACGTGAAATTGAAATTGTGTGGATGGAACCCAGGTTATCTCAAATCAGTCACATATGTGACCGGGCCTGCGAAAACAGGGCATGTGGGCACAAACTACACCCCATCACTCTACAGGTCATATCTCAGTACTGGAAACGTATATTTCCATTCTGTAACTTGCATCATGATGCCAATTAAATGCTTACTAAGAGCCGAAAATTACAATGCCATAGCATAATGGTACAAAAAGTTATGAGTGATGAAAGTGTGAAAACGTAGACAAAAATCATGTGCCCACATGCCCTATTATCGCAGGCCCGGTCACATATATTAACATACATGACTGCCCAAAAATTACAACAAACTAAACGAACAACATCTATGAACTTCTCAGATGCGTCACATCATACTTCTCCTTATATAATCTTACTTGTCAAAAGGCATTGTGGGTTTTGGTTTTTTGAACCAGGCCTGTATTTCTTTCCCAACATTTTTGACCCGCATAGCCACACATGTATAATATGTCCATAATTATTGTCTTGAATTACGTCCCAGGAGTTTATTACTTTCAAGCAACTTTTTACCCATTACTAAATGAGACCAGCGACTATACAAGACTGGAATTTATACACCTGATCAGCATTTATTTCACAGATCTAAGCTTAAATGGAACTTTCTTCACTTCATTGTTTATAACACTGCCCGGAATTGTTAAAAATAATGACTACACTAGATGTTTGTTTGAGACCTGGTGTTTATTCGAGACCCAGTGTTTATTTTTGTTATGATGCTGTATACCCCCAGCAACTAAATGGGACCAGGCGTTTATACAAGACCGGCCATAACTCGAGGTAATACAGAATAACAAAAAAGACACTTAAAATGAAGTAGGATTCCAACAATACACAGTAGTGAAACAGTAGAGATGGTAGCTATTACAATATAGCTACGTTTGGAATTGAACAGATGATGACGATATTGGGATTTTTCCACGTAGCTATGTTTTAATTACAACTAGTGTACTTTATACATGACTTGTTCTGGTCAGCACTTGTGTTGTAAAGTCTTAATAAATAAAATAATGCCCGCTTGCTTCCACTTGGGGTACTTTGAGAAAATAAAGTTACTCTCTAAGGTTCCAACGGATACAAGCACTTGAAATTAACAAGGAGAAAACATCCTGGCCACCTGGCAGACTCCTGTAAGCGTTTGAGTGTTAATCAGATGGCTGTAGGTTCAAGGCTGCCCACGTCCAATCTTGGATTATTTTTTTTCTCCTCTCTCCACCTTTTCAAACACACTTTCTGTAAACACTTTACAGCTGTAGGACCAGGTGTCCTACAGGCCTTCAGCACTTGTGCTGTAAAGTAATAAGTGTCAATAGGTTTTGGTGTTACTTATTGACACCAACGCCAAAAATGCAGACAAAAATTAATGTAGAAAAATGAAAAAATTTGGACTAAATCCAATTGACCAGAGTAAAGCAACAGGAAACCTGGAATAAAGCTTAGTCAGTGAAAGGATATCCTGGAAGTGGGGAAGGTGTGAGATTACATATGTTGAAGGTTAAGGATAAATTGTGAGAATCACGTCTAAAGCATGAGAGATGAAGAAGTTTGCAACAGAAATGGACATTTTGTGCTTCATCACGAAAACGCTGTAAATTGTAAACCTGTAGAGTTGATTCCACAATGCTTAGTTTAATTAAAACACTAATGTAGTGATGATAATGGATGCAAAGACGTCAGAGTGCCATGGATGATCTTTCTCTTTCCAAATATCCATCCTTATATGTGAGTGCATTTGTGTGTGCATTTGTGTGTGCGTGTATGCATGTGTACGTGAGGCAACATAGCCTGGTAATCAAAAAGTTCCAGGTTTGATGTCCACATAGAACTGTTGGGAATGCGTATTTACACAACACAGGCATGCATGACGACTTAACTATCATAGCCTAACACTACACATTGATTGAAAGTCGGTTCACTAAGCTACTTGGAGAATGAACACTGTAACTACAGCTTAATTGTTATGAAATGATAAGCAAAAGTGCCCATGTTTCTGTGTTTTGAAAATCCAGTCATGGGTTTAATTTCAATTGTGGGTTTACCCACATAAGTCATATACTGTACGATCTGATAGAAACTTTAATGGCAAAGCAAACGTAACTTGTCACAAGTTGATAGGAGCAACCACCATCAAGTTATGGATCATTATATAAAAGGTATCAGTTGGTATTGGGCATTTATAGTTTTACCTGGTACTGCCAAAATAGGGCCAATCGATATCAGTGCATCACCAATGGCAACGTGTCTTGAGAGTATGGTAACTATTTAACCATTTTATAAGTGCACTTACTACTACCAAGAGGGGTTTCCAGGGGTTTCAGGAAACTGCTTACACACTATATGCTGAGACATTGAGAAATTTAAACTTTCAGAGTCTGGAATCTGTTGTGAAACAGGACACATTTTCAATCTTTTCTTAGCTAAGTAATAGATAGCAACACTTGTAACATTGTTCTGAGCAATAATTTTGGTGAAAAGATCGAGATACTCTAATAGAGCAGTCAGGTAATATTGACTACTCCAATAGAACAGCCACTTAGATGTAGTAAAAACCCTTTTTCAAAATTACTGCGTTATGTCCCTGCAGCAACATCCTTTTACAGACGTGTAAGCATTTCAAATGGTTCTGTGACATCTAAATACACTCCTCTTAGGAAAATGTCGATATGGAAAACTATTAATGCCTCGGTACATGATTCTTTGCATGAAAACGACGATGCAATTGAAGACAAAAGGAAAGACAAAGGGTAAAAAGGCAGCCACTGGTCAAAACCACATGCCATAAGTGCATTTCTTATAATGGCATCAAACAATGGCAGTGTGCTGCTTCGTTTGGCCTCTACCCTTGACGGTGGTCAGGCAGACTAAAAATCACGTTTTGGCAATTCAAAAGAATCCCTCGTGAGGGCGTTTCTTGTTTTCATCACTGCCAAATGCACTCCTTCTTTAAAAAGCTGTTTGTTGTATAGTTTTAAATGGCAGAATCTTGGCAGGCTTTGTTGATTTAAGAGACTACCACACTGTTTGATAGATTCCTGAATTTTTCCTTACATTTGTAATGTGACAAAACTACATGAGTGGACATCTTTTAGATTCTTCTACAGATGCAACAAGTGTAAAAACAAAACACTGTGTGCCTGGCTACTTCAAGAGAAATCATTTATTTCAGACCCAGTGCTGTTTGCAAAGGTCTGTCCAAAAATTCATATTTCATTGAATAAACTACTGTTAAATATTGTCCCATTGAACTTGAGTTGTTCAATTCATTATATACTATACTGTGATACAACTGATTGTGGGTTTCAATTATCTTATTGCTAACTAACCGTGTTGAGCCCAGACATTTCTATGGTGATAGCTAGTCGACTAAAAATATTTGCATACATAGTTCTTACTCAATGCATGCTTATTAAGGTGGCGGTATACTGGAGTCATTGAAATTGCAAAATATGCATCCTCTCCTAAATTTAATTCTAGCACACAGACCTTACAGGATCCATGCACAAGTCATATTGCAATTGAAGAAGCAACGTACCCTCTACTCATGGCTACAAGTTCAGAGAAATGGGATCTTTACTTGCTGACTTACACCACAGGTAAAATGTGTCTTTGAAATAATCGCTTGGCCTCAAATTTCAATGAAAGGAGCACCTACAGATCTGTGATCACCACACTTTATGTTAGTATAGGCTACTAGCTAGTGCCCAGTAACAGAGAAGGCTAGGTAGCTTTCAACACACATGAGTTATTACCCATTATAATTTTTCGCGGCATCGCGAAGTTGTGAAAACATCGCGAATATTACTCACTACAGCAATAGAAGCCATTTCTTTACACGACTGGTCACTACACCTACGTATATTACACAAGCTAACACAAATACAGAGATCTATCTCATTAGTATACTAGAGAAAACTGATACAGAAAAACTGTCCTTGTCATTTATGATACCATACTAAAACCACAAATTATCCTTGCCGCCAAAATTTTGCACAAAGGATATGATTCCCCTATAAACTAAGTTCCTATACTACTCTACTTACTTTTGTGATTGTCTTCTTTACTACTACATATTAAGCAACAATGAATTTCTTCTTACAACAAAGCCATGCGCTTTAACAGGCAGTGTGGCCGTATTACTATTACGTAAGTGTACTAATGAAACAAATTCTTGTGGTAATATTATGGCCTTGCTTCCTAAAGCTTCCCATTAGATGAATTTCCAGTATACTGCCACCTTAATAGACCACTTTACTATGGAATGTTAATTGGATAATACATTGGCTATTGCATAATCACTGGAGTACTATGGTGGATGGATTGTCTTCTTGAAAAATGCTATTATTTGGCCTATGCTTTGCCACAAGTCTACGAAACTAGTTTCATTAATGCAGTCATGGTCTGGGGATAACTGACAAGGTCACCTTTGCTCATTACTTGTATCAGTAGTAATAATTTATAGTCTGGTAATAAACACTCCTTTATCTCCCTGTTAAAGCTTTCTGAGGCATTGCAAATACTGTTTTACATCAGTAAGAGAAACCACTGAACACATAACACCAGTGTAGTCACAATGCTTGTTGCTACACCGTAATCATTATGATATGAAAAGTAGTCATCGAGTACCTGTAGTTCATCTTACACCATGACTTTTAACAAAATTCAACTTTTATTACTACTGACGCTCATATCAGCATTGCCACAGACCAAACAGGATAGCAGTTTAAACCCAAATCAATTATAACAGTAAGTTACAAACCTCAGCGAAGTATCTAGTAACAGAATGGGAGTATAACATTATTTGACCTTTACTGCAAGTCATTAAGGATTGATTATGGCTTGTAGGACTGGATACTGATACATTAGGATCTCTTCAGCAAGTGTTTCTGTGACTAACAGGCTTATTCTTCACCACAACATGTACCACATTCTTGAAGCCATATCTTCACCTATGAAATTGCTACTTTCATTCTGTTTGTGCCAATTGGTAGTTCTATAGGTGGTAAACCATGTGTCCAAGTTTCATTTCAATCCAAGGAACTGTAAGTCTGTGAGATACTTTGAAGAACATACAAATTTGTATGGGAACCAATGGGTGGTATAGAAAATATGTACTCCAACATCGCCAATCCTTAATTAAATTCCTCACGCCTATGACATAACAGGGTATTCACCTATATTGCAATTCGTACACACTCTTCTTGATACAGAAATTATTAGTGCGTATATTTAACTTGTTCATTGCCTCATGATACAGCGATGCATTGCAATAATAAATGCAGTGTATAAACGTGTCTGAGTTAGCCAATGAGAAGATACAGTGATGTATCTTCTTATTGGCCAACTAAGTGGCAATAGTATATACTTGCTACAGTATAAGACAGATATAAGATCTTTTCAATAATTCAGTTGTAGACTGGCATTTTTATTTCTACAATTTCAGAATTTTATACCAAGTACAGCAATGTATGCAATATTACATCTGATATATTGTAATACATGATGTATCAATTGCGATAAGAATTTCATTGATTCCTGTATCACCACTGTCTTCAGTATTGCAATATGGCAACATATTGATACCATACACAGAGAAACATTGGCGGGGAAACTTTAAGTGTATTTGATGATTTGATACAAATTCGCCAAAAATTTAAATCGCCATTTACTCATAGCACCTGAGATTAGCATCAAAGATTTTTGGCAAAGTATATTTCATCGAATTTAACTTAGCTGGCTACTCGCCAAAATTTACCCCCGCCAAAGTTTACCTCTATATGGTACATCGTCCCATCTCTACCTGTTACATAGCAATGAGCATAGGTGGATCTGAAGGGGGCCAAGGTAAGAGGGGGATGGGGGGGGGGGGGGGGATTTGCACCCCCTGAGCCTTCTCTTGCCCCCCCTTGGACTTACAGGACTATATTGGTATCAGAAACAGGAATCATGCATACACACTGTACAGAAAGCCAACAGGAAAATAGAAGACAACAGTTATAAATGCACTTTACAATTATAAACAGTATACTGTGAAGAAAATGAGACAAGTTTGAATTTTTGTGCTAAAGATTGAGATATTCTAATAGAGCAGTGACTACTCTAATAGAACAGTCACAGTTCTAATGTCTAAAAATATTGATACACTGTAGTGCTCGGCGGTATTGAAATTCGAATACACGGTATTAGTAAAAATATTGCGGTATATCGATCTATAGTTAGCTTGTTATTGTAACTATTACATCATTTCTTGGGCCTAGTATGAAGCAGTATGCATCCCAAAACCCTAAAAATATATAGTTCAGTGCAAGTAGGCATGTGTTATAATGTGAGAACCTGTTTAGGTTGTGTCTGCTAAACCATCAACACATTGGGCAAAGCTAGCTGGGTTAAAAGCAATCCATAGGTATTTCGATATATTGGTTATCAAAGGATGTCACGGTATGATAATCGGTTATGATAATTTATCACGATAAATGGTATTACCGGTATATCACAGAGCACTAATACACTGCCTCAAAAATATCAATGATACAATCAAGAGCTAATAATAGTGAGGAGGGAGAGTATCCAACACTCAATAGGTATGTGTAAAATGAGCGCGTAGAATGAATGGCTTCTTGGGCAGACGTGTTAACAAAATCAAAGAGTAAAAGAGCCTTTAAAAGGCTACCGAAAGTAATTGATACACAGAATCGATATTGAGTCTTGATGTCTGTGCATGTCTTGCTAGGTCACAATCAGTATCTGCCAGTGTTTGCTGTTGTCGAGTGTGTATCCACCGGAGAACTACAATTCTGGATGAACTTTGGTTCTTCAACAACACACACTCGTTTCAATTGAAGGCACACTCGATTCTTGGACAGGTATTTCTTCCTCCACATCATGACAGGCATTCATTGAGATGCTTCTACTGACGTATTGACGATGTTGGTTGAAAGCAAGGCTCCCGGTAATCTTCATGGACACGCCAATAACTCTTCTCTTCATTCTTCTCGAGACGGTCTTTCACTTCTCTCATCACAACTCAAGAGGCTATTGGATATGCGTACCGGAGTAGACATGTGTCACAGAAGTATGGCTTGTATAGTATCAATAAAGTAAATATCGGATCCGTGCAGTCAGCTAAAAATATATATTTTCACATTAACACATTGAGAAAATACGAAAAAGTACAGTGACATCCGGGTTGCACTACGCACTCATTTAACACAGGCATATTGAGCATTGGATACACTGCCTCCACTATTATTAACTCTTGATACAATGATGTATTACGATAATAAAAAGCAGTGTATATATATGTGTTAGATGTTCATAAAATACAATTTCAGAACTTTATACTAAATACAGCATTCAGTAACAGCAATGAATGTAATATTCATATCAATACATTTGATGTGATACATGATGTATCAATACTGATGTATCGATTCCTGTATCACTGGGAAGCTTTGGCGACGGAATTTGGTGATTCGCTACAAATTTGCTAAAGTTTAATCCTGTCAATTACCCGTAGTATAGTATCTTCATAATAACTAAAGATTGTGTTTGAACTCACCAAAGTTTATTTCACCAAATGCAATTTAGCTGGCTATTTGCCAAAGTTTAACTGCCAAAGTTTAACTCTATAATTATGGTATATCATCCCATCTCTACGTGTACATAGCAATGAGTATGATGGTATACCAAAATTTGGGATTTTAGGATAAAAAAATCACATACAGTTACTATTATCAGTGTTAGAAATAAGTTGTTAATAAAGTCGGCCATTGGTTATTTTGGTACCAGATTTCTCGACCAAAATCCCGTTTTCATTGTACAAATTTTAAAATGTATTTACTTGGTTAACGCCGTGGTGTTTATTACCTTAATTTATAAAATTGATGTGACTATTTAAATTTGACTACGGTACAACCAATAATAGTACCACTCGATGCTCAAAAATGATGTTGAAGCCCTTATTTTCACAATCAATGTGGCATCACTCAAGTGTGGCTACTATTGAGGTGTGGTGTTTAATCAAGTACATAGTAAATATGGTATCCTATGGAACAGTATGTGGTAAGTTATTGTATCTTTTCCTTGACTGTTAGATTCAAGACCACATATACATACATACGTACGTACACATATAAAATATGTGTACCATCGTCTAGTTGTTGATTGTAGCTTATACATGCTCTTTCCACAGGTAGCAGCTACGTAAGGAAACAGTTGTTCACAAAGCAAGACCTGAAAGAAAAGACACAACGTAACAGACAGCACTAAACTATAGCTACGTGTATTTCTCACTTAATTTCAAATACACAAATAAGGAAACAAATATGCAATTCTTATGATGGTGACTACAGCTGGGTGCCTGTTTGTACAAGTACGTAGCTCATCAACTAGTATAAGATGGATACTTGCTTGTTACATTACCATGCTATGTACTTTACAAGTTTCCCTCCATTATACGAAATCATTGGGTTCTAGGTGTGGTTGGATATGGATAAACAAAGCTCATAAATTCATATTCAGAATTCAGTTAAATACTCTAATAGAACATACACTTTAGGCAAAATAATCTAACAGAACAGTACTTTCACAGTTCAGATACCAGAACGTTCAGATAATTGATGGCCGGATAATGGAGGGACCACTGTATGTACAGGTGATGGAGATGCTCTGAAAGGTAATAAATTGATGAATCTCTGGTATAAATTCCATACGCATGCACACTACCTTTAGAAAGATAATGGCTCGAAGTACTGTATTTAAAAACTGTCTTATCTTGAAACTAGGATCACTTTTCCAAAATCCAGTCACTGATATTTAATGTGGACATGCTACCTGTGTCTGGAAAAACCAGACACGAGCAAAGTAAAAAGCATGTCCATATTCAATAAGTTCTTATGTAAAAGACATACACAGTGATAGCTTTAAGGGGTTGATAGCTTTTACTGGGCCTACATACAGTGTATACAGAAATGAAACTTCAATCTCTCATTCCATAGCATGTACAATATGTATATCATAGAATTTCAAGCTGAAGTGAATCATGATCTGAACATCTAACAAACTCTGTCTTAGTTTTATACTGAGTACTGACACTCACTTTCCACTGCACATATGTGCCTTTCACAGGCTGTGAAAAAGGACATACATAGTTGAATGGTAGTTGAATGGCTTCAACACTATGACGTTGTCCCAGTAAGGTAGCGGTCTAGTGGATAACGAGTGGTCTGGCTATTAGAAACCTTATAACCCATAAATATATTACCTCTGCAAGCATGCTTTTAATCAGCATAGCCACGACAAGTGTTTTTAGTTCTTTTGTTGGATACCGTAAAGAGCGGTACACCCTACTATGTTCAAAATTATTTTGATGTGGTAAAAAGAACATATATAATTAACAAAATGATATTGATGATGATAGCAAATTGGCACTTTTACCACTCTATTTTGTTTTGCTAAGGATAATGTACATTGTAACAATCCCTCACTACAAGCTCTTGTAGAATTGGAATACTCACAGAATACAGAACGCTGTAGCGAACACGCCACTGCAAAATCAGGATTGATTACGCACAACTGATCAAGTGTTCTATCATTACACAGGTTCCACAATGGCTGGTTGTTATAGTGCAAAATTTCCAATGCTAGTTGTGGACAAGTTAAGGAATATTCTCTTGTATAGCCATCGAGCTATAGTTAGGTGTTTCAATGGTTGAGCTGAGCTCAGTGTGTGTTTCATGCCATCAACAGTGTAATGTCCTTTTCACAAGCTTACTATCTGACTACGCTGTTTATAGACATAGGTTTTGGAGAGTAGGCCATATACTATACATCACGGTAACCATCATCTCACAGCTATAGCTACAAAACTTAAAACAAAATGCAAAAACTTGTATACTGGATTTTGTAGTATAGTGCGTGGGCAGATCAAAGGCTGCCACCAGTGTTACAAATCAGTTGTAAACTGGTTTACAAATAATTGTAACATGGCTAACACTGTGTTCACATTAGCACGGTAGCACGGTTCAGTTCGACTCGATTCGGTATTGCCTCTGTTCACACTATGCAGTCTCGCTCGCTAAGTCATCTGGTTTCCATAAGCGCACAATTAAATATTATTGAGTTTACTTACTAAAACTGGATGCAGCTCTTGCCCTTCAAGCCTCTTGTGCTGGAATTCTTTCACTTCAACTATATAGGCGGCTATGTAGCTGAAAATGTGACTGCAGAAATCATGCTGCGAATCGAAGTGAGTGAAACAGTAAGCTGCCACGACGACAAATAGTTCATAACTGCCATTAGGGTTTCTTCTGTGCTGAACCTCGTGTCAAACAGTGTTCCTGAGCTCTTCTTCATTGCATGTTGAGTTTATAAAATAATTATTTTGTGCGCCTGGTGAGTAGTAATCGCACCGTACCGTGCTGGCCTGGTTCAATCGGGTGGGCTGGCTCAGTTCGGTTGGGCCCGGTACGGACGGTGTTCACATTGCACTTTTTGTCGAGCCGTACCGTTCCGAACCGTGCTACTGGGCTAGCGTGAACAGGGTGTAAGTACCTCCATTTGGCCACACAGTCTGGCCACTAACTAGTTCAAAGACTTCAAACAAAACCAAACACCAGACCAACACAGGAAGTCTCAATACAAGGCTAATAAATACATCAAGGACTGACAAGGAGGTAAATCACTCTGGAATGAATGAACACACAACACTGCACTCGTCTGAATGAAGGTAAGCAGTACGACAGCTGGGCTGAGCCCGGTAACCTACCACATGCTCGTTCGCCAATAAATTAAGCTAACCAGACTATTATAGCGCTGTACCACCAAACAATGAATATCAGACACTTCAGCTACACTGGTCTAAATGAGGCAGAAGCATGGAATCATGTATAACACAAACATGTTACCAATGAATAAAGTAGCTAACAATGAATTAACTAACCATCAAGACAGTATTCAGTAAGTAAAATTGCTCCTTGTACATAGCGCCTTGTGCTCTTGTTCCTTCCATGTTACAAATGGGCAACTTGATTTGCACACGCCCCATACCACAAATCAGTTAGAACACACCCATTCGGTTTGTATCTGATTTGTAAACAGTCCATCCTCAGGCCTGCGGTCCTTGGGTGTTGTGTTTACAGCGGCCCGAGGGCGTTGTGTTTACAAATCAGATACAAACCTCATGGGTGTGTTACAACTATAACTTGTTAAACCTCTTGTGTGCCCACTGAGACAAAACCTGGTTTCACCCTTAATTACTTGTGTTATAGACAAGTCACATAATATATTTGACTAATTTGAGAAGACCTGACCCTGACTTCAACACACAAAGTATTGCGTTCATAAACATCTTTGATTTTGTATGGGTGAAAACCAGGTTATCTTAAATCCAGTCACATAATTATACTAATAAAATATGTGACTGTCCAAAAATTCATATATCAAATGTTGTAAACAACTATCATTATCACCAGTATAAGAAGTATTGCTTATTCACCTTATATAAACTTACTTGACACAATGTATTGTGGGTTTTGGTTTTTTGACATCCATTAAGTAAAAATATGACCAAATCTGCGAAAAGCCGACACAACCACGCAAACCTAAATTTAGAGCATAAAGCAATGAATACAATGGGTGAAATACTTGTGTGTTATTAAAAAAAAAAAAAAAAAATCCGTAATTTTTTAAAATACTTTGCTCTTAGTGAAGATTAGGCCTAACAATAAAACCTAGATATCATCTTATTCGCCAAGGACAATCTTTGTTTTGCTGCAGTAGACACAAGGAAACAAAAGTTATGGATGCTTGTTTATGTCACGTCGAAACAATAGTACACAATCAATCTTCCTTCACTAATTTCACCATTGTGTGAAGTAAGGAAAAACTTATCCAGTATTTGATTCCCCTATTCATGGCAAACACGATGGTGCAAATTACAATTCCATGTGTCATTCTGCATGTAAGTTATAGCCTCTCTATACTTGTTGTACAGATCAATCTTTCTGTTACTGCTAATTTGTAGGGCTGTAACTATCAAAGTTACTGGCATATGAGGCTGAAACATTGCCTGAACACATATTTGACTAAGATTATAAATATTTACAGTAATAAACAGGAATTTGAAAAAATGCACAATTGTATTGAGTTTTTTGCAGATCCGGTCACAAATAATTATATAATTAATTAAGTAATTAATTAATAATTATCCCTTTTTCCCCTAAGTTGATAAAAAAAGTGTTCTGTTAAATGCAAACGCTACTATAGTGGCTCTTGTTACAGGTATGCACTCAAACGCATGTATCCCTTAAACGGAACATATCCTATGAATATACAGTTTGGACCACGCTACTCTGTGGTTAACGAATATTATCCTAAGCGTTATCTGAGCATTGTAGCACAATCGAGTGTGACGTAAGGCGAATCTGTATTTGAAAGAAATTTCGGCCATTCTTAAGACGATAGTTACGACGATACTACCTGACAAAGGAAAGATGGAAAAAACAAGGTAAGTAAAAGTTATATGAAGTTGTAGATCTATCCTTCGTGAGTAGTTTAATGCAAACCACGAAAGAATAGGTGGTCTCTACATGGAGTAACAGGAACCCAAATTTGTATGTCAAAATGCATATTTTTCGTAAAATAACTTTCGTTTTTAATAACCAAAGCCACTATAGTGGCGTTAGGGGCCAAAGGATTAAGACTTTTAGGGATCATAGAAATAAAAAGTAGTAAAACAAGGGAGGTCACCTACACCTGAAGACATACTAGTGGATACCAAATCCTAGTAAATCCTACTATAGGGGTCTGAGGATGATGGTGACATGTTGACAAATCGCTTTAGTCCAATAAAGATTTATTCGTTTTTGCATAGTTTTTTGGCGATTGGTAACAATAGCCTCAGTCTTTCTGTTAAGTTGTTCATGAATAGTATAATGTGGTATGGTATAGATGGGTATATGCAGGGGGTAGTCACTACCAATAGTCCTTTAGAACCAACTGCAACCGGGATCAAAATCAAATCAAGCGATCAAGAGGTAAATTGGCACTAAATCAAATGATCAAGACGTTCTAGAAAGTGGTGACTAAGCTAGCTCGCAACAAAACGAGAATTTACAAAAATATGTGCTAAATTATCAAGCAATCAAGGCTGTTTTTAAGGCGAAATCAAGTGATCAAGGTATATTTTCGTCGATCAAAAACGGTCGCAGATGGTTCTACAAGACTACAATAGTGACCATCCCTTGTATTGGTACACTTATTTTATTAGTTAGCTATGCAAATGGATTCTCTCACCACCCCCAAGCAATCAAGGGTAACTTTACCTAGTAAAAAATAAATTAAAAAGTCGGCATGCGCTTTAACCGTAATAAGGGGGTGTCACGTAGGTACGCGCTGTAGGGAGATCTGCGACCACTGTCAAAGTCTTGACCGGCCGAAATTTTGTTTTGACCTGTGACTAAGAGCCCTTTTCAACCTTTGACTGGTGACGATATTTCAGTAGTTTTCGATTGTGGGACGGAATTTTTCACCCTTGACCGTTGACTCGGCACGAATTTGGTGGCCTTGACCTTTGACTTAGCTCGCAGATCTACCTACAGTGAGTGCCTGTATGTCACCCCCTAGATGTAACCACCAGCTGACAGGTTTATCATGTTGTAAAAAAGTAAATTATAGATTAACCACAAGCAACTTCGTGGCTTTAGCACATCCCATACATACAGCTGTAATATGTATTGACATGGATACATGTAGTACAAGCTGAAGCATGGGCGGGAGTAGTCTCGCCCGAGACTAGGGCGGGAGCATGGGCACATGTACAGCGAGCACAGACCAGAATCTACAGCACATCTATACAACACATACGTACCAGTCATCGTACATACCAAAGCAAATGTAACACACCCTCGCACACACAGTTTCTCTCGCTTGTCTTCTTACGGCATGTACGGCTCGCCTCCAGGTGGTGCTTACTTAAACAGACCGCAAAATAAGAGGCGCTCTAAGATGTACTTTTTGTGATGTAAGAAAAGTTCCCTATCCATTGGAAGGCGGTCAGGATGGCCGAGGAAGACGCAAATTTGTTTCATACTCAAGAGGGGAGTTCAGTCGACCCGGTGGTGCAGCTACCATCAGCAGCAGATGACGTTCCCACGGGTAATATGTGATGTTTGTTGGTTTTACGTGTTTGTGACAATTTGTAATCTTGACTTGTAGTGAAAGGCTGTCAAGCAGTACGATTGCTTCATTCTTGTTTTAGCGCCTTTGACTGTAGGCAGATACATGGGTTCTTCGAAGCAGAACAGCTGTTTATTCTATATAACGCGCACCTTATTTTGTTATTGTGCTGTCAACGCGGTTGATGTTTGAATTTGATAATTGGCGCGTTTGTGTTTCAGCTTTTAAAGGAATTTTAAAAGTAATTCTATGATCTAGTCACACTGGTTTAATTGGAGAAGAAAGCTTTTCAAGTGTCAAAATTACAGCCATGTCAGTACATCCTGGTCAGTAGAAGCTGTTATTTGGTGGTGTGTGTTGGAATTTGTGTACATGTGTATAAAGTTAGCCAGTTAGCTTTTGTATACCTTTAGTTGTTACTAGTGATATGGATTAGTAAAGTGTAATGTTTGTTGCTAAGCTGTAATGCACGTAAATTAAACATTCACTAAATTGTATTTTGTTTCATTTCTTTGTAGCCTTTTCCCTTGATGAGTCAAGTCTTGCTGAACAGGTTTGTGTGTGCGTGCGTGCGTGCGTGTGTGTGTGTGACCTACGTAGTGGACTGTTTTAGCTTGTAAATTGTTAATCGTAGCTAGGCTGGTAACCTTTCAACATCACTCGATCTAACTGATTGTTACAGTAATATGTTTTCTTGTCAACTAGCAACTAGTGTCTCCTAGCAACTAGTTGTTTGATACTGTTGTAGACATAATAAGTAAATTTCCATTTGAACAGAAATCAAGCCTTTTAAGTTGTGTCTTGCTAAGTAGTTGTTTACACAACATGTCTATTGCTAGTAGTAACTGTTACTGTTTTCACAAATAATATTGTATCAGAAGCCTTAAGCATTTTGTCAGCTAATTGTATTTCACAGAACTATGTCAGGGGAGGTTGAGTGCACTTACATCTCCCAAAATATTTTTATAATTGTTTTGGCATTCCATCAAGCCTTAATATTATTCACTGCAGAAAGATATGCATACGTTGGACAATGAGACTTCAAATCAATGTACTGCTTCATGTATCCATAATTTCCTTACCAGAAGCAAATTTTGTGTACTTTGTTTTAGTGGCGCATCCAACGTATGTTTAAAGTTATATGTGTGTACGAGTGGTACATGGATATGTGTGTGTGTGTGTACATGAAAATGATTGATATTAGTATTTGTAGTGTATCCAGATTATGTAACAGCGTGTATGTTTACAGCAAATCCTCGTGTGGTAGTACCAGTATCCTACACAAGGCTTTACCATGTCTCACAGGTAAAGGTGTGGTCACCTGAAGTGTCATCTCGAAGTGTTATCATACAGTACAATAGTAGGGACCACAAAGGAGTAGGCGTGGTCCATGAAATGGCATCACTCAAAAACCAACCTTAGTTATCCCTGATGACGATGAGGCAGTATTGGTTAGGTAAAACTAAGCCAAAACAAGCTTTCAGATCGACCCGGAACGCTTTCAACAAGTTTATAAAATGAATAATTTTCTACTGACTGAGTAAGTACTGTAGCTGACTGATGCCTTCAGACAAGCGTAACTTGATAACAGCTAAGGCTACAGACTTGATTTTTTCACTGTTTGATGTTGCTTCGGCCCGAGAGGTGCCTTTTGGCATACCGCAGTACATACAATGCATTCTTCATGGACTTACCAGTGTCCTCCTTTGTGTGTCATTCATCTTTGCTGGCAGCGAAAAGTGTCGTTTTGGCGGTAGCACGTGATGGCTTCCCTTCATAACGGAAATTGTCTGTATTTTTCATAGTGGCTACTTTGCTTACAGAGGTGCTTTTCAAACAGTTCTTGATTTGTACTGCTGTGTAACGGGTTGAACATTAGCTGACAACGAAGTGTAATGAATGCACTTCAATTAACAGACGATGATTGACATAACTGAAGCGCACGGTGCCATTTATTTTTATTTTGACGTGGTATACATGGGTTCACCAGTCATAATAATTACCATTTACAAAAAAAATTAACACAAAAATTTTTTTGTAGTTTTCAACTAGAGTAGGGACAATAGCACATCGATAAAAAATACTGAAACAAGCTGGAGTAGTCCATGATATTAAATCACAGTAAAACAATAAAAAGTGTTACATCCCTACTGTGCATTTCCATTAATACAGGTTTTTGCAATTGAATTCGGCAACTTTGCAATTGAATTCGTCCCATTTGCAATTGAATTTGTCGCTTTTGCAATTGAATTCGTCCCGTTTGCAATTGAATCCGTCCCGTTTGCAATTGAATTCGTCGCTTTTGCAATTGAATTTGTCCCGTTTGCAATTGAGCTTTTGCAATTGAATTCGTCACTTTTGCAGTTAAATTCATCTGTAACAAGAATGGCAGCTGGAGGAAACACGAAAACATGATGTAGCAGCTGCTACAAGAACTTGTTCAAGTAAAACAGTAGTAAACAACTCTTTATATGGCAATAATTCTTCCTCTACAGCCTATCCAGCAACATTCCAAACTCTACTACACCATTCGCGATGGGTGTGGTCACTCGCGAGCAAGTTAATTAACTTGTGAGACAGCTCTCAACTTCGCGTACTACCAGCTTCAATTACTTTCTAGTGTCTCAAGTGTAACTCTCCAAGGCATAAATAGTGCATCTCTTAATGAACGGGTTGGTTTCTTGGAGCCGTTTTGTTTATGACGAATTGTAATGCAAACGCGACGAATTCTATTGCAAAACCGACTAATTCAACTGCAAAACCGATGAATTCAATTGCAAAACCGACAAATTCAATTGCAAACGGGACGAATTCAATTGCAATACCGACGAATTCAATTGCAATACCGACGAATTCAATTGCAAACGGGACGGATTCAATTGCAAAAACCTGTAGTATCTTGAGCATAGTAGGGATATAATACTTCATTGTTTTACTGTGATTTAATCTCGTGCACTACTCCAACTTGTTTCAGTACTTTTTATCGTTGAGTGTAGCTGGGAGACTGGAACAACGTGATCACCTAAATTGTTTTAAGCTGTTGCTATAGACCACACCACATAGACAATCAGAAGCCATATGTAGTAGTGTACTAATTTGGTTTTTTGATGTTGTTGCTAGGAACAACTCTACCAATGGTTCAAGGAGGCCAACAACTCTCTACCCAACATCCCGGTTGCCCCCGGCAACTACACGCTGAGTCTACAGAGTGTTGGAGCAATTGAGGTGAGATAAGAAATATTACTGTATGGAATTGTGTCTTGTGTGATGCCATATAGTGGGGGACTCTAACAATTTTAACTGTAGAGTACCTTCTGATATTTAAAGCCGTGACCTCTTTTATCATACAGTATAGTAGTACTTGTTAGTGATCATGGAGGTATGCGCTTTCTCACTCAGAAAGCAGTTTCACAATACCCTTGGCAGTATTGGTTAGGTATAACCTAGCCCAAAAGTACCTTAAGTATGACCATGAGTGCTTCCAATAGATTGCTACAATTTAAAAAAGAATTATTTAGTGGAACTTTCTACTGACTGACTGCTTGACTGATGCCAAGCATAGCTCAATAACAACTAGGCAGAGACTAATATAGCAGCCAGTGACAGGACATTAAATTGCTGTCCAAATAGTCTGCATGTCTGACTACAACTCAGTTTGCTCAGACATAATGTCCTAGATATCACAAGAAAAAGGATGGTGCCTAAGGAATACAGTTTGGTTTATGGCTATCATAACTACCACTTGGTTGCTAGGAGACGCTACATTCTTACAATGTGGCTATGAGTGTACTATATAGGCCTTGCTCTCATTCAGTTGGCAACAGTTGTTAGCTCATGACAATAACAACAACCACCAATGCAACGTGTACAATTGATATATGAGTGTTATTTAAATAGTACATTCTGACTCTTGATTGAAATGTCTTACCACGACCGATCAAGCCTGCACATGATAGGACATTCTGGTGGGTCTACTGCTATATGTTATATAGGTCTGTACTATTTGCCAATGCTTTAGCACAACAGGTGCCTTTTGGCATACCACAGTACATACAATGCATGATTCATGGACTTATCAGTGTCCTGTTGTCTTTGCTGACAGCATAAGGTGTTAATGGTAGCATCACAGTGATGTCTGTTGATATAACAAATTTGTCTCCTTTTTATGTGTCTAGCTGCATCCATGCAAGCAATACGTTGACAATTTGAAGGCTAATTTTAATGGTTTGCAATATCACACACATGCTCTCTGAGCAGGTTATTTTAAAATATTGTATATATCCAACTGGGGCTGGCCTTAACATGTAAGCAGTTGCATAAGAATTATCATATAGATATCTCACTTAAAGTTGGCCATTTTAGAAGGTTCAATTTTATACATAGGTGACCACTAAGGCTAGTTTCCACTGTGTTACAGTTCTATTTAGCTTACTGGGTAGTCTTTCATTTGAAGTAGCTGAAATTGTTTTCCTGTTTCTTACAGGATTTATGGAATCAGTCAATTTCCAGGCGACCGATGATGGAGAAGATGTTCAAGTCTCCAATGTCACCCATGTTGCCTGCGTCACTGCCGGAGGAGAGACGTCGATCGTTAAAAAGAGGATTGTCTTTTATTGGTAGTCCACGAAAGAAGGAGGAATCTAAAGGAAGATGGAGGGATTTTGTGAAGCAGTTACATGATAAACGACGGAAGGTGTATGACATTGTGAATAAGCTTCATGACCAGAGATTATCTGAACAACAAGGTGTGTGTGTGTGTGTGTGCGTGTGCGTGTGGTGTGTGCGTGCATGTGCATGCGTATAGTGTGCATGCGTGAGTGCATTGTGTCTACGTGTGTGTGTGTGTGTATGCGTACGTGTGTGTGCAAACAAACAAGCATTTGTGTGTAGCATTATGTGTGTGTGTGTGTGTGTGTATAGTGTTTGCTTGCTTGCGTGAGTCTGTATGCCTCCGTGTGGTGGTAAAGATGTATAGCATATTTTATATGCAATAATTGTGCGTTTGTCTATCGCTCAGTACTTATCTGTAGTAGAAGGAAAATTATAAATGAGATGAAATGAGATGGAATGATGATTCTATAATATTTTGTGACAATTGTAAAGGAACAGAATTAAAAAGTGAAAGAAATTAAGGGGAATGAGGAGGTGTTGTTTTATGGTACTTACTCTGTAGAAGTATTGTACCATTGTCAAGTATGACCCAATACGCTATTATTGGTAAAGTGGTTTGGTATTTTTTATATTTTTTATTTAGTACTGGTTAATGTTCAACATCACTAAATCAATATTTTGTCTTGTTTGTGACCTTTTATACATCTACTATTTTTTTGAACTTTTGAATTATTCAGCAAGCTACAGTACAACTTTTGGATAAAACTACCTGGTAATTCGCAGTATTGTCAAGCATGACACCAGACATACTCTGAGCAACGTATGGAAAGCTTTTAAAATACTAAGATGACTAATAGGTCACCAATAGTCTTTGACTCTATGCAAAAAAAAAAATTGTGAAAAGTTGGTAAAATCTTATTGTAATGTTTATATCAACGGAACTTTTAGATGGATTTACAAATACATAATGGTATTTTACCAGAAGTGAACCAAACCCACAATCATTTGTAGAATGTGTATGTATATAAGAAACTCAGTGATCATGACAAACCTGACTAGAATTTATCAAAACAGTAATATTTTTGGAAAAGACTTTTTGTTATTAACAAGAGGTCTTTGATTTCATTACAAAGTTGATACACATTTTAAAGTATGGACAATTTGATAATTGTACCATTAAGGGATGACCACTATTAACAGGTGGTATATAACTTAAGTATTGGATGAGTGTCTACTAGTATAGTTGTAGGTAGGTATCAGTGATCTCCCTTGGTAGAGATGTTCCGATAAGGATATTTCAGTTGTGCTAATATTTGATTTATTACCACACTAAAGTTATTATGTGAAGCAGTACAATGTCCAAATTAAATTATCAAACAGTACGGTAGTACTGTTTAAGTAGAGTTTGCATAAAAAGTGATGCACGCTGCCAAAAATACTGCCTTTAAAAACCAGCTTAGAAACTTCTTACGCGACGAAAATCACCTTTACGGAATAATATTAGTCCATCTAACATCAACTGTAGCGTTAAGAACAAGAAAACGCTTACTGGCGGCCAGATATAGAATTTTTTTTTTAAATTGCCATAACGTGAAATTTCGTCTCACTCACTGATCGCAAGCCTAGAGCCCAAACGAAGCAGTGCACGGTCACCATTTTATGCCACAACAACAAACTCACTGGTGAGATGTGCCATTTGGGGTTCTGACGAGTGTGCACCCTGTGCGCCTTGTCTTTTCTTTTATCTTCAATCAGGCTGCTTGTCTTCTTCATCCAACGAAACCATATCGAGGCGTTAATTTTCCATATCAGTGCTTTCTTTAAGCAGCATAATAGACGCCACGAAATTATTTAAAGCGTTTAGAGTACGCTACTGTATGGAGGTACCGGTACTCCACGATAGGTCACAAGATCATGCCCATCCTTTATTCTACTATTATCAATCTATCGATCAAGACCACGATGACCACGTCCTTTTACGCTAGCTGTATTTGTGACCACACACCTTCAAGTTGGTAGGCTGATTCGAGATACTCTAGTCTAATAATCGATCGAAACCACACCCCTATTTTGGCAAGCATGCATCTTTGCAGGCTGACTCGAGATACTCTAATACAGCAGTCACCCTAATAAAACAGTCACATATTTATAGCTAGCTGTATGCTTTAACAAAAAAACTAAACAAACTAGTATATTAAAAATTATAAATTTAAAAATGGTTCCAAGCGATAAAAAGTAGTGAAACAAGAGATGAAGCAATGGTAGCTATTGCAGCGTAGCTCAGTGTTAAATCCCTACTTTGGCATGGTATAACAATTATTTTGTGTTCAATGCCAAAGTAGGGAATTCCCACTGAGCTATGCTGTAATAACTACCATTGCTTCATCTCTTGTTTCACTACTTTTTATCGCTTGGAACCCTACTTCATTTTTACATTTATAATTTTTAATATACTAGTTTATTTTACAGTGGTAGAGAACTCTACTCGTATTACTTTCACCACTTCTACCTCTAAATGGTGTTTAGTGTGCCTCTTTTATTTGGCCTATGGCGTTTATTATAGGCTGTGAAAAATGAGCCCATAAGTAACCTGTAGACAGTACTTCTCATAAACTGAAATGCTGTTGATTACTCAGATTTAACACCTTTAAAAGTTTTGACGGATGGTCCGCATGGAATCACAACAGCGTGTCACTTACACTAGTAGAACTGTCGAGGCAGGGGATGGTGACTATGATGAAATCTCAATGTTTGCTTTCCAGGTCAGCTGCTTGTGTATTTCTCTTTGTACGGCCAGTTCCTCACTTGTGATGTGCCATACTTTTCTCAAGCACTCCGTTCTTTCACTCAGTATTCACAAATACAAAGTGCGCCCACTGTGCTTATAATTAGCCACCAATCCACACAAATCACCAAGTTGTTTGAATGATGTCATTAAACTTTACATTTTTCACAATGTATAGCATAGTTTGACACTCTCCCTCCCCATTAGATAGCTCTTGATGTTATCCTATTACAATACTTACATTGTGACCATCTTAATAATATTATATACCGTGTCAGAGTCAGAAATAGGGCTCCTTGAGCTGCTGCTGCCATGTTTGTAGTTGCTGTCACCTCTTGTGTTGTCGTTTTATTAAACCACTAAAGTCGTATCTCTGTTTTTCAATCACCTTAATTATTTACCTGAAATATTTTATTGTATTTCAGCTTTCTTTTCACTAGAGTTGCATCCCATTTTTGCTTTGTTTGCGGTACCTGTAAGCATATATAACAAACCTGTTTTATTGTTAGCTGGACCTCTCATTCAGTGTGTGTGCGCGTGTGTGTGTGTGTGTGTGTGTGTGTGTGTGTGTGTGTGTGTGTGTGTGTGTGTGTGTGTGTGTGTGTGTGTGTTGAAAATTTTGTCCTTATTGTGTAAGGTTTTTTTCGTATTGTGTCCTTAATTCAGGGAGCTTGCTAAGGGAGGTTCCACTGTATGTAAACCAAAGCCCACAATCAGTTGTAGAATGTACATGTATATAAGGAACTCAGTAATCTTAACAAATGGTCCATACTTGGATATCTATTTCTATTATAATTTTTGGCAAGACTTTTTGCTGTAAGCATCAAGTCTTTGATGTCATTACAAAGTTCATTCTCATCAAAGATGACTCTATCATTATTGATTCAGTATTTTTATTGTAATGTCCAACATAAATGTATTTTCAATTTTTTTCATTTTTAGAACTTCCTAGTACTTTACAAATATAATGTAAATTTAAAAGTTCGCATAAACACTTATGATTGGCTGTATCATGAAATTGAATTTTATTTTAACAGCTCAGTTGTCATTGTACAATTTATCGATCACACTTTTCATGAGAGCATTTTGTTATAGACTAAAAGCGCTGGTAATTCCACTACTTAAGGAGTATTGTCATCATCAGCTTGGTAATATTTTTTTGGAAAAGACTTTTGCTATAAACAAGAGGTCTTTGATTTTATTACGAAGTTGATACACATCAAAGATGGCATTTTAAAGTGTAGACAACTAGATAATTGTACCATTATGGGATGACCACTATTAATAGGTAATATATAAGTGAAGTATTGGTTGAGTGTCTACTAGTATAGTTGTAGGTAGGTATCAGTGATCTCCTTTGGTAGAGATGTTCCGATAAGGATATTTCAGTTGTGCTAATATTTGATTTATTACCACACTAAAGTTATTATGTGAAGCAGTACAATGTCCAATTTAAATTATTTTTACAGTGGCAGAGAACTCTACTACTCGTATTACTTTCACTACTTCTACCTCTAAATGGTGTTTAGTGTGCCTCATTTATTTGGCCTATGGCGTTTATTATAGGCTGTGAAAAATGAGCCCATAAGTAACCCGCATACAGTACTTCTCATAAACCTGACCACTATTAATTGCTCAGATTTAACACCTTGAAAGTCTTGACGGATGGTCTGTATGGAATCACAACGGCATGTCACTTACGCTAGTAAAACTGTCAAGGCAGGGGATGGCGACTATGATGAAATCTCAATGTTTGCTTTCCAGGTTAGCTGCTTGTATGGCCAGTTCCTCTGCGTAATGTGCCATACTTTTCTCAAGCACTCCGTTCTTTCACTCAGTATTCACAAATACAAAGTGCGCCCACTGTGCTTATAATTAGCCACCAATCAGCACAAATCACAGAGTTGCTTGAATGATGTCACTAAACTTTACATTTTTCACAGTGTATAGCGTAGTTTGACACTCTCCCTCCCCATTATATATTCTTGGTGTTATCCTATTACAATACTTACAATGTGATCATTTTAATATAACTAGATACTGTGTCAGAGTCAGAACTAGAGCTCCTTGAGCTACTGCTGCCATGCTCATAGTTGCTGTCACCTCTTGTGATGCCGTTTTTAAACCACTGAATTCATATCTCTGTTTTTCAATCACCTTAATTATTTACCTGAATTATTTTTATTTTATCTTTCTTTTCATGGAGTTGCATCCCATTTTTGCTTTGTTTGCAGTACCTGCGAGCATGTATAACAGACCTGCTTTATTGTAAGCCAGATCTCTCGTGTAGTGTGAGTTATTGTCCAATACAAGCGACTGGACCAAAAATTTGTCCTTATTATAGAGGTTGTTTTTCTGTTGTGTTCTTAATGTATGTTAAAACCAAAACCCACAATCAGTTGTAGAATGTACACGTATATAAGGAACTCAGTAATCTTAACAAATGGTCATTCTCATTTTGATTTGGTTTTGATTATAATTTTTGGCAAGACTTTTTGGTGTTAAGCATAAAGTCTTTGATCATATTACAAAATTTATTCTGATCAACAATGACTTTGCTATATTGATTCAGCGTTTTATTGTAATGTGCAACATAAATGTATTTTCAGCTTTTTCGTTTTTAGAACTTCTAGTACTTTACAAATATAATGTAAATTGAAAATTTCACCAAAACATTTCTGTGGCTGTATCATGAAATTTATCAATTCATTTTTTCATTACACAATTTATCAATTACACTTTTCATGAGAGCATTTGGTTATAGACTAAAAGTGCTAGTAATTCCACTACAAGGAGTGTTGTCATCATCAGCTTGGTCTCAGCTGTCCTGTATTGTCAGTTCGTTGATATCAGAATAATATAGAATACTTGCCTAAAAGCATCAACACCCAATCCCGATATGGGGCTATGATGCCATGCATGTCCAGACAGTAGCATACAATCCTGATATGTGGGTGTTGCTTTGTATATAGCAAGCATTCCCATGGCAACATTTCTGTGCGATTTTGATCACTTCTTGAAACTATTGGGTTCATTATCATCTCACAATTTAAAATTAAGAATTTTACCGTTAACATTAACCAAAACCCACAATCAGCTATAGAAGATACATGTATATAAAGAACTCAAAAATCCTTAATAAATCTGCTTTGTATGTCTTTCTTCTTATAGATTTTTTGGAAAAGACTTTTTGCTATTAGCATCAAGTCTTGATCTCATTACAAAGTTGATTTACATCAAAGATTGTCCCTACAGTATGGACAACTGACATGTTGTATATAACTGAAGTATTGATCAAGTGTCCACTGTAGGGTGGCCAATATACCGATTTTATAGTTGTACTTTTTTTTTTAAACGGAATCACTAAACATTTAAAATTTAGTAATACCACATACCGGAAATTACTGGTTTTCAAATTATTTTAAAGGTATTATAGCAGAACTTGTTAGCAAGAGTGGATTTAAAATTCCTATTTTTGCTTGTAGATTTTTGGAGATAAAGGTATTTTAATTCTGCATATTACTGTAGTGATGTAATAATAATTAAACCCTAGTGCGTGGGAGTATCAAAGCGCCGCGCTGGGTTATAACTACCATACAGCTAGACAGAGCGGTGCTGCTACTGTACGATATATTAGTTATCACCCTGTGATAACTAACTTATCACCCTGTTGCGGAGCCACTCAGTCTCTTCCGTGACATCATAATAACAGCGAATGGCATTGTTTACCAATGGAACAAAGAGCCAAATAAGGAAATATTGATACAAAACACACCAATACAGCACTTAAAACTAGCTAAATCTTACAAGAAAACTGTTAATCCTTTACACAATAACACTACAAGTTACCAATACCGTGATAGTTTAACAAATGTCAAGAATAGTCCGTGACGATTTTCGCTCCAGCAATCACTCCCAACGGTCACTATGGTGAAGAACTAACTTCCTCTAGCTTCATCGTTCTATCTTGGACTATGGTAGCCACTTGTTGGTCTTTATTTTTCTCTTGCACACCATGCGACACTACCATACCAATTTCTGACGAAGGCGAATCGTACCTGGAACCGCTGCTTCATAACACCGCCCTTCGCTACAGTTTGTAGGCAGTATGTAAGGGCTCTCTTGTAGCTACGAAGTAGAATCTTCACACAATTCGGACGAAATCTTGAGCACAGTGACAGGAACTCAAACCGGAACTTAATTTACTATCCGTAAACTTCTGCGCACTCCCTCGCACTGGGATATAAAGCAGTTATATCCCGTATACTTGGACGATATCATTGTTATTACACTCGTCCCGGGATATAACTATAACTTGTAATATGTGATATGTCGTGATATAAATTGTTGCAAAACAATACATGCTTTTGTCCATGGAATTTAATTTAGGATTATAATCTGGGCATGTTTCAAAAATGTTGTTTACTGATATTTTGTGTGCTGTAAAAACAAGCACTTTTATGTACTTTAGCTATTGGTAAAATGCAGAATCACAGAATTCCATGTCCATTAATTTTCTCACGTGAGTCATATGTACACGAGTCCTTGACATGGTGCATCAAACTGGAATCAGTAAAGAAAGACATGATGGAATGAATAGAGGTCAAATCTTCATTAGTACAGAAACACAGAGTACTGTTATATAGTTACCGTATTAGAAATGGTTGACAGCAATAGACTATATGCACAGCCAAAAACATTCTAATAGCACATGAGATTTTATCACATCACGAAGGTGAACGATTTCGATCTAATGTATGTAGAAAAATGTGAATCTCAGAAAATAGACCACTTACCAGTACTTCTTCTGCAGCAATAGATTTCTCTACCTGTGTAGCATAGCAGCTGGAATGAGGAGCAGAGTCCATACTGTTAGTGTCGAGTTATAGCTCTAGTTATATTTACTACCTGTACTTCTGTATGGGTTTGCGATAGTCATTCACCATCAAAGATTCTTGGACACGCCCCTAATCAATGCAAATTGATCATTTTATTCAACAGACCATACATATGGACTAAGGAGACATCATAGCAGAAGAGCTGGTGAAGTGATTTGCGTAAGGGTTTGCTGTCCGCCATCCACTCCACACATTACACTTTGCTTACCACCAGCAAATGTGCTATGCTCTCACCTGACATGGTGCTCAGCGCGATTGAGGTGGAGTCGGTAAGCAATATATTAGCCTCATTAGAAGCCCTGCAGCGCCGATCACATGTGTAGCAACAATTCAGTGATTAGTAGCATAGTAGAACAAAGCTAGCTACAGGGTACCATTTTTGCCATCATGGATTCACTGGATTCCTCCATGGCACTTAACAATTTAGCCAGTGTTCATCAAGGAAGTACTTACAGTTTCAGCTGATAGGCACACCATGACTAGAATTGTGTAGCCGCCACCAGTTTTCTGTGTTGTGAGGTACTTTGCTTCGCTGTTGTCATCCACTTTTTCCAGGACGCTGTAAATGTGCTAGAATGAAAGTACTGCTAGATACAAATGTATTCACTCTGTTACTCTGTTAATCCATCCTGCTGACAAGTTACTAAAATATCTGCTCTGGACAAAAATATTTCCAGCCTTTGTTTTTAAGTTCAAAGGGAGGAATGCGTGCTTTATTTTGTTATGTCTGGTAACTGTTAGTTTTAGTTTCTAATTATTGTGTATTGCAAAAAAAATGTTTTTGTCTTGCAGTCCAAAACAGCTCCTAAATTTAGAGTCTCTAACTGTTTTCTTTTTTGCTACACTATTTTAAATTTGCAGTAATGTATATTTGATGTTTAATAAAATAAGTTACATCATTTTTATATAAGCAATGTTTCTGGATGTACAGGCCACCTGCACGCTGGTTTCAGTTACGTGTAACTTAAAAGTGCTAGTGTGCTGTAGTTAACAGTTTTCAATTCTTTGGAGGAAATCTCTTTTTTGAAGTTGTACTGGCAATATTTTGTTCATTGTAGTGTTGTTTTCCCGCTATACTTTGTTTGTGTTTACCTAAACTACAATGGGAGGATTCTCACTGCTCTACTGCTTCTAACCTGGTATGAGTTACCAATCATGGAGTTTAATCCAATTGTCATTTATCTCTGTTGAAAAAGAATATGAAGTTATTGTTAGTATAAGGGTAGCCATGAAGATGTTAGGCAATTTGGAAGTCACAGCAAGCGTAAAATTAAAATATGGACATGCACTGTTATTGTCTTTAAAGTTTTGTATTGGTTCGGCTGTTTCATATTCATTTTATGCTTGTCACTCTGTTGTTTTACCATCCCATCTTGCAAGACTCCATTAGAGTTGTGTGGTTTGAACTGTGTTTTTTTTTTTTTAAATGTATGTGTGAAGACAAAACTTCGGCTAAATACATGAGATATTTTAACCTCAGTTGTTGCTATGACAATGTTTCTCTTGGCTTTGATCATTTCTTGTAACTTGTATTCTTGTCTTAAATGACTTGATCTTATCACTAAGTATTTATCGCTTATTTAACTGTGTTTATCGTACTGATTTAGGATAATGTTCTTATGAGACATTGATCAGTTTTTATCTTGATTTGAATTGTTCTCTTGATCATGTCACGAAGTACTTTACCATCCATCTTACTATGACTTAAAGAGGTAAACAGTTATATATTTACTGTACTGGGGTAGTATCATTATAATGAAAACCCACAATCAGTTGTAGAATCTACGTGTATATAATGAACTCGGTAATGTTAACAAAACTATGAAGTGTCTCTCTAGAGTATTATGTTCTGTGTATAATTTTTAGCAAGACTTTTTGCTGTAAGCATCAAGTCTTTGATCTCAATACAAAGTTGATTCAGATCAAGATGGCTCTGCCATTATGGATTGACCTTAGCAGTTTCTATTGATTCATTAGACCACAGCAAAGTGAAATACTTGAATTTCATTGGTTACTTACAGGTATCAAAATCCTGTAGATCCCTTGTTCATGTCTCAATGGATCCCTATCTCTGGGGGATACAAAACATAGCAATTATGCCCCCGTAACATTGGCAATGCATGGGCATTTAACTGGATAGTAAGTGTTGTTAGTTACAGGGGGCTTGTTTACTCATGAAGGCTACATTTCTTGTGTTACAAGTAGCTGGGTAGGTACGACAAGCAGCAGCGAAGGTACATGAATGAGCTGTGGTCTAAATTAGTTAGACATTTAAACACAGATTTAGAAACCCTCAGACCCTGTAGTAGTGTCCTCGCTTTGCTCGTGTCCCACAACACAGGGCCTTTCAGGTTTCTAAATTCCGTAGAACCCTGTGTTTCGATGTCTAACTATTATCTGTCCACCAGTATAGCAACAGGTAGACGGCCTCTGTTTTGTAGTTTAATTGTTTGAATAAAGCAGTCTTATATGATCAGGTCATAGACTAACACACTAGTAAATCCAATCCAATGTATAGGACTATCTCACTACACGAGTTTCGTATCATCATCTTGAGCTCAGCCTTTACGTTCCTCTTATCATTTTGCCAGACTGGATCCAGTAAAGTTGTTATAGTATCTAACAGGCACAGGCGTAGAGACTATTAATTCATGAACATACACAATAGTTCAGGTTACCCGTAACAATTGTTTTGTATTTCACTACACTGTTTTAAATTTACTCCAATAAAATCTTCACTGTTTAATGTGATGTCAAATGAATACTGTGTCAAAGAAATATATATTTTCAACATTAAAATTATCAATGTAGGATTTCAACTATACTATACTTAACTGTAGTCTGTTAGTGTTTACCTTTACAGTGACCATCTCACTACAAGGAGTTTTGTATTTTCAGCCGTGGTCTTAGCTATACTGTCGTCAGTCTGTCAAGCTGGGTTGAGCCCAGTTGCTATATCATATAATTATGTGCAAATTTATGATGCATGTAATTTTCACGGATTGAAGGATTTATGTGGTTTTATTTTTGTGGATTGCTCACTTTTCACTCAGGCTATAGTGCCGGACATAAGTTAAGGATTTGCTGTCACCAGCAAATGTGCTACACTCTTGCCTGGCATGGTGCTCAGCACGATTGAGGCAGAGTTGGTAAGTAATACATTAACCTTGTTAACAGCCCTGTAGCACTGATCACCTGTACAATAACAATTTTCAGTGATTAGTAGCATAGTACAGTGGAACCTCAGTTATCCGAACCCCTTGGGACCAGGGGCAGTCCATAAGTCTGAAAAGTATGTACCTTTGAAACTGTATAAATAACTGTAAATAGCAAAAGGATTTTTTTAATAAAATCAAGACACATGGTAGTGCGGCCCAAAAAGCCAGTGTGTAACACCGTGAGTGTATAGACAGGAAGAAAAAATGCAATTTTCGCACCTCCATACTCCGTGCTTCCTTTATGAAACAAGACGATTTTTTCTGTGAACACGCCCACCAACATCAGTACTCCACATATCTAATTTGAGCTAAATCGCTTCAAGCATTCCCGAGATATGCTACTTCAAAAATTGGCTTAGTTTTTGCATTTTTTTCTTATTATTATCTAAGTCACCCTGTAGCGAGATCACCTACACACCCTGTAGAAAGACCAAATCACACCACGGAAAGATCAGTTAGAAACAAGTCACCCTGCAGAGAATTCAGCTAGAAAAGAAGCCACCCAGAAATCAGCTAGAAACAAAACTGAGAGTGGACAACCTCTGGGGGAGAGTATTGGCCTAAAAGAATAAGGTTGTACTAGCAGGCCGCCGGAGGATTGATTCACATGTTTGCCATGATTTTGTTAACTGTTGAACAAGAAATGTGAATTGTTTACACAAAGCTAACTACAAAACTATTTTATAACTGCAAAATATGAAATCAACTTAAGTCACATATTTATACTTGTTGTTCTTTTGTTTTGCCATCTCAGCTAGCAAGATCCCATTTATGCTTTTAACCGTGTGAAAGTTTGTGTGTTTGTGTGGAAGAAATATCTTGGTTGTTTTAAATTTAGATTGAGCCCAGGGAAAATTTCAGATCCCATCTGTTGGCTTAATATAACTTATATGCTTGTCTTGATTGGCTTGATTGGCTTGATTGGCTTGATCTTGTGACTAAGTATATCTTAGTATGAGGTAAACATTTATTATACTGATTTGGAATTTCATAACCCAAACCCACAACCAATTATAGAACATACAGGTATATAAAGAACTGAGTAATCTTAGCAAAAGTCAGTCCAATAGTATAGTTTGATTCCCTTTTTATAATTTTTGACAAGACTTTTTGCTAAGCATAAAGTCTTTGATATCATTACAAAGTTGATTGTCATCAAAGGTGACTGTTGTAATTGTGTACCATTAAAGGATGACTGTGGCAGGCTGTATTGGTTCATTGTCCACTAGTATAGTAGCAGGCAGGTGGCCTGTTGTGTAGTTTAACTGTTCAAGCTTATATAGACAGGATGTAGGCTACCACACTAGATAGTCCACTCCAATATATGGGACCATCTACATTGACAGGTAACTTGTCAGGACATTGTGTAAGTTGACTGGACACCAAGAAATTTGACTGGACATTTCAACTTTTGTTGTTTCTCCTTTACTGTGTTTCTACCAACTAATGAAGTTGGACATTTGCTTCTGCCAAACATTAAGGCCACCTATGTGTGCATGTACTATAGAGCTGCTTACTACTCAACCACTCACTGACACTAACTCTACGGTGTTTTGACCAGCGAACTGGATTTAAACTTAATAAATATGCGTACCTGCTGTAATTTTCGAAGCACCTGTCCTGTGCTATGCAATTTATGTTATTCTACTCAGGGGCAGATCCAGGATTTTTCGAGAGGAGGGTCTCTGAGCTGGGTGGATGGTGACCCCCCCCACACACACACACACACACACACACACACAATTATTTAACTCAGTACATCCAACCTATGGCTGTACATAGCATTCATACTTAAAATGTGCCCTTAGGCAAACTTTAACAAGCACGATGTGTGTAACTAGCTATAACTAGCTGGAAACCTACACTGCTGTTTGTGCAGCTTATTGCTATACTATGCTATTGTAGACTTATAGCTTACTACATACACAACTTCCTGCCATACAGTATAGTCATGACGAATGATGGATCACTTGTTCATTGCACCAGATTTTCGATCATGCTTCTTGCTTTCTGTCCGACACCCTCGCAGAAGTGGTACCAAAAGTGAACCTTGTGCAAGTGTGAGCGAAGTTGGTCTTCCTGAACAAGTTGAAGAACTACTGAAATAGCTAACTCCTTTGTAATTCATACTGTCAAGTGCATTCTGTGTCGTCTGTCTGGGTGAGGTCTCAAGAACAGCGGAGTGATATCACGTGCCCATATTGACCAAAGGCAGAGTCAGGTGTATTACCACAAAACCACAAAAGAAAAGTACCGGCAGTAAAACACTCTTTATATACAAATTAGACGTACCTTTACAACAATATCAGTGATTACAAGCACCATTGCTCCCTTGCAGCCGCCAGCTCTTCTACGCACAGTAAGCGTGTGTCTTCTGCCATTTGCTGAACTTTAAACAATCAATATCATGTGATCTATCATCACGTGATGCTATATCAAACAGTTAGGGACTGCTCTATTAGGATATATCGATCTTTCGCGATCTGTTGCTTTCCTCCGTGTACTTTCTGTCTTAGATTTCCTGTTCAAGGTTCAACCTGAAAGGGGGGTCTTGAGACCCCAAAGATACCCCCCCTGGATCCGACCCTGTTACACTCTTGTAAGTAACTTTTCCAGTAGGGGACCTTTTATATAGTGATCAGTAACTCAATGTTGGTTGTTCCTACCACCTTGCAACAAATTCCATTTGATTTGCTCATAAAATTTTCCATCTGGCCATATACAACTCACGTGAGTAAACACACAATTGAAATCAAACACGCGGCTGGAATTTGAAAACATGGTGTTGCGACTCACTGTTGTTCATTATTTCATAACTAGTAAGCCATTGTAGTTACAGTGTTCATTTAAGTAGCTGAGTGAACAAACTTTCAATCGAAGTGTTGTTGTAGGCTATAAAAATTAAGTTACCCCACCTAGTGTAGCCATGCGTGCCCATATTATCCTATTATAATACTTAAAATGTCTTTTCACAGTAGTTGCATTCCACTTTTGCTGTTTGCAGCATGTATAACAGATCTGCTTTATTTTTAGCCGGATCTCTCTTGTAGTGTGTGTTATTATTATCCAATACAGCCAACTGGATAAGTACCTGAACAGCTTGATTCCTATAAACACTTGGATTATAAATGAGTCAAAACAGAGCATACAGGCTAAACTCTGACTTATATTTAGATGAACTCCAGCAAGTTTAGTTCTTGTTTTATAACGGCCACCAATTTTGTAAACATTATTTTGTTGTTCATCAAAGTTCTCCAGTGTAGTATTTTTACACAGCTCCTGCTTGTCAGCTTTAGTTTTTTTGGAATTGGAAGTCTCCAATTTGTTTTTTAATCTTTTGTTACAGTATTTTAAATTTGCTCTGTGCCTCAGCACGAGGCAAGTTATCAGCAGCTAGTGCGTTCTGGTTATGTTCAGTTATGATGAAGGAACAAATCCTAAAATATCATGGAGAATTTCAATTGTGCAAGTTTAATGTTTTAATCAGTGCTGTTAAATCTTTTATGGAATAATCACGAAGTTTACTAAATGCCTAAGTTTGCTTGTAGAGTGGTTACTTTGTACAGAGTGGTAACTTCGTGATAGGAGTGTGATCTGTATTCAGAAACGTGCAGAGATGATTAGTGAATAAGCTGTAACACTAGTTCTCACCTTAGCCATTTCAACTTAAGGAATACAAAACGCTCTCTGTCTGAGTGGTTTTCATGGCGAAATTCAAGTTGTGCATACTAATCACGTAAGTATTAATTAATTGATTTCGGGCCTATATAATCGCTGCCCAGATGTAACCCAGTCTACAGTTTGTATGTAGCTCTGGTGGCTCCTTTGATCTGAGGTGTGAAAGTGTTATGTACATCTTATTATATTGTTTAATGTGCTCCAATGTTTTAGAACTTCCGTACTTTACAACTATAATATAATTGAAATTCACCAGAAAAAAATGTTTAGAATTGGCTGTATCATAATTCATTTTTCATTGTACAAATTATTGGTAACACCTTTCACGAGAGAATTTAGTTGTATACCAAAACGCTAGGTAATTCCACTCCATTAAAAGGAGTGTTGTCATCATCAGCTTCGTTTCAGCTGTCCTGTAATGTCAGTCTGTTGACGTCAGAATGATGTAGACTACTTGCAGCAACACCCAATCCCGATAAGATAGTGTGATGCCATGCATGTCCACAGACAGTAGCAAGCAATCCTGATATGTGGCTGTTGTTCCACATATAGCAATGCATTCCCATGGCGACATTTCTGTGAGATTTTGAGCACTTCTTGAAACTTATTGTATCTGGGTTCATCATCTCACAATTAAGATTTTTACCATCAACGATAAACACTTGTATGTTTATTGTGTTGATTTTGATGTAGTTTTATTTTCATAACTAAAACCCACAATCACTTGTAGAAGATACATGTATATATTGAACTCAGTAATCTACATCCATTTAAATCTGCTTTAAATCTTTTTCTTCTTCATTTTTTGGCAAAGACTTTTTGCTTGCGAGCAACTAGTCTTTGATCTCATTACAAGTTGAAAGATGGTTCCCTACAGTGTGGACAACTTGATAATGTAAATCATTAAAGGATGACTATAGCTACTATTGACATGTTGTATATGACTATAGTAGGAAGTATATGTCAACTAGTATAGTAAAATGCAGAATTACATATATTAGGTGATATAAAATTTTATGGAGTTACAAGGTGATAGGAGCAACCACCATCAAGTTGTCAACCATTTTGTACAGGTATGTAAAGGATTTGCATGTTTCCTTACCAAGAAGTTATTTTCACAGCTAGTTTTGGTCTCACCATTTGGCGTTGGTGTAAAACCCTAGGTATCATTTTAATCCCTGTTACATCACAAGTACAATGACATAAATTGCGTAGGCATAGGATGGACGCTTCAAAAGTTATGGCGCTTTGTGCAAGGCACGTGTATTTTGGGACCTGTGCGGGTTTAAGGATTAATGTATATAAGAAACTTAACAAATAAATATTGAAGTTTCATTAATTTATAATTTTTAGCAAGACTTTGCTATAAATATAAAATCTTTTACAAAGTTAGGGAAGGTTGGTTACTCATATATCCCTATGTTTTCAGATTACATAAGCCAACATTGTTCCAGGTGGTAAGGCTTGTTTAACTGAGCTCTAGAAAAGCAACAGTTGTACTGAGAATGCTTGTAAGGTAGAGGTGTGCCGATATAACTAAACCGATCCGATAATGATCCGATATAGATTAATCATTTTGAAACCGATACGATACCGATCCGATATACCGATATAACTAAGTGTAGCTATTTATATTTGAGGAACCACATATGCCATGTTCAACTTTATTTTTAGCTACTGAAGTAACTACTGAAGACAGTCTTAAGATTATTGGCTATGCTTGGTTACCCATGGTGGTGTGGCCTCTATTGACAACTCAGACTATAAGGTACCCACAAATATTTTAATACATGCCCCCGCCAAGATTAGTCCGGATTACTCCGCATTTTAATGGCTTGTACAGATGGCTGGTTGTTTTATACTGCATGTGCTCTTGATTCATCTTATTACTGTTTCCCCAAGCTCATCACTATGAGTGTTTGTTGTATGATTGGTAAGCTTTGTGACAAGATTGACACTCTTCCTTCCCATTATATATTCTTGATGTTATCCTATACAATACTTACAATGTGACAATTTTAATAAAATATTTTTTATAAGACTATATACCCTGTCAGAGTCAGAACTAGAGCTCTTTGAGCTGCTGCTGCTATGTTCGTAGTTGCTGTCACTTCCGCCTTCCTGTGTACCAAGTTTGGTATCAAAAGGTGCTTCCCCTGAAACAGCTGAAAACATGAAAAGTCGAAGTAACCGTGTATCAGAACCATGGAACTCCATAGGCTTGCATGTTTCAATTATCGAACATTAGTCCGATGACTGGTCATAGCCTCGTGCTGAAACTTCATAAAAATGTGAAAAAATCTAGTGTATTTATGAAGGTCTGATCAACATCCATGTAAAATTTCAGCACATCAGATTGCGTAATGTATAAACTACTGCATGATCTTTTTTGTAAAAAAAAAAATGCACACAAAAATTGTTTGATAATTAAACACACAATGATCATTTACGGGCTCTACAGTATTTAATAGTGGAACAACCAGCTCCCAACCAATTGTAAATCCTTCTGCTGGTTCTGTTGTTGATCTGTTAGTGGTTTCTATATGCTTTGTAGGGAAAGCATGGTGGCATACTTGAACTGTAGCCGTGGAGATGAATATTGGGTTCCATACACTTCTCAACAGCTGGGTAGATGGTAGTACAGTATTTTGGACTACATTCTCACAAATCTTTGCCTTCATTACAGCTTCCATGTCATCTTAAGTTATGCCAGTTCAACTCCCTAGTTCTACACTAGCCGTACTGTGTTTTTCTGTGGAAGTTTCAGTGACTGCTGGCCTTGTCATGGCTTGGCTTGTTTCCTTTATTGTTTGGTGACTAACATTGAAGCAGAATTAACAGTAGACTGTCATGGGCTTTCAAAGTGACAAAGAGAATACGCCATTGATGGTACAGGCTGAACTCGCCACGTGTTCTAAAAAACAGCCCCAAATCTGTAGTACGGAAGTTACACGAACTGTTAACCTTTGTTTATTCCTTTATCAGTAGAATTACAACCTTTAACAATCATAATACTCTTTGTCAACCATGCCACTTCTTTGTACTAGTGTTCGGCAATATACCGATCATGATAAATTAACATATGTAACCGATTATCATACTGTGACAACCTTTGACAACCAATGTATCGAAATACTGGTTTATTGATGAATACCAGTATAGGATTGCTTTTAACCAGCCTGTGGTGTTTAATTACATACTTAATTCATTGATGGTTGACAAGAAGCCATACCCTAGACAATCACTGAGATTGTGTATTTACTGTTGGTGGAGCATTGAGAATTAGACGGAGAATAACGTCTTTCTGGAATACGTAATGCATGTGCCAAGCATGTGCGAGGGAGTATTTAACTCATAATATGTGAACACATGTTTTCAATTCTACCTTCCCACCCTCCCAGTGTGATTTTCCTGACTCATTTGGCGGGTCATGACCAAGGGTAGAAGCAGTGATCAAGATTTTGACTTTGTTTTACACACATTGATTTTTTCGTACAGTTTGTGAGGGTGGTATGCACGAAGTGTTTTTTGAGCAAGCAAAAAAAAAAGTTCCAGTCCAGTTTTTTCCCTTGGTCTCACTTGGGCACTAAATTAACTGCACTGTGCAGGCCCCCACCCTCAGGTTTCATGCTAACTTGTACAAATTTTAGCTGTTGTATGTGTTTTTGGTATTGTAACTGTGTTCAGTTTGGTGTGCTTCATAGTATGAACTGGTAGCTGCGATTGACAGCTACACCTCTCCAGGTTATCGTGGGTACTGTGGGGTTATTGCATGTATGAGGAAGGAGGCCACATTACAAGCACCTGTCTACTTCTAAAACTACATTCTTTGATTTTTGAAATTACATTTCATATTATGCCAGGTGAATGATGCAATAGTCACTGTAACAAACTAACTACATACTGATATGATGCAATAATTTCCTGTTACCAATACCGTGTATTCAAATTTCAGTACTGCCGAGTGTTACTTTGTACCACAGAATCTTAATCATTTTTATTAGTATAACACCCGTCTGATAATTGAAGCGTACATTTCTGATAATTGAGCCTGTGTGATAAATAGTTGCTTACGCTACTTGTATTGTTGTTTACTTAATGTTGTCACTAAGTATCTTAGTACTAATCTTATTATGTTTGTTGACAAATTTTCATAACCAAAATCCACAATCAGTTGTAGGATGTACATGTATATAAAGAACTCAGTAATCTTAACAAAGCAATGACATCTTCTCTAACAAACAACATGTAATATATAATTTTTGGCAAGACTTTTTGCTGTAAGCATCAAGTCTTTGATACTACAAAGTTGATTCACATCAAAGATAACTCTGTCATTATTGAATGACCGTAACAAGTTTTATTGATTCATTGAGCAGCAGAAAGCTTATTCCTGCTGACCATCCCTTCTTGTCAGAACATACCTGGAGCACGATTTTTGGCAGAGGTATTCCACTTGACTTCGTCTCCCTGTGTACCAAGTTTGGTGTCAAAAGGTACTTCCCCTGACCAGTAACAGCTGAAAACATGAAAAGTCAAAGTAACCATTTATCAGAACCATGGCTCGATCACTGGAACTCCATAGGCTTGAGTGTTTCAATTATCGAACATTATTCCAATAACTGGTCATGGCTTCATGCTGAAACTTCTAAAAATCTGAAAAAAAATCCTGTATATTTATGAAGGTCTAACCGACATCCATGCAAAATTTCAGCACATCAGATTGCGTAATGTATAAACTACTGCATGATCTTTTATTGCAAAAATGCACACAAAAATTGTTTGACAATTAAACGCACAATGATCATTTACGGGCTCTACAGTATTTAATAGTAGAACAACCAGCTCCCAACCAATTGAAAATCCTCTTGGTTCTGTTCTTGATTTGTTAGTGGTTTCTATATGCTTTGTAGGGAAAATGGTGGCATACTTGAACTTCGGTCGTGGAGATGAATACTGGGTTCCCTACGTTTCTCAACAGTTGACTAGATGGTAGTACAGTATTTTGGGCTACATTCTCACAAATCTTTTCCTTCATTATAGCCACCGGCCTTTTTCGCAAAATACAATTTTGCCATAATACTGTATTGAAATACACTGGGTAAAAATATGCTTACTGTTATTGGCAGATTCATTGTCCACTACAGCAGTTAGATTACCTCTGTTATCTATGCATATAAAACTGTCTGTCTGCTTCCGTGTTGCCACTATCTCGACAACCAAATCATGTATTGACAAAATTAAGTACTCATCACTTGGCAACTCCCAAGTTAGTTGTTACAAATCTCTATGTGCTTCAGTTCATTCTCTATCAAGCATTGAAGGCGGTGGTGTAGAGGAAACCTTGAGCTACATTCCTGTCAAAACTATGAACAAACAGCTAATGTGTTAGCACATAGAACTGTTAACCCAAATGTCCAGTGTTCGATTCCTGCCAATAACATTTTTTCTTCTTTTCAGTGCCACCTTTTCGTGACACACTTTTTCATGTCAGCTATTGATGATGTAATCTGTACTTGGTTCACATGCAAAATGAAATGCTCACCATCTGACAAAGTTTATTGCTAGCTTTTGCATGCATTTCTTCATCCGCTATAGCTTGTTAAAGGCCATGATGTAGAGAAAATTTCTGCTGCATTTCATTGATAAACAGCTCAGCTGGTAAAGTACCTCTGTGAAGTTGTTGCGGTTACTGCTGTGCAGGGTGAGGGTTCGAATGACAAAACCTTTTCTCGTTTTATAACCTTTGCATACTTTTTCTTACTGATATTGTGATATCTGTTTGGTAAAAAGTTGAGCTATACGTATCTCTGAACACATTTATGATTTTAAAGGGAGTGAATTTTATTTTCAGACATTGGCATACTGGTAAACTACATGAAAGCAATCATGTACTATATCTGCTCTAGATCAGTAATGTAATAAAATGTGATATCTTGCCGATCCAAACTTTAATAATACGTAAATGCATGTGTGTATAGGGTGATGCCTGTTGGGCTCTTGTATATCATTATGTTGTGAAGTTGATGAGAAAGAAGCTTGAAAAATGGGTTTGTTGCAGCCTTAGTGGCTACAATTTAAGTACCAGTGCAAATATATGGAACAAAAAAACCTTTTCCTTCTTTAGCTCACTAAAATTTCCTTTGCTTTCTACACTACTTACTTTACAGCTAGTAATATTCTCTGGAATACATGCTGATATTTTATTGACGTATCTGCATGGAGTAAATGCTTATGGTTTACAAATGTGTACACCCATACTATAGTGTATTTTAAATGTTATCCAGTGGTGAGCATGTGTTTTTTTTGTCAAAACTATGCAGTGATGACATACGAATGTAATAGTATGAATCAATGTAGTAGATGCTTATTTGCAGACATACATGATGGATGTACAAGAAAGTTGTATGATTTTTACAGTGAACAGTTATACGCAATTTCATCTTGTATTGTTAAAATAAACAATTCATACGAAGTTGTGCATAGACAATGCTATAACATTGCGATAGTTATCATAATTGTGATATGTTGTATCCTACAATCATGAAAGTAGCAAAATGTCACAATTGCTCAGCCCTAATTCTACTCACTGGCATGATGTCCACATGTAGGCATTAGGTGTGGTGTTTAATTGATTTGGCCATTAGTGTAAAACATATTCACTACATTAGTTTATTCATGGCCAGTGAAGTAAGTACTTTAGTGCACTTTAATCATCTGTGTATTGCTGTTTTGACACTAATGTCACACACAGTAGTGACTGGGCATGTCACTTCATTGACTAGGCCATTAGCACTGTAAACACATTCATTACTTTAGTATATTCGTGGCTAGTATAGCAAGTATTTTAGAGCTGCTCAGCTCACATTTCAGCTTCCTGTGTTTAATTGTGTATCCACAATTGAAACAATCTGCATGCTCATCTCCATACACTTATGTTCGTCCTCTCAGCAATACCTTGTTATTTTTACGACGTTATCCATAATCAAAATTCACGTGTTCCTGTATAAATACATACACTTAGTATTTTACTACTAATTATGTTTATTGTAGTGATTTAGGAGAGTATTATTATCATAACCAAAACCCACAATCAGTTGTAGAATGTACATGTATATAAGAAACTCAGTAATCTTACCAAATTGTTACCAATGAAAATAAAAGTTTTCCTTTATAATTTTTGGCAGGACTTGTTGCTATAAGCATCAAGCCTTTGATCTCAGTAATAACATCGAAGATGACCATAACAGGTTTTATTGATTCATTGAATGGCAGATAGGGTGAAGCACAAATTTTTGCACTGGAACTCCATAGGTTTGCTTGTTTCAATTATCAGACATTGATCTAATGACTGGTCATGGCCTCACGCTGAAACTTCATAAAAATCTGAAACATCCTGTATATTTATGAAGATCTAACCGACATCCATGCACAATTTCAGCACATCAGATCGCTTAATGTACAAACTGCTGTATGATTTTTTTTTGAAAAATGTGCACAAAAATTGCTTGATGTGATTAAACACACAATGGTCATTTAAGGGCTCTACAGTATTTAATAGTGGAACAACCGGCTCCCAACCAATTCCAAACCCTTCTCTTGGTTCTGTTCTTGATCTGTTGGTGGTCTCTAGATGATTTGTAGGGAAGCATGGTGGCATACTTGAAGTTTAGTCGTGGATATGAATATTACGTTCTCTACGCTTCTCAACAGTTGACTGGATGGTAGTACAGTATTTTGGACTACATTCTCACCGATCTTTGTCTTCATTACAGCTTCCATGTCATCTTAGGTTACGCCAGTTCAACTCCCTAGTTCTACACTAGTCATACCGTGTTTTTCTGTGGAAGTTTCAGTGACTGCTGGCCTTGTCATGGCTTGGCTTGTTTTCTTTATTGTTTGGTGACTAACATTGAAGTAGAAATTAACAGAAGGCTGTCATGGTCTTTCAAAGTGATGAAGAGAATGCGCCATTGATGGTGCAGGCTGAACTAGCTGCATGTTCTAAAAACAGCCCCTAATCTATAGTACAGAAGTTACACGAACTGTTGACCTTTGTTTATTCCTTTATCATAGAATTGCAACCTTTAACAAACATAACACTCTCGTCATCAACCACCATTCCACTTCTTTTTGTACTAGTGTTCGGCAATGTAATGGTAATACCATTTGTCATGATAAATTATCATTTATAACCGATTACTGAATTTGTTCGGACAAATAAAGCCCATTCATTTATATGTAATGATTTACAAATTGCCATAACCAAAACCCACAATCAATTGTAGGATGTACATGTATATAAAGAACTCAGTAATCTTACCAAAGCAAGGCTATGAACCTAAGTTACTTATGTATAATTTTTGGCAAGGCTTTTTGCTGTAAGCATAAAGTCTTTGATCTCATTACAAAGTTGATTTACACCAAAGATGACTCTGCCATTATTGAATGACCATAATAGGTTTTATTGATTCATTGAGTAGCAGATAGGGTGGAGCACAATTTTTGGCAGAGGTATTCCACGTGACTTCCGAAGTTTGTTTGTTCTGTGTTTACTACAAACTAAAATGTAGTATGATAATTTTATTGGTGAACCAAAATCCAATATCAATTGTATGTATGTGTATATAAGGAACCCAGTAATCTTGGCAAAACTGATTAATCAACACAATTGTAAATTTTTATTTTTTTTTGGAGAAGACCTTTTGCTGTAGCCATTAAGTCTATGATTACAAAGTATCAAAGATAGCATTTAAAGTATAGACAACGTGTTAATTGTGCCATTATGGGATGGCCACTGCTAACAGGGAGCCTGTATTCTGTGGAATACGGAATAACGGAATAAGCGAAAATCACATTCTAAATATTTTGTTATTGTTTATAGCCTCTATAACGTTTTAATATACATTCCTCACCTCGTAGAGAGCACAATCACGATGGCACTGATCCTCGGGGCGATCTTTAAATAGGATATGTACAAAGATATTCACTCTAAAACAATCTAACTAAGCTAAACTAACATCAAATATACTTCACTACACAATCGCTAGAAAACTAGAAGTTCTTTGTGCTATACTTGCTCATACCAGCTGTCATACACGAGTAACTTCCCGAATTTATTAGAGTTGTATGCGAAGTGTTAGAGCCGAGGTTGGAGCTCTGAAGCAGTATCATTCTCCAAATTTATTTGAAACACTTTAGGAAATGGTAACAGTCATATTATCTGTTAACAGGGGAGCCTGTATTACGGAATAGGGTCATTCCGTGTCAAATCAACAAGGAATTTAGGGTCACCTCTCGGATTTTGACGAAACTTGGTGTGTTTGTAGTACTTATGGTGCTTACCACTCATGCAAACTTTTAGCTCCATACATTCCATAGTTTCTGATTTATGACCACAAATATTTTGAATATTTCATGAAAAATTGGTCCATCTCTAGTTACAAAGTCAATTGCAACCTTGCACTGTGTAAATATTTGTAAGCGCAATTTTCAGTGATGGAAGACTGTTGATTGACCTTTCCAGTGATCCCTAAATTATGGGATATCTACTTAATTATGGTTCAAAAGTACTTCACTGAAAACTTTAATCCCTTATATTTTGAAAAATGCTGCTTGAAATTTTCCGAATTCTTTTGTGAATAATGATTGGGTCATATTCTATGTTTGATAAAATTTTTGTGGTGGGACCACAATGGGCTCAAGAGATATAATGAATTATGTTGTGGTATGCAGTGGAATTTCTAGTCTATTATTGCTGTATTGGAGTGTACACCTCCAATGACCACTCGCAACAAGGCCATGCCAAGTTTGTCTTACAGAGTAAAGGTGTCTAGGTACATTGCAACTTATATTAGTGACCACCTGTATTGAAAGGCCATCTATGTGCTGCAGTTAAGTTATACTTCTTTAATGTATAGCACCAAAGCATCAACCCTTTCTAGTAAATCCAAAAAATTAATGGTCCTAATTATGCAGGTTGACTATAAATTACAGATCTGACCACCATGTGTCCATGAACATCATGTAAATGTACCATCTCTTCACAAATACCTTCTTTATGAAGTTGAATACCACTGTAGTGGACTTAGCCATATTTAAGTTGCGTATGTGGCTACATAGATACATAGAACAGAACTCCTCAGAAGGGATACCTGGGTACCTTGATAACCAGGACACCTGTTTATACACTGTACTCCCACTCTAGCGGTGCACATACATTTAGACCAAGATACTTCTGTGGCTTCTGTAATATGAGCACTTTATTATGGTCCTAGCAATGGAGGGGTTTTACTATATACATGTATTACTTGTGCCTCAATGTGTGAAATTAATTGCTACATTACTTTACTTACATTCATGACCACTTTGAAGATCAAGTCATAAACTCATACACATACTCATATAGGACATGCTGACCACATACTTAACATTTGCCTGTACTGATCTTCAAAGCGTCAACCCAAAATACTTTGAAAAACCATTTTAGTAATTACAGTGCTATAAATCACACATTGAGGTGCAAGCAATATAAAAACTCTTTGTACAAGTAATGCATCCACCGTATATAGTGTAACTATTCTATTCCCTGGACCATTGATGAAGTGTTCATTTTTGAGAAACCACAGACTTGTCTTGGGTCCAAAATGTATGTACAATTATAAAGTAAGATCATGAGGCTATTAAGGTACCCAGGTATCCTTTTTGAGGAGTACCTATGCAGCCATGTATGTAACTTGAATAGTGTAGAGTGGGGATATGTATATGAGTGCACTACGGTGAGATTTTACTTAATAAATAAGGTATAACTGAAGAGATGGTACAACATTAATGTGTTTATGGACGCATGATAATCTCATTTATAGTCAACCAGTCTAATAAGGACCATTTTTGGATTTGCTAGAAAGGGTTGATGCTTTGGTGCTATACATTAATATCCAATTAAAGTATAACTTAACTGCAGCACATAGATGGTCTTTCAATACAGGTGGTCATTAACACAGGTTGCAATGCACCTAGACACCTTCACTCTGTAAGACAAACTTGGCATGGCCTTGTTGCGAGTGGTTATTGGAGGTGTACACTTCAATACAGCAATAATAGACTGAAAATTCCACTGCATACCACAACATAATTCATTATATCTCTTGAGCCCATTGTGGTCCCACCACAAAAATTTTATCAAACATAGACTATGACCCAATCATTATTCACGAAAGAATTCGAAAAATTTCATGCAGCATTTTTCAAAATATAAAGGATTAAAGTTTTCAATGAAGCACTTTTGAACCATAATTAAGTAGATATCCCATAATTTAGGGATTACTAGAAAGGTCTATCAACAGTCTTCCATCACTGAAAATTGTGTTTAAAAATATTTACACAGTACAAAGTTGCAGTTGATTTTGTAACTAGAGATGGACCAAATTTTCATGAAATATTCAAAATATTTGTGGTCATAAATCAGAAACTATGGAATGTATGGAGCTAAAACTTTGCGTGAGTGATAAGCACCACAGGTACTACAAACACACCAAGTTTCGTCAAAATCCGAGAGGTGACCCTAAATTCCTTGTTGATTTGACACGGAATGACCCAATAGCAGAATAACGGAATAAGCGAAAATCACATTCTAAATATTTTGTTATTGTTTATAGCCTCTATAACATTTTAATATACATTCCTCACCTCGTAGAGAACACAATCACAATGGCACCGATCCTCGGGGCGATCTTTAAATAGGATATGTACAAAGATATTCACTCTAGAACAATTTAACTAAGCTAAACTACTGTTAAATATACTTCACTACACAATCGCTAGAAAACTAGAAGTTCTTTGTGCTATACTTACTCATACCAGCTGTCACACACGAGCAGCTAGCTAACTGGCCGAATAGTTTAGGACAAAACAATCCACTTCCTAGGTGGCTACCCTGCATGTTGTTGTGTATAAAATAATTTTTGTTAAAGGAGTAGTTTCCAGTCAGTGGAGGTTAGACACAATATAAGCACTTCTGAAATTTATTACTGTTAACATGTCACGAGGAGTAAGTGATAGAAGAAATGTTTAGCAATATCCAAACCACGTTACCTTATGCTTCTTAAGATGAACAGCGATTCTTATTGCAAGGTGAGTGTGTGAGTTTCTAATTCTCTGTTTGATTTTCTGTGAGGCTAAAGAGCTTATCTTTTTCAATACCCTGGGAGGCCATGTTAGTATACACATTGCTTTCTTCGACAATTATTGTGCTAAAATACACGTACATAAGGTGTCCCTATAGTATTACACATTGATTCCACCTTCAAATGCTTACACATGTGATTTCTGTACATCTCCGCAGACCAGCTGAATAAAGTGCACTCTCAATTGTTATTTGTGAAAACTTTGGTGGTGAGCTCTTGGTTAAACTTCCAATACAAAATGTATGCACTCGATAATATGTGTTCCTTACGCAAGGTGCTGTAACTATTGCAACATAGTTTACGTCGTCTACTTGTGATGTAACAAGGATTAAAATGATATCAAAGGTTTTATCCTAACGCTAAACGGTGACAACCTATTATAACTTGTATTGTTGTCTTAAAAATGACTTACTCTTCTCAATAAGCACTTATCATACAAAGAACACAGTATTGTGTTTATTGTAGTGATTTAAAGGAACATCATTTTCATAACCAAAACCCACAATCAGTTGTAGAATGTACATGTATATATATATATATATATATATAACTTAATGCATTAATCTCCATATTGAATTGTACATAAAACTATAATTTTTCCAAGACTTTTTGCCATAAGCATCAGGTCATTGATCTTATTATAAAGTCAGGGAAGGTTGGTCACACACATACGTATATGTTGTTAGATTACATTGTTTAAGGCTTGAGCTCTAGAAAAGTAGTGGTTGTACTGAGAATGCTTTAAAGACCTCTGAACATGTCGGCATAGATATACAATCCGTCCTATAAAGTATCAGGAGGTGTGAATCATAGGATGAACGATAACATGTGGCCAACTTCTCGGTTGATTCATATCAAAGATGACTCCCTGCAGTGTAGACACCTTGATAATTGTGTACCATTATGGGATGGTTATAGCTACTATTGACAGGTAAAAGGGTCATACTTTCATTGTACGATAAACCTCCAGGTATCATTGTAATTCTTTTTACGTCATGAGTAAAATGATGTCAGTAACTATATGGTGGAAATATTAACTCAGTGGCTCACATAGTTAGCAACCATGTGTAACACATCTTTTTCATATTTGTCCCAGGGACTTAAATGGTAGTAGATAGTTATTTCAGTGGTAGTTTATCTTTAAATAGTAACATAGAGGTATAGGAGATATACCAACATCACTACCATATACAAACAATTTAAACTGGTTTTGAAAGTCAGTTGCCGAACAGAAGGTAGAATCATTGTTGTATTCTCAAATGCACTTCTACACAAAGTCCAGTAAAACTTCTTACTGTTTCAGCAATGCAGTAAGTGGCTCAGCAATTGTAGAGAAGTTGTAGCAAAGCTTGTGGTAGCAATCAACCATGTCTATAAATCATTTTCATAACCTAAACCCACAATCAGTTGTAGAATGTACTTGTATATAAGGAGCTCAGTAAGCTTAATAAACAGTTAAAATCATTCCTGTGTTTCAATCGTCATAATTTTTAGGAAAGACTTTTTGCTGTGAGCATGAAGTCTTTGATCTCATACAAGTTATGAGTATCAGGAATATTCTTCAAACTTGTTTGTTTAATTTTTTGTAAACATTATTATGACTGATAAGCTCACACATATATACCATATTAGAATGGAGGACTTACTTTTCATTCATTTGAATGCACATCCCAACCATCAATTAATACTGAAATATAGTGAAGTGGTCATTCTGTGTCATATGCTTGCCACACAACATTACAAGAAAACTCTAGGAGAAGGATCTCTGCAATCAATCAGACACAACAGAAAACTTGGACAAAAGCAGGGAAGCCATCACGCTGTACTACCTCAAACTGACACCTTGTGCATTTAGCAAAGATAAATGTAAGACTAAGGAGGACACAGATATGTCCATGAAGGACGCATTATATGTACTGTGGTATGCCAAAAGGCACCAGTCGGGCTAAAGGAATGTCGGAACAGTGAAAAAATAAGCGTATAGCCTTAGCTGTTATTGGGTTACACTTGTCGGAAGGCATCAGTCAGGCAATCAGTCAGTAGAAAATTCCACTATGTACAATTTTTTTAAAAATGTAGAAACTTTTTGAAAGTGTTTCAGGTCATACTGAAGACACTTTTGGGCTTGACCAATACTGCCAAGGCACCAGGATGATATTGTGAAGCTGGTTTTAGGGGGATTTTTTTGGCTAGAAGAAATCAAACCACCATGATCCATAACATACAGTACTATTGAACTGTATGATTAGGAAATGATAAACAATACCTTGAAGTTCAATTAAATAATAGAAGTTTCTTATTCATGAAGAAAATTCTTCAACAGAAGTCTGTTAGTACTAAGAGACTCGTGGTTGGCCAGACCAGTTAATTAGTTGCCATGCACACAAGAATTCATTGTTTGCCACTAAAATATTGCCTGGACCAGTAAATTAACTGCAATCCCAAGGCAGGTATTGATGTCTTGCTTTCCTAGATAATGGCTGGCTGTGTTTCTACATCTGAGCTAGCTGTATGACTCCGCTTTTAATTCTACATGAGCGATTCATTGAGTGTCACTTGTGGTGGTTTAATTTCGACTGGGTAAGTTCTGAGGATACTCATCTGTTAGACCAACGCAACATAACTACTTCAGTATACTTTTGCCGATTTCATCTTGTTTCTTTCTTACTCAAACTTTGTTAGTGCCACAGTAAGCAGTGCATATCACCAGTCTACCACAGTAAAATGTAACTTGTCTTCTTGACTTAAATGGCTTGATCTTCTACTGATAGTATTTTAATAGCACTACAGTATAATAAGTTTTTTTTATCCTATATTTATTGTACTGGTTTAAAATGGTATTATTTTCATAACTAAAACCCACAATCAGTTATAGAATGTGTGTATATAAAATACTGAGTAATCTGAACTTTAACAACAGCTATATAAAACATATTGCAGGAAAATAAATTTTTGGAAAAGACTTTTACCAAAAGAAAGTTTTTCGTCTCACATTAGTGCTGGATGGTATGGCAATTTTGATCCTGGTATCCAGTTATTGCAAAAATATCCCGATTTCTGATGTTTCATGATCAGATTTTGACAACTTCTTGTAACGTATTATAACTTGCATTCTTAAATGGCTTGGTCTTGTATTTTACTAATGCATAGCAGCAGTACTGAATGAAATGACCAATCGTTTGCAAATGGGCGTGTCCGCTATACTGCAATCATGCACAGGTGAACACTAACTATTAGCTAATAGGGTGTTTTGCAAGCATTATCTTTCACTTTTCAAAGTTACAATTATGGTAGGAAGCTAAATGTTAAATGGTTTAAAAATGGGTGTGGCACACAAAGACCGATAGCGACGAGCTGAATCTAAATCACGCAAGAGAAATAAGCAGCTGCAATAACGATAATGACGTTTATTATAATCTTTTGTTAGGCCATGAGCGCATTACAAAGCTTCGAAGGATACTTTTATAATTCGAACTTTACTTAACTTTCAAGCCCACAAAACATTTTAAAGCTTTGTCCCAGCCCTGTTCTACTATGTTTATTATACTGAATTAGAATTATCATAACCAAAACCCACAATCAGTTGTAGAATGTGCATGTATATAAGGAACTCAGTTGCATTGATAAACCTTCACCAAACATGGTACAATCTATTCAGAATTTTTGGAAAAGGCTTTTTGCTGTAAGCATGAAGTCTTTTATCTCATATATTAGTGTAGTGTAGTATGGCAATTTTGATCATGGTAATTTTGATAACGGTGTCTGGTTTTGTGATATTATCCCATTGTGTGGTATATCACAGTATCCTGGTACACATTTTAAGCCTTTTAGGTAATGGCATGCAGCGTTTCCTTTGATGTGTGGAAGTCTCTAATAATTTACGAAGAAACCTGGTATCAGGTCTCTTACTGGTAAGACGCCTGACTCAATAGGACAGTGGTTTACAACCACATTGTGGCCCACAGTAATGTAATTAGCCTCTTGTGGACAGTTAGTATTTAGCACATCAGTAAACACCAAATGATGCGATTGCAAGCGGATTGTAAGAAAGAAATTACACTCAGGTATGCCGTTATCTGTGGCTATCCCAGTGGAGATTAGACCATCGTGGTAGCTGGCGAGTTGATCAAAAAATCCATTAATTCAGTTTGTGGAGTTCACCATATTAAAGTGCGCTCTGTAGACCTAGACAGCCATGCTGTCGCTGGCTATTCACGCCATTCATGCGTGTAAGTGTTACCTATTGTCACCATGCATAACCGTATTTTCACATTTCCTAAAGTTCTCTGATGTTTAAGGGTTAAAGTATAGAGCACTGTGTCATCGTCTCCAGATTTTGTATTGTTCTGACTAGCATTCATTTCTTACCATTGTTATCCCATCTTGCAAGACTCTAGTGGAGATGTGTACTTTGAACTTTGTGAAAGTTTTTGTGTTTGAGTAGAAGACAAGTATAAGTTCAGTAGACATTTTGATTTCAATTGCCTTCACAATATTTCTGTAAGATGTTGATCACTTCTTGTTTTGTTGTGTTTAATAACTTGGTGTTCTCACTCTACTAATCTTACTATGTTCATTGTAGTGATTTAGAAGGGTATTCCAAAACCCACAATCAATTGTAAATTGTATGTATATATAAAGAACTCAGTAATTGTAATAAATCGGTCCAAAAACTAAGAGACGAAATGTGGAAATTTGATTTTTGGAAGAGACTTTTTGCTGTATACATCAAGTCTTGCAGTGTTATAAAGTTGATTCACATCAAAGATGATTCCTTCCCTGATGAATGGACAATTTAATAAATAGTGTACCATTATGGGATAGGTATAGCAATGTGAAATTGATGTGATTGTTATGATGCATAATAATTGAATTAGGTTTTTATTGTTGTGAAACCTACCTGAGTAAACTAATCAACAATTATTAGGGGCATGCTACTAGGATTTTTATTTTCTTTGCATTTTAGTTTCAGTCATTTCTACTATTACCCGTTCTAAGTAATCTCAGAGTGTTAGTTGTTCCTGATGTATTCTGTTGTACTTTAAACTATTGGTTAAAATTATGGCGGGTGAGAGTTTTCCAGTGAGGGGGACGCTCCTCCCTGCCGTCCTAAATTACACGTTGAATTGCATACCACTATGGGATGGCTACAGCTTATGTTGACATTACCTTCGAGCTTACGTATTAGTTGTTGAGTATTCCTGATATTTTATTCTGTTACAATGTCAGTGGGATGGTACCAAAACATAATGGAATGGTGGTAGAATGCACCTTGAACAATGTAAGAATTTCATTGAAACTACAGTGGAGTGATACAACGAGATGATCACTCTCTTCGCTAAGAAATTTGTAGTGACTCTATATTCTACTACTACTTGACTCATTATTTCATCATTTTGATCAGTATTTATTGTTTATGAGTTTTCAAATACACGAAAGACATTTTTATAGCTTCAAAATGTGAAATTCATTAAAAGTTGCAACAAAGGCGTAATTAAAGAATAGACATACTGTGTCATTTTCTGTTGTTCTAACATGTGTTTATGTTTGTCACTCCATCCCATTTGTAGGACTCTATTAGAGATGTGTGCTTTGAAATGTGTGAAAATATGTATGTTTGTGTGGAAGACAACTAAGTTTAGAGGAATTTTGAATCCCAGCTGTTGGCTTGTATTTTCATCTTTGACAACGTTTTTGTGAGATCAGTTTGTAAAGTTTACCTGTTACTGGGGAAAAGACGTACAGCGAATAATTTAACAACACAGATATGTAAAATATTTTGTGTCGTATTGCCTCGAATTACAGCTGGTCTTGTATAAATTCCTGGTCCTGCCTAGTCACCGGGGGTATACAGCATCATTCCAAAAATAAACGCCAGGTCTCAAATAAACGTCTAGTGCAGTCATTATTTTTAGAGAATTCCTAATGGTGTTATAAACGATGAAGTGTAGAACATTTTATATAGTTTCTTTTAAGCTTGAATCTGTGAAATATGCTGAGGGAAACATCAAGGAGAGTCCAGGAGGGTACAACACCAAGGTATGAAGTTGACTCATGAATGCTGATCAGGTATATAAATGCCAGTCTTCTATAGTCGCCAGTCTCATTTAGTAGCCGGGGTAAAAAGTCGCTTGAAAGAAATAAACACCCGGGCCATAATTTGAGACAATACGGTATACACTTTTAGACTATGGTACAGCTCATTTAGAGGGCTACTAAATCACTTAGTCACCTGACATGCTCATTTAGTCACCTACACATGTTCATTTAGTAAACCGCCCTCAGGCAATTTTGTACATGAAAAATAATTATAACACGAAAGGTGCACTGGAGTACTTGATAATACTGTAATACAATTCTTCTCTGTGTTCTGTGAATAATTCTGGACAAATAGTAGACTAAGCGGCGTATCTACTGTAGCTCTAGCCGTTACTCTGGTTACCGGTCGAATAATTATTTTTGTGGGCGCTGTAAGGACTTCAGGAAGAAACCGTTTTGCCGTTCTGCGTTGCTCTTTCACCCCACCCTAATACTCTGGCTATAAAGGTATGTACTTTAAACCATAGTCTAAATAAGTTAGACACCGCGACCAACGGGAACTAACGATTTAGTAACCCCTCTGGCCCTTAGTAGTGCCCTCACTGCGCTCGGAATGCTACAGCCTCGGGCCATTGGGGTTACTAAATCACTTAGTTCCCTTGGTCTTGGTGTCTAACTATTATTTAGGTATCAAAATGGTTTTAAATAGTTTGATCCTCTCACTAAGTGCTTTATCCTTGCTACAGCATTAGTATTATTTTCATAACCAAAACCCACAATCAGTTGTAGAATGTACATGTATTAAAGGAAGTCAGTAATCTTAGTAAGCATGAAAAGGAATAATAAATCACTAATTGTCTATGTAATTTTTGGCAAGACTTTTTGCTATAAACATAAAGTCTTTGTTCCATTACAAAGTCATATTAAGCCACATTGTTATATCAAAGTCATTGTGTTATTTTTACACATTCCTTTTACCACATCAAAAGAATTTTGCACAATGTAGGCATTGCTTTACCACGTTTTAAATTAGACCCTGTGGTAATCAAGCATTGTTCCTGGTGCTAAAAGAAGGTTTATTTAACAGCCCTGAAATGCTTGTATGGCCTCTGGACACGTCGGCATGGATATACAATCTGTCATTTAGATAATTATTTTGGAGGTATAAATTTTCTTCGAGATCACGAGATGAATAGTGTCCCGTGAAGTGTCGGCTAGTATATCTGTAAGTGTAGATGACCTTCCCTATTGATCTGTACTAAAGTATTAAGTTCTTAAATTTCCAATATTTTATTATTCAGCACGAATAAGTACTGTTGAAAGCCTAAGAGCTATTTCTATCTTGTCTTAAATGGAAATTTTCAATTCAAATATGCTACTTTGTAGTGCTGAAATGAATAGCAATTATACTATTCGAATAGTTGTGAGCAAAATAACTGAATATTCGATTATTCTTTAAGCATGCATTTCTGTTGAATAAGTACTAAAACCCTTTGCTAGGAAGCAAGATGAATCCTGAATTAATTCTATCCCTTCTAAATAGAACTTTTACAGCCACTGTTTAGAATCTTAAGTTTCGAGGCTGGCTTTATCCATCTAATCACAGTGTACAAGTGCTAATGAATATTTCGAATAGTGCATTAATGAATCGAATAGTGTCATGCCGACTGAATGGTCAAATAACCGAATAATTGTTTCAGCACTATCACTTTGCTTGCAACCTCTCAAGTCTCAAGCTTCTAGAGGGATGTTATTACAGTTCCAGAGATTGTCACACTGTGGTCTCACTTGTCACTTGTCTGGTTGCATTACTAGGTAGTAAACTTAAGTGAATGTCGCAGACACATTACCTTCTTGGTGCTCACTCATGCTTGCCCCAATTACAAGCACAACTTGTAACTTTATTAGCATGTTTTTATAAGCTCAACTAGGGATAGAAGCCAGCAAATATCCCCCACCTGCACTCACCGGAAATATAGTTATCAAAGCTTTGATTTCAGTTGAGTATTATTACAATGTTCTCAGCCAATAATGGATGATCATGAGTAATTGGTTGATAAAGTATTACGCAACTATTTTTATTTAAAATGCATTGAAAGTTTTGCCTGCGGGTATGGTTTCTGTCATTATTGTGCTTGTGTCTGTGTGCTGCTCTCTTTGTGCTAGTGTTTTTCATGTTATTATTTATTTTTAGAAAGCGAACACTTCACTTTTAATGCATGCAATAACACTCAAACTTTATACTCTGTGAATGCTATCCCACTAGGGACCTATGAGAAGGCTTAAAGCCTGTGAATACAGGGAGTCAGAAACATGTAACTAAAACGCAGAAGAAATCCCAGACCCAGTGGTGACTTGATACCATGCAGCATGCCGTCTATAGGAATGTGCCTGAGGAGCCACAGCAGCTGAGATCTGAGATCTTCCCTGCATTCAACCTTTACGACTTCTTACCAACAAATAGTTTTATTCTGTGAATACCACTACATCTTTGTGACACAAACTAAAGCCCACAATCAAATGTACAATGCATTAATGTGAAAACAATTCATAACAGTTGACAATCTGATTTTCTCCTTGTAAAGTTGTTTTTTTTTTGTTGTTTTTTTGTTGTTGTTTTGGAGAAACGATACATTAATTAATTAACCCATTCACTGCTGTAGACGCTATATGGCACATTTGCTCTATAAACACTCCTAGTGTTAATATTTAGGCACTCTGGCTTTCATCGTGTCTTCTAGTAGTTAATGCGTTCATTGTGAGATGGTCATTCCCCTACACAAATGGGAACAAAAATAAACGGATCCCTCATGTACTTATGTGTGTAATGTTACATAATCGATGAATTTGTGGTGATGTGTAACTGCTCTTCTGCTGGATACTTCGAAGCGATTCTGGTCTTGGAAATGGTAAGGAGATAGATTAGACACGTTTTAACACTCTACTGGGTGATTTTCACTTCACTGATTAATGGCCTTGTGGGTTTATGCGCTGCATATGCAGTTGTTCAAAAACCAGTCTTCCAGTAAATCACTTCAGGTATACATGGACTGGTGATCTTCATTGTATTGTTATAAGGTGTTAAGTTGCTGACTAAGGATTTTTTTCACAATTTTTTAACCTTGTGGTTATATGGCTGCGCAGGGGTTACTGTTAAGTAAACCATAATACCACAAATGATTTCGCTGTTTAATGGTGATTTCATGTAGTCTTATGGGGTTATGTTGTATGGTTTGTGAGATGTAGCAGCATCTCCCAGAAATACAGCGGTAAAGCGGTTTTAACTATGAAGGCCTTTTTTTACTTTGCACAACCTTGCAGCAAATTTAATCAAAAAGTTATAGATCAGACTGCATACCTCATTGTGTCATTGCATGATTAAAACTTGTACAACTATTATAAAAACTAAGACCCACAATCAAATACAAAAGGTGTTATTATAAAGGCATTTCATAGTACATCGTATGCAGCTGAAATAATTGTCATTTTATTCGTTTTAATTTTTTGGAAAGGGCTTTTCACCGAGAGGTGAAGCCTTTGAACATGAATTGCTGCACCAAGTTTGTCAGGAACATGGTGTAACAGTGCCTGAATTACTGATATTGCTTAAAAAGTAATCCAAGTTTTGAAGCAGTAAACAAAACTGAGAGGGGATGAATAAGTCAAACTAGCACTAAGACATTACTTTACATTACTTTAGACTACAACAAGTTTGATACTGAAATTTGATTGGCTGAAAACGTGGTCTCTAAATCTCGTAGAGCCACGGTCATGTCCAATAGAGACCACGCTCTGAGGCGATACGAAACACGATAATTACGCGCCTGTAACATTGGCAACGCATGGGCGTTTAAATGGCTAGTAACAGCCGTACTGAATTAGAGGGAGGTGTAATGGGCTTGTTTGTACTAATCAACACTACATTACTTGCTTACGAACAGCTGTCGGGGCACAACAACAGCAACAATGAGTTGTAGTCCAGTCGCTGAGTCCAGTATTTCGATACATAGCACGCGCCTGTAACATTGGCAACGCATGGGCGTTTAAACGGGTAGCAACAGCCACACTGAGGTCCCGCCATGTAGGGAGGTGTAGAGGGCTTGTTTCTAGTAATTAGCCATACATTTCCCATTTACAAGCAGCTGTCAACTCAAGGTACAATAACGAGTTGTAGTCTATCTATTGTTTATACACTCAAACTGGTGCTTTTTTCATTGTTCTGTTCATAGAATGTTGCTAGTCTAGTGAAGATATGTGCATGTAGTAAACTGCATTTTCCTTTAATTTCTTCCATAACTGAAGGCTTTCACAATGTCTTTAATACAATTTTTTCTATGGACTGACTAACTGCCGGCCTGGGATTAAATATCCACATGAAATGCAGGCGACCTCCCTATTTTCCCAACTTTTTGTGATCCCTAATCGAGCATAAAATAGTATTATTCTTGTTTTCTATTAAGACTAGCCAATATCAATATTTTTTGATACGTTAGTTTGCGCACCTGGTATATTAGTGCATTACTTTTCATATATAAACTGGTAGCTATGTTCAGATATGGTTTTGAAGAATGTAGCTATATAACTGGACTTGTTTTATTATCAAAATCAATTCCCAAAATCAGTTGTCACAAGTGTTGGTATAAAATGTACACATATTTGCTGTATAAAAGCCCTCCAAATATCAAGCATATGCGTACCATTGCCAAAGGAATAAAATGGATTCTGAAATTTTTTAGGTTGTCCATTTTTTCCTAGACTATTATTATTTGCAGCTATCTCTAGTTTAATCTCAACCATAAAACTACTTGCAAGCAAATAACTAGTATATTAAAAATTATAAATTTGAAAATGAAGTAGGGTTTCAAGCTATAAAAAGTAGTGAAACAAGAGATGAACAATGGTAGCTATTACAGCATAGCTCAGTGGGAAATCCCTACTTTGGCATTGAACACAAAATAATTGTTATACCATGCCAAAGTAGGGATTTAACACTGAGCTATGCTGTAATAGCTACCATTGTTCATCTCTTGTTTCACTACTTTTTATAGCTTGAAACCCTACTTCATTTTTAAATTTATAATTTTTAATATACTAGTTTGTGTAGTTTTTTGTTAAAGCTTGCAGCTAGCTATAATTACGCTACATTTGATGTTAGGTGGACTAATATTATTCTGTAAAGGTGATTTTTGTCGTGTAAGAAGTTTCTAAGCTGGTTTTTAAGGATGGTATTTTTGGCGGCGCGCGTCACTTTTGATGCAAACCCTACTTAAACAGTACTACTGTACTGTTTGATAAGAAAATTATAGTTTGGTTAACACCCACACAAGACACTATAGTGTGGTCAAATAGGTAAAAGACTTTTCAAAAAGACAATGTGTGTAGAAACCTTGTCGGTTTGTTCTAACTAATACATAGTTCTACTACCTACTGAAAATTACATCACACATGGCTCAGACATAACACCAGATAACTTGTTGGTTTACATACAAGGCCAGTTATGAATTCAAGTTTCCCACTATTTGGGAAAGCTTGCCAAAAAATAATCAAATCAATCAAATCAGTAAAACACATACCATCAGATACAGATATTTATACCATCACCTGTGACAATCGATTGTGGGAATTAATTTTGATGTGTAAGCAATTATAGTCTTCAAACAATTATTCTTATTGTATGTAAAATTTCCAATTGAGTATGACGAAACCTACAATTTTATATGACAATTGGTAATTACACAAACTATTACAAAAGCTGATATCCTACCTATCATATAGTATCGATATTAGTCATTCTTAGTGATCATTCATATATTCTAATTACACCTGATATGTTGCGATAAACATTATCTCATTTGCAGTAAGAATTGTATATGTCTTTGGTATTGCAGTACAGCAATGTATTGATATATTGTCCTATTTCTACTGCACTGATGGAATTGGATGGAGGGTAAAACTTACATTGTATGTTTAAAGTTAATGCCACAGTTAAAGTTGTAACTCAGTCCCCAATATTTTTTGGGTCGTGGAACTTTAGTATTCTACAGTGTACACTCTGAAAATGAAGTCTTCTTTGTACACTAAAACAGTGTAACAGTGCACATATTGGACCCTAAAGTGTGCACCGTGACACCATTTTGTGTGCAATGCACACATCATTTTTTGCATTTAACTTTAATGATCATGTTGAAAGGCCTACAATAATTGTATGGCTTTTTCCAAAAATAAACCTTTAACTTGTGGGATTTGATCTACAAGGTCACTACTTACTTTTGATTGTGGGTTTTAGTTTGTATACTATAGGATGCTACTTAGAGTGGCATATACCATCTACATATGTTCCTAATTTAATTCCATGCAGATTTTTTTCAATTGTAGAGTAAACCTGTAGGCATGTTACGTTATGAGTAAAATGGTGTTGATTATGTAACCATAGGATAAACACTTGAGAATGACAACACTTCTCCAGTAGTGGTATTAAAATATGCTTTGTGTATAATTACGCTTGAAGTATATTTTATTTACGTAGTGGCCTCTTTGTTACTTATAATCAACTTCAAAATAGGTGTTTAGTTAAGCCCAGGAATTCTTTTATTTCTAATTACAAATAGCGCTGTTGTTTTAATTGTAATATTTGAATTAAGGCAAATTGCATGCAAACTATAAGGTTTTACAATATAGGTAGCTTCAAGGTCATCCAATAGTGGATAGCCTTTTCCAAAAAAAAATATAACTCAAGTTTACTTTACATATTTTGTTCACACTAGTTTTGCTTTATATAGGAGGAGCTGTTACATTTGATTGTGGGTTTTATTTTATATTGCAAAATGCCAAAAATGAGCTGTATTTAGGTTTTAAATTTCACAAGTACATGTTCACAGTTGGCTACAGGCTTGCTTTGGGTCTACACCAGGTTTCCTGATAAAAATTGTTACCCGAAATGCAAATTAATTGATTATTCAAAGACATTGTTATACATTGGTAGAATCTGCTGGAGATGGCGATTGGCTGTTTGTTCCTGATTTTATAGAATAGTTTTAAGACATCTTTGTAAACAATTTGTTGGGATTCTGTTGTTTGTTCGAACATTCTGGTTATGGCAAACTTTAGATTTTGCTATTTGTAATATATTTATTATGCAAACATAGACAACATTACCACATTTCTTCATATGAAAGTAGCAGTCCAAGAAACACCGGTCTAAATTATAAAGCCAGGAGTTTCTAATATATTGGTACAATAAGCGCCTGTTTTCAAATATAAGCCTACAGTTAAATAAGGTAGTCGAGTTCCTTAAGAATGGCTAATAGTGAGTGTAACATATTGTAAGGGTAGTATTGTTTAATTCAGCCTGTGGCTACCAGAAATTCAGGCATCAATCATTGATAGTTCAGTTTCTTTATTCTAAATACAATGTTACCTGTTTCAAAGGCCTCCAGTATGACTGTATGACCTTTCCTTAAAAATATTGTAAGTAAAATGGTGTTTGTAAATTCTTGGTATTGAAATGTATACAAAAAATAATAACAGTAGTAAATTTTGATTGTGGGTTTTAGTTTGTATTATAAATTTGTACAAAATTTAGCTTTGGTGGCATGTAATAACTATAGAACTCCTAATGCTTTAGTGGACACACCTGTAGAAATACTTAATGTGGTCACTGTAATGGGGTGGTCTTATTAAGGAGGTCATGAAGTACACTTTGGACCTAATTGATATAGTCACTATACTGAGGTGGTCTTGCTACAGAGTTCTGCGTTAAGCACATTCCTGACCACCGACACCTAGGTGGCTCTGATAAAAAATAGTATATTAAAAATTATAAATTTAAATAGGAATTCAAGCGATAAAAAGTAGTGAAATAAGAGATGAACAATGGTAGCTATTACAGCATAGCTCGGTAGGAAATCCCTACTTTGGCATGGTTCAATGCCAAAGTAGGGATTTCCCACCAAGCTATACTTTAATAGCTACCATCATTCATCTCTTATTTCACTACTTTTTATCGCTTGGATTCCTATTTAAATTTATAATTTTTAATATACTAGGTTTGTTTACTTTTTTGTTAAAGCATACAGCTAGCTATAAACATGTGACTGTTCTGTTAGAGTGACTGCTGTATTAGGGTATCTCGAGTCAGCCTGCAAAGATGTGTGCTTGCCAAAAAAGGGGCGTGATTTCGATTGATTATTATCTCGAGTCAGCCTTCAAACTTGAAGGTGTGTGGTCACTGAAATACAGCTAGCATAAAAGGGGTGAGTCATCGTGGTTGTAGTTTCAATCGATAGATCAATAATGCGTAGAATGAAGAATGGGTGTGATCTTGTGACCTATCGTGAAAGCTATCTAGTACCGGTATACCTCGTACAGTAACCTCCGCCATAGATTATATCAGTTATGAATATATAATCTATGCCTCCATACAGTAGCGTAGTAAAAGCACCTTAAATAATCTAGTGGCGTGTATTATGCTGCTTAAAGAAAGTGTTGATACAGAAAATTAATGCCTCAGTATGATTTTGTTGGATGAAGAAGAAGACAAGCAGCCTGAGTGAAGATAAAAGAAAAGACAAGACGCAGAGGGCACACACTTGTCAGAACCCCAAAAGGCACATCCCACTGGTGAGTTTGTTATTGTGGCGTAAAATGGTGGCCGTGCACTGCTTCGTTTGGCCTCTAGGCTTACGTAGTCAGTCAGTCAGGCAGTCAGTCTAAAATTCAAGTTTTTGGCAATTTTAAAAATTCTGTATCCGGCCACCTGTATGCGTTTTGTTGTATTTAAAGCTGTTTTATGTATTATATGGACTAGTACTATTCCATAATGTGTTCAAATAGTACCATGCCTCCAAATAGTACTGCGGTGTAATGTATTTCAAAGTCTGTGTCTTCTTTGTACTGCACCCTAATAATGCTGGGCCATACATTTCATCAGTGCATATTAAGAGTATTTCATATACTACTATTACACACACGCATGCACACATGCACAGACAAACACAATGAAGACCTGTTTCTATGAAAATCAAATCATTTCCAGATTGCTGTTTCTTACTGACAAAAACTATCTTGACAATGTGGACTGACAGTGATTGACTAACCTTCAAACATGTGTAACTTGCTAATGGATCATGCTATAGATTTTTTCTTCATTATTTGACATTGCTTTTGCCTTACCAGGTACAAACCACTCAATACACATATGTACCTAGTGCCAATGACTAGGAAGGCTACTGCATTTAAGGTTAATATTCAAGGTCTCAAGTATTTGACTTGAACCTTTTCCAAAAAATATACTGATAATTGCTCTATAATTTGAAAGTATAATCCATGTTGGTGGTTATATAGTGACACCTGTTACATTTGATTGTGGATTTTAGTTCCATTGTGTTAATGCATATTTGGAGTCCGCTGTTGCCTGTCCCTTCGTAAATCCAATATCAGTAGCTACTGGTTATGTCAGATGGTTGTCTTCCAATTTGAATAAAGCGTTGTGTTGTGTGCATGCATGACTGTTTATAGATAGATATTGGATACACTCAAGTTATCATAAGGTATTGTTGTATAAAAATTGTCACAACTAAATCCCACAATCAATTCTCAAAGGTATTGTTATAAATACCATCCTAAATGTTTTTACTGTCACATATTTCACATATTTCATTGTCTACGGTTGACTGTAATATTATTAATTTTTGTAAAGTTTCCCTAATTTATTTAGGAGAAACTTGAAATGTTTGAAAATTGCTAAATCTATAACAAACGAACTTGTGGTATTTCTAAACTAAAACATAAGAGTTGGTAACTGGATACTTGCAGCTTGGTGAAGTTAGTACCCTTAGGGGGGAGGGTTATTGTAGTTGCCTTATGCGGCTGTGCAGATTTGTTTTTACCACTTTAACTGCTGCGTACTACACTCATAGGTTAAAAACAAGATACCATTTTGTCTCTCCTGATGAGTTTAACAAATGAAATGTGTGGATTGTTCCGTAAGCACTTTATTCAAAAGTTATGACAATGTTAGCTGTTTGTCTTGGCGTTTCTTGATGAACTCTCGATGTGAAAAAGTGATAGCAATAAATTATTTTCGTAGTGTATTACATCATAGATAATAGAGTAAAGGGATAGGAAACGCAATAACGTGACGTCACAAAATACATACATTTCTATTGGAATTCCGTGTAGTACGTCACGAACATACTCGTTACGCTTGCTGCGCTTGTATCAAAGAGAAACAAATTGTTGTAACGACAGAATTTTGTAACCAACGACTGTGAAACTTCGCTACAGTGAACTCAAGTAAGTAATCGAGGGAAATAAAATGGTACCAACCCTCAAGGAAGTTATACACAAAATTAAAGGAGATTGAAAGTGAAAAAAACGGCCCAAAAATTACTTTAAACCACTTTACTTTCTTCGTAAATATATTCTATCCTATTAACTGTGATAAACCTATTCCTTACCATTTAACAGAGGGAACCAGAGGAAATATCGGAGCAAAACAGGAACTGTTGCTTGAAGAAACGACTAAGTATCTTCCATTTTTAACCAAAAGTTTAAACCACCTTGCAGTACAACGCAACGGTTGAAGACTGTGTTGGTGACACGCCTAGCTTACCACAAGATTCGAAAGTGGAACCGGCTATAAAAGAAGCGGTATGGACGAGGCATGAAGGTACGATGAGCGAAAGTGTGACAGCGTGTAACAATCATGGTTAATGCGATACACTTTGTTACAAAATCTACGGTCTGAATTCTCTCGCCAAAATCTCTCACATAGGCCTAAATACTTACTGTAGTCTGTTGGATTACTATTTACGTTGCTCAGAACACTAATTCTCACAAAACTGTCTTGTCATTTCAAGTCACGCGTAATGGAAATCAAACCGGAAATCGCTTGCGTTTCCTATCCCTTTACTCTATTATCTATGATTACATCTAGCTATACTCCACTGATTCAGACAAGATATCAACAAACTCGACAAAAGTAGGGATGAGATTTCGAAATCCATAAAATCTAATTATCTATTTCTGATCAAGTTATAGTGAACTATGGGCCAGGCTTCTTGTGGGACCCTTATATTTAAACTATAAGCTTCTTGGCTCATTAGATTAACGAGCCTTTGTGTATCACATGGTCGATCGGTAACTTGTTATTTGATAAAGTTGGAATTTGTTGTAATCAGTGGTCGGCGTGCGCATGTTGCCTGCCTGACAAAAACGGCAGTCCTTGCAAACTGTTTAAAAATAGATTAAAGAAATGAGGTGTACCCAAGAACCATGCCATTTCAAGACTTATGTTGTCAGCAACTAGCCAATCGTGCACTGATTTGCCCTAAGTATGAAGCTCAAACTAATGTATAGTGACCTTATCAATGAGGTAGTGGATGTGTATTTGTGACCTGTTAAGAGTTGGTCCAACAAGATGTTTTGTTTAACTCACTCACCAACATAACCAATATACCATAGAGTCGGGTTAAGTGTATGCACAGAGACCTCAAGAGAGGCGTAAGCATCCGAGAAGACATTAATTTTCTAGCACTTCCAGCTTTTCTTCGTGTGTGTAGCTTTGTCACATTGTGAGCCTCGCATTGAGCCAAGTATGCTAATTATCCATGGTTAATGTGCATGCACAATTAATATGCGCTTAAACACACGCACTTAACAACCCGACTCTATGTGTTATAGCTGAATCAACTGGTATTATCACTTCTAAGCATACTACAACTTCTGTCATATGTTTTAGCCCCTATCCTTTAGCAGTCACACCTCACATACTTTATAAAGTATGGAATTGAAATCAAGTTAAACAGGTTAGGACGAACTGCTTTAAAGTTGTGTGTAAAGATCAGATGTGAAAATCATGAAATGGAAATGTCTACAGCTACTTGGAGTCCTGATGGATGTGGTAGTCTTCGAAGAGATTCACCAACACTTGGAGAATCAATTCTGTAATTAGTCCTTGTAATAAAAGCCAGGCAATACAGAGCTGAAACTAACAATACAGTAACACACGTGTTTTATAAAAGTGATTGTATATGAATACCAAACTTGTTAGGTGGTCTTGTGTTTTCACAAGTAGATGTTTCAAAGGGCACCAAAAAGGGGTACAGCCTTTTTCCAAAAAAATAAATAAATAATGAATTAATGTTGGCACAACAGGATTGTGTAACGTTACTTATAGAAGCATTTTGTACTACTGATCGTGGATTTTGGTTGTGAAGAGTTTAGTTATTAGAATTTTGAATAGTCATTTTTAACTGCAGTTTGAGTGGGTGTAATACTTTTATAGAATCTGACATTGTGCAACGTACATATTTATTTTGATTGAGCAAGTTTATAAGACTTCAGTGATGTGTAAGATTGATACTCGTACTTACAAACATGGAAATTTTTAAAACCATATTCAGGAAAATTGCAATACCATTGGCCTATATCAGGCCATCACTGATATCCATGTAGGGACATGTCTTCTTCACCATTAGTAGCATCAGTGCTGTTGTCTGTGTGCAGACCAAGCAACTTTATAGAGCCTTGACCACAAATCCTCAGCATGAAATAAACGGGCATAGCTTTACTATGCATGTTGGTCTTTGCGTGATCTTTAAAATAAGAACATTGAAGGTTAGTTACTCCTATAAGAAAAGCAAAATGTTTCTCATACTCCTTAGTCTTTCTTCAAATTTTTGGCAAGCAGAGGAGCAAAAACTTGATACTTGGTTAGCATCATTGTTAAATTTCAGCCAACCGCATCAACGTATCATTCTCTCTTATCCATTTATGGGAAAATATAGCCACTAGACCCATTTGTCGAAGGAGTAGGGCTAGAACTTGATCTCTTACACACGGATATCTTTTTGTCAGTACATCTATGGAAATCTGAAGACATTCAACTTTTTATCCAGAAATTGCACAATGACTTAATGTATAATGACTATTTGTATTAATAGACTTTAACCTTCTTGCAGATCTCTCGTAAAATAATATTATTGGTTAAAAATTGTAAAGCTGTGAATGAAATATGCGACACTGTCTGTACAGTAACGTGTTTTTAGAAACTAATACCCACAATTTATCAATACTTGTAGGGCTATAAATATGAGTAGGGCAGTGTGTTTGCTTGATTACATTTTACTTGTGTTTACATTGCTGTATTTAAGGTGGCGCTGAACCAAGTAAGGCTAGCGGTACAAAGTTAATTGGACAGCATGTTTGTGGTAATGACGTGGAAATCCATAGACCACAGTGAAGCATTTCAGTGAACTATCAGAACAAGCTCTGTCAGATTGCCCAGCTACTGTTGTTGATACAACTAATGTTATTCACGTTTTGAAACTATTAGCTTGTCACAACTCTGGTTAATGCTCTGGTGAACGGCATCAGCTGCCATCGCATTATTAATGGTGTATGTAGTACATCCTGACTAGCCACACTGTCTCCTTTTGCTAGATAACTTCTAAATTATGCACCACAGACCATCAAAATTTAGTATAGGCATAGGGTGAGTGTTACTCTACAATAGTATATACTTCGAATTTTTGCGATTCATGGTTGATGGAGTTCTTGGCCAATGTTGTAGCCCACAGGTGTGCGTTTTTTTACTACTTTCCGTGTTGTTATCAGTGAAAAAGAAAGCATAGAATTGTTCTACAAGGTGAGAAATGGTTGGGACCGAAGTAGCTTAGCGCTAGGTTGTTCATTGGCTAAGTTATTTTAAAAATCAGCTTGAACCTTTAAAGTTATATAGGCGTAAAATGAAGGAATGTTATTTCCCGAAACTTTGTTTGTGAAACTAAAACATCACAGATTATCACAGCAGCTTTCTAGGCATAGATTAGGTTTTACACTTTAAAGTTTTGGGCCACCCTAAAATAGCTCATTAAGCACGTGGGTTGAAACTATTTGTTTTGTACATCTGGATTAATCAGTTCAGCACCACCTTAATTTTGTTTATTTATAAAAATTTGGATAATATAAGATAATGGGATTCATTGAAGCAGGAAATATGGAATAACGAAAAGCTAAATATTAAAATTAGGAAATTTTTTGGAAATGTTACTTAATTATACAGGCAGAGAATGCAGCTGTTTTTATAGATTTCCTGCATGCTTGTTTATTTCTAGAGTTTCACAAATAATTATTAATTTAGAAATTTTAATGCTACAAAAGCCCCACAACATAGTTAATATCTACATAAAGAATTTAAAATTCTTAGCTTTTGTGACTAGAACTTTTCAAAACCAAAACCCATAATCAATACTGTGAGGTAGTCCTATAAAAGTATACAACACAACTGTAAGCATTTTATCAAGGAATCTGATAAATATATATTTTTTGGAAAGGGCCATACACTTTCTGGAGGCCTTTAGTTTGAATTTAATTGTACGGTTGTTTCTATAGGTCAAATGTATTTAGTACTCCTGGATTTTGCAAAACAAGTACAAGTGTTCTGTTGTAGTGAAACATTACCTGTTTTTGTATAATATGTGTTTTCAAACCTTTTCCAAATGTGATTCAGATGATTTACGCCAACTGGCACACAAACAGATTTTATATAGAAGTATGTTGTTGTTGTAGGTTATAATTTTGAAATCATAACCCAAGAGCCAAATTTTCTTCTTTTTTTTGCGCATATACTTAATAACTTTATTAGCAAAATCACCTAGCAACCAGACTGTCTCTTTGAGCCAAAGAGATTCCCTATTAAGCAGGTAGCTACATTAGGTTATTTTGCAGACATTAACAGTTATAGAGGTGACTGCTCTATTGATTGGCTGCTCTATTAGAGTACCTAATTTTACCGGTAAAGTTGAGGGGGTGGCCGCTTTGTTTCGACCTTATATGGTGGCATAGCATACAGATAACAAACTATTTTAGCTTCATGGCTGATAATGAAAACTGCTCTATTAGAGTGTCTAAATTCTGGTTCTAAATTGTGTGCTTATTAATCACCTACATGATTTTGTAGGTTTGACTGCGCTCAATATGTAATTATTAAAAAAAACTTAATCCCACAATCAATTATAATGTATGGCTCTATAAATTCAAGAGAGAGAGAAAATTATGTATGAATAATTGATAGCAAACTGTTGATAAGTTAAATGAAATTTTTGACAAGTTTCCCTACAGAAGGGAACTTGAAAGTTGACAAATGATTGACAAATGCAGTGTAGGGGTTGAACATCTACCTGACAAAAACTACAATGCTTGTAAACTGTTAGAAAATAGATCAAAGTAACTAAGAACCATGCCATTTCAAGACAACACTTTGTGTTCTCAGCAGCTAGCAAATCGTGCAGCCAAATGCTGCTTTGCCCTAAGTATCAAGCTCAAATTTATGTATAGTGACCTTATCAATGAGGTTGTGGATGTGTGTTTGTGACTTGTTAAGAGTTGGTCAAATAAGTTGTCTTGTTTAACACACTCACCACCGTATGGCAGAACTGATATAAAAACCAGTGGCACCACTTTCTAAGCTCACTGTAACTTCTATCAAATGTTTTAGTAACCACTGCACTTTTCCTGTAGTGGTTACTCCTTGCGTATTTTTAGAGCGTGTAGTTGAAATAGAGTTAAACAGATCTGCCTCTTCGTGAGGTCAGTTTTGTTGATAGTACCAACTGTTTTGAAGTTATGCGTAAAGATGAGATGTGAAAAAATCATGAAGGGGAAATGTCTATAGCTACTTGGGATATTGAGGTCTCCTAAATGGACATGATAGTCTTTGAAGAGATTCACCAACACTTGGAGAATCAATTCTATAATGGGGTCCTTGTAACAAAAGTCTGGCAACAAAGAGCAGCGACACAAGTGCTTTATAAAAACATATTTCAAGAACCAAGGACAAAGTAATAATACATGAACTGTGCATGCTACCTGTAACCCCAACTCCTTAACTTTTAAGGTCTCCAGATTTTGTATGACCTTTTCAAAACAAATAAGAGAAATTTATCTTTTTAGTGTAAAGACATAATTGCAAAGTTGTGGACTGGTTTTTTAATAATTGTGATTGTGGGTTTTGACTTTGCTATGGTAAAAAAAAAATCAAGTAGGTAAATGAAAGAAATTCAAAATTTTTATACCACTTAACCCTAGTACTACATTGCTTCAAATTATGGCCCGTGCTTAGTGTGATTTAGTCGCACATGGTCACCTGAAATGACAACAATTTCAGAAAACATCCTAGAGTCTATCCTTTATATCTGCAAAATACATTAATGGCGTTATCTATGAGGTTACTTAGATATACGATTGTGTATGAATACCAATCTTGTTTAGTTGAGTGGTCTTGTGTTTTCACAAGTAGATGTTTCAAAGGCTGCCAAAACGGTACAGCCTTTTTCCAAAAAAATTCATAAAGATGATTTGATGTTAGCACAAAAGGATTATATAGTGTATTTATAGAAGCACTTTGTACTACTGATTGTGGGTTTTGGTTTTGAACAATTTAGTTATTAGAATTTTTAACAAGACATATTCCTGGTTTACTGAAATTGTTTTCATAAAAGTGTGTGTGCGTGCGTACATGCATGCGTACATGTGTGCATGTGTGTGCCTACCTATATATGTTTTTCCGTATGCACCCATGTGAGGACAGTAAAAGCAGTTTGCACATAAGAAGTAAAAAGCCTGTTTTAAACTTCCACATGAGTAAACTTTGCTCTGAGGTGGTTTATTTATGGCGGTCTGAGATACAGGTGTGACAACTCTCCTTAGACTTTGTGAATTACCTTCCTTTCAAGTTTTATCGGCATTTAACAACTGAAAAAGAACAGTGCAGGCCTCATAGGCTACCAGGAATAGCCTATCCCTTCAAGTTGAAAGCGGGCATGTTGCCTACGTATGTGAACAAAAATGAAAAGCAGCTTTGAGGATTTTTCGAGAGAATTTGTTAAGAAAAACACGGGGTAGTTGAACTATAAAACAGTTTAGAAGATACTTCTGTGGGTGACATGTTGTTAAAACCAGTTAACAGATGCATAGCAGCGTAATTAAAGAATTACAAAAAAAATTCATGAAATCTGAATTATTGATGTACTATAGCTATGTTCTTATACATACAGTTAGTTAATTCCACATGAGTTAGCTAGCTGTATGGCGCCTGGTTTTTAGAAGTAGCACAACATCAACTTGTCGTGTGTTGTTTGGTCCAGCTCGGTAGATGTTTATGCTATATGATAACCAAGACAAGTTGTGACGAACCAAGCAGGCATGTGGTATGAGGCAAGTACAAATGCAGTTAACAGCCTGTTTTAGTATCAAAGGTCTCAAGGGGTTAGCTTGTATGACCTTTCCCAAAAAAATTTATTATACAATTTTTGCACTTTAAAGTTGATGTAGAGCTGCATCTGTTACTTATATAGTGGTACATTTTATATGTGATTGTGGGATTGATTTTTAGAATTGTATTCATTGGAATAATTATTTTGTTTATGGTGGTAGCATTTTGTGATCCCTTTTAAATAGTACAATATTGGCTGATGATGTGTTACGCAATGTACAATAAAGAAATACGAGAGAAGGTGCTTGCTTGTTATCCACAACAAAGCAGGGTGGTTGTATTGAATGCAAGGTTACGAACAGGATAGTTATTATATCATATTTTATTTGTTGAGCATTTGTTATATATATATGTGTGTAGGTTGCTGTTTTTATTTTTGTTGATTTTTGAAATTTGACTAATCGGATTTGTTGAAGCAAAAAATGTGGAATAACGAAAAACTAAATATTGAAATCAGGATTTTATTGCTAGGAATGTTACTGTACTCTGTTTAACTGGTAGAAATTCCGAAGGACACATGATGATTGGCCTAGACAATTTGCTTTACAATACTCTAAATATCACTATAAAACTAAGTCTACATAATCAAATTTACATAAATATGTACATTAGCAAATGTATTGAAAGTGCGATTTTGATTGGATGGATTATAGTATTTGTAAGGAAATCTGTGAATTGCACATATTTACAGATTCTCCATGCATCACAAAAGTATTTGTATCTGATTTGTAAATACAAGGGCCACAGGCCCGAGGGTGGAGTTGTTTACAAATCAGATGCAAACGTCATGGGTGTATGGGGCATGTGCAGATCAAAGGTGCCCATTTGTAACATGGAAGGAACACTAATAATATTGGTTACCGCTGAGCGCTGGGGAGCAATTTTACTCACTAATTACTGTCTTGATAGTTAGTTAATTCATTGTTAGCTAGTTTATTCATTGGTAGCGTGTTGCCATGCACGAGCACGAGGTGCCATCATTGATGCCAATCACTCCAGCCATTGTACTGCTTCACATCAGTTAGACAGGTGTAGCTGAAGTGTCTGATACTCATTGTTGAGTGGTGCAGCACTATAATAGCCTTGGGTTAGCTTAATTTATTGGCGAACGACGGTTGTACTGCTTACCTTCATTCAGACAAGTGCAATGTTGTGTGTTTATTCGTTCCAGAACGATTTTACATCCTTTTCAGTCCTTAGTCTTGTATTGTGACTTCCTGTGTTGGTCTGGTGTTTGGAGTCTTTGAACTAATTAGTGGCCAGACTGTGTGGCCAAAAGGAGGCTATGTTACAATTATTTGTAAACCAGTTGTAACAATAGCAGCAGCAGCCTTTGATCTGCCCACACACCATACTACAAACATTCTTAAAGGCTTCCAAAGTTTGATGACCTTTTCCAAAAAATCATAATAGACGATTCAATTGATATATACCCACTGAAATCATACCAACTGATTTTATAGAAGTACTTGTTGGTATTGATTGTGGGTTTTGATTTTGAAATAACTTTAATTTTTAGACAAGATTTTTAAGAATATTGCAGGCTTGTTTTGGAGGGTTGTGCAATTTGTGTGCGTGCGTCCGTGTGCGTGTGCATATGTGTCACACTAATGCCTCTCAAGCCTCCCTCATTATAGTATCAATTAACTAGTCATGGTGATCAAATTAATTGTTTACAATTAGTAGTCATAGTGTCTGTTGGTTGGTGTGGTGTTTACTCAACATCTTCTATAGTCTATATAGAGCTGTCTGCTTATTTTGAGTGTTGCTACAAGACCAAAAGAAGGGAAAGTGTTACATAGTTAAATGGGAGCTTGTGTATAATTGTTGTGATATAGTTGTATTAAAGCACTTATTAGTGTGTAAAAGACCTCCAGAAAAGTATGGCCTTTTCTAAAAATAGTTGTTCATGTAACGGTATGGTATGGATTTAAAAAATGATGACTAATTATTGAAGTTGTGCTGTAAGATTTTTAGATGAGTATTTGTTGATGTTGATTGTGGGTCTGGATTTTATAAAGAGGGTATAAGTATGTTCGCTACAACAGCACACTCGTATGTGATGCTTTGCAACATTATATACAAGAGCACTGCATACGTTTCACCTATAGATAGGATATACAGCTGCACCTTTAACTTGTATCTTTCCTAGATATGGGTGATACGATACCAAAAGATGCCACTGATACAATACAATTCAAATGAATATCGATGCTTGATACCAAAATAGTCGATACTAATACAGATAGCTCACATGATCAATTAGTAAAATTTCAGTGCAAATAGGAAGTTACTGCTGATTGTAACATCTTTAGATGGCACTTTAATGCTAGATTGACCTATTTAAAGCATTGTTGATACCTTACATCTAGCAAAAAACTGTGTTTCATACCAAGATACCTTCAATTCAGTAGCTTTGAGCTACATTGGCATCGATACACTGTACAAGAAATTATCAAATATCAATTCAAGAAAAAAATCCTAGTATCGCCCATCCTTAATCTTTCCAAAGGCCTCCAGATAGTGTGTGGCCTTTTCCAAATTATAACAAAGCGTGAAGGAAGAGTTCAGCTAAGCTTATAACTCACATTACATCCCAGTGCGTGGGAGTATCAAAGCGCCGCGCTGGGTTATAACTACCATACAGCTAGACAGAACGGCACTGCTACTGTACGATATATTAGTTATCACCCAGTGATAACTAACTTATCACCCTGTTGCGGAGCCACTCAGTCTCTTTTGTGACATCATAATAACCGCGAATGGCATTGTTTACCAATGGAACAAAGAGCCAAATAAGGAAATATTGATACAAAACATACCAATACAGCACTTAAAACTAGCTAAATCTTACAAGAAAACTGTTAATCCTTTACACAATAACACTACAAGTTACCAATTCGATAGTTTAACAAATGTCAAGAATAGTCCTAAACGATTTTCGCTCCAGCAACCACTCCCAACGGTCACTATGGTGAAGAACTAACTTCCTTTAGCTTCATCGTTCTATCTCGGACTATGGTAGCCACTTGTTGGTCTTTATTTTTCTCTTGCACACCACGCTACACCACCATACCAACTTCTGACGAAGGCGAATCGTACCTGGAACCGCTGCTTCATAACACCGCCCTTCGCTACAGTTTGTATAGGCAGTATGTAAGGTCTCTCTTGTAGCTACGAAGTAGAATCTCCACACAATTCGGACGAAATCTTGAGCACAGTGACAGGAACTCAAACCGGAACTTAATTTACTATCCGTAAACTTCTGCGCACTCCCTATAAAATAGTTATATCCCGTATACTCGGATGATATCATTGTTATTACACTCGTCCTTGGCTCCGCCTTGGACTCGTGTAATAACAATGATATCACCCTTGTACCGGGATATAACTATAACTTAATACGCCATCCTGAAAGTTCTTGTTTGTTATACAGTGCAGAGATTACGGCTCTTTTTTATAGATTACCTGCACGTTTGATCATTTCTGGAGTTGCACAAATAATATAAATGTTCTGCTATACAAAATTTAATGCTGCAAAGGTCTCAGATTATGTTATCAATATCCCTATACATTATCTACATAATGATCTAAGACTAGAAGTCTAACAGAGTTCTCCAAAACCAAAACCCACAATCAATACTGTCAGATAGTCCTATATAAACTCTACAACACTACTGCACACTGATTGCCCGTTATCATGGGAAGTTTTTATTTTTAAATCAATTTAATTTTTTGGAAAAGGCCATACACTTTCTGGAGGCCTTTGTAAATGTTTGTAGTAGTCCTAAATTTTGCAAAACAGATCACATACAAGTGTTCTGTTGTAGCAAAAATTGCCAGACAACGCTTGTACTTCTATCCAACAAAATTAAAACCCACGATCAACATCATAAAGTATTCATAATAATAAAATCAGAGAAGCTAGGACATGACGGCACAATAATTGCGTGACGTGTGTGTACTGTACATTTTTATTATAGCATATATTATAGTAAATTGTGAAGTTTAGCGCTGGATTTATTGTCGGACTAGTGTAGAAAATGTTTCATGTGTTGAGCTTCATTGAGCTCCAGCAAGTTTATGATAAATTTTTCAATAGAGCACTATGTAGAACATATTCTGATCTTATTATCAGGTACCTGTGTTATTGTTCGATGTATTTTAGTCACTACTAGCAAATGCAGTTGACTTCAGCATTGTTAGTTTATCATCATGTAATTATCATTGGAATTCAATCACATCCCATATGCATTATGGCATCATGTCCTACCCCTCCCCCACGCACTTCAATCACTTCCCTTCCTTCAAAATTAAAACCCACTATCAATACCAACAAGTGTACTTTTATAAAACTAGTTGGTATGGTTCCAGTGGGCATATAACACTCATCTCTACAAATCATAGTTTATCCATTTTCTTGGAAAAGGCCATACACTTTTGGAGGCCTTTGAGAGCATATATTAAACAAAACCAGATGATTTTTGTGTTTTACAACTTGTTATATATCAAGAACTACCATATAGCTGGTAATTTTCGAAAAGTTTCTATTTTCGGATATTTCGAAGAGGCCCTTCTCTTCGAAAATAAATTCCCACGTCCGGTTTTTCGAAAATAAATTCCGACAAGTGAAAGCAACCGTCCAACTTTCGGCGATTTGTTCGTGTATTCCTCGAGTTTTAGCTCAGTATTGCTGATGATAATGGGTAAACTGTATCATTACTGTACAGAAAAAACAGGTGATCCAGAATGGGCCGTCTACTCTAGTAGGATAGCTAGCTATGATCGAGTGTGATCGTGCCAGTCAATTCACTCCACCCGAGACTCCCTCAGTCTTCTCTCCAGTGCACAGGAATGGGGATTATTCCATCCATCCATAAGTCAGTTTTCGGCAAACATTCATGCATCTTCATAATTTGTGACACAAATTTCCGTTTATTTGAAATCCATCCGGACTTCGAAATATGCACTCTTCGAAATTAAAATCTTTCGAAATTCAGATTTTGCTTCTTGTGCAAAAATTCCTGTTTCGAAAATAACCCACTATATGGTATGCAATGCATGTAACAGTTGTTACACAGGCATACATATCAGGGATAACATTCGGGGATTACCCAAAATCTAGGGTAATCCTAGGTCTCTGTTGCATCGGGCAATATCACCCAAGCCAATAAAAATATATTATATTTGCATGCCTAAAAATTGTGATTATGGTTACATTAGCAGTACGTTCTGGTTACATTCAGTTGCAATGAATGAACGGACAAATCTAGAAACATCATTTCAGTTACGTGAGTTTAATGTTTTAATCAGTGCTATTGAATTGCTTTTTGAGATTTAAAAAACAAACTTACGCATTTTTCTAAAGACCTAGATAGGTAAGCTTGCTTGAACTTCATGATGGAAGTGTCTTCCATATTTGGAAACATGCAATTTTGTACGTGATGCAAATATGTTTTAGCCATGTGTAATCTTAAATCAACCGAATATGGCAGAGAAGTCTCTTTACTAATATTTTTATCTGTCTAAATATTCACAAGCAGTTTGAAATTTAATGGCACATCCGTATATCGCATTTCCATTTGTGACAATGAACTGGAAAACCACAGCAGCTTTCAAGAGGTAAGTGAGATAATCACAGCTTTGTAATGAGAACAGTTTATGCTATTGGTACTAGCCTTTAAACAGTGATAAACTACTAGCTGTGTTTTCAAAATACTGCTGTTAAAGTTTTGATAGGCAAGTGTTAGTAAATGAACTCTACTGTAATACGCAACTCTGTACATTAATCCGATGTTTACAAGAATTTTATTTTTTTAAATAGATAAGTTAAACCTTATTTATTTAATTATTTATTAAGACTTTATAGCACGAGCGCTGAAGATCTGTAGGACACCTGGTCCTACAGCCTGTTTAAAGTTGTTCCAGAAAGTGTGTTTGAAAAGGTGGAGAAAGGAGAAAAATCCATGACTGGACCTTGAACCTGCAGCCATCCGATTAACACTCGAACACTTACAGGAGTCTGCCAGGTGGTTCTCCTTGTTATTTTCAAGTATATGTATCCATAGGAACCTTAGAGAGTGACTTTATTATCTCAAAGTACCCTAAAACTGTTTGAAAAGAGGAGTGATCATTGGAGTCAATTGATTCTTGTGCAAACTTCTTACAACACCCGAGCTGGAATGTTGTCAGGCCAACATGGCATTGTACGTATATTCTAATTGTGAACTTTTATTAAGCGAATGCGGCTAACAATCAGACTCTATGGTTGTCTTTTCTGCTCTTGTTTAGGCCAAAGAGATTCCTTATCAAAGAGGTAATTCCATTAAGTAGGTTACTTTGTACACATTAAAGGAAGGCCAGGTGACCCTATTACACAGTGACCTGATTAGACAGGTTTTATTGTATAATTGGTATGTTCTTGAAAATGTTGTATTTTGACACAATTTACTGTTTTTTGTGACTGTAAATATGTACATATATACTAGTGTTGTAAAAATCTGATTTTTTCTTAAAAACTGAAACCCACAATCGTTTACTTTAGGCTAGTCTATATAAGTGGCTCCATAGACAACACTTATAATTTCTTGGCCGCCGACTCACTACCGTATATGTACGTATGTATATAAAGTAGTATTTACGGCATATTAAAATATTTTTTGGAAAGGCCCTCCAGTGCGTTTTTTCTGGAGGTGCCTGAATACCTAGTGTTTTAAGATGTACAGATAAGTGATGGAGAACTTTGCTGTGTAATTTTTATGAAGTATTTTTAGAGTAAGTTCACATTATCAACCAGTTAAATCAGTTTGTTTTCTGTATGCTATGGCATCACAGGAGGTGGGGCCAACCCCTCCACTTTACTAAGTACCAAGATTGATATACTCTAATAGAGCAGTCAACCAATCTAATAGACATGCTAGCATCTGTAAGTAGCTATGTAAGTTTAAAGCAGTATTTTCACGACTATCTCAGGGCCTCTTAAAATGAAAGCTTCAGGTGGGGATGTCCCCCGCACCTCCCACAATGGGATACATTTCCGTTGTACAGTTAAACGGTTCATGTACAGAGAGCTACAACCTTACACTACTATATGTAGACTGCTATTGTTTTATTGTATCCTGTTTCTTGTTAAATAGGAAAGCTGTTAAATGTTAATATTAACTGTATTACAAAATAGCCCCTCGTTGTTTGTTGCATATTCATGTAAATACATTGGTAGTTGATATTATAGTTTTATTGTTAAACTTCATATAACTATTTATACACTAATAGTTGTGATGGATGATATTGAACAAGGACTCAGTCAGGTTCATAGTGACAGCAAGGATCTACAACAACTACAGTTAGACAGGAACAAAATAAAGGTACTTGTGGTATAGTCTTGTTATAGTAATGATGGTGTTACTTTTTGATGTGATAAACTGAAGATTACAATGGAATGTACAATGTTCTTATGTTATAGTACAAGCTAAAATACATATAATTTTGTAGTTGGCTTACTTTTAATTGAAACCGGTTTTACTGTTTGCAAACTTTTTGTGAGCATGACCTTGAGTATGTCGCACATTTTAATGCCTTCGGCCCCAGTGAATTGAATAATAGCCATTGCTTTTAGCCTAGACCTTATCAACTCATTGCATAAAGGACGCTGCATGTTTGTTCACAGTAGCACTGACCTAGTACAACAATAGTATACCATATTTATTATAGGTACATATACCGACAGAAATTTTGGACCAATCTGATATACCATATAGTAAAGAACTTTGGCGGTAAAGAAAGTTTGCCACTATTGCAAAATTGACAAAGAAAACTATGGCGAATGTGTCTTCACCTGAATTTTTTTAGCTACTACGTATTATACCACTCGAATGCAACATTGTTACACACGAATGCAAGTGATTAAACAACTTGCCAATTAAGAGGCATGGCAGATGTTTTCTATCATGAGTTTTTATCCCTCTCATTGAGGGATGACGACTCAAGATGGAAACGGCTGCCGCACTCCTAAATTCGCAAGTCTGTTAATCTCTTGCACTTGTGCATTAACAACGTTGCATTCGAGTGGTAGCTACCGTACAAGTGTAAGCATCATTTGCTGGTTCAAGAGCATGTTTGGATTTTCGTGAACTCTTGTGAGACAATGAACTTACGACAATCGGAGGTAATGCTTGGAAATACACAATATCTGTCACGATGCTTTGATACCCAACATGGCTAATCTGCTCATGTGATAGATTAAAGTAATTGATGGATAAAACTTTTAGTGATTGTAATACTATTCGCCAAATTCACCAAAGTTTTTTTAACACCAACATTTTTTAATAGACGGTATGCTGAGTCCAAACAGCGATACTGATCCACTATCAAACAGATAGTACTGTTTGATAGGGTTCTCCCCTAAAGTGATTGGTTCCTGCCAAAATTCTGCCAATGAAGGCCATTATAGAAACTAGTGTTGAAAGAATTATTCAGTTATTTGACAATTCGGTCAGCATGACACTATTCAATTTGTTTCCACACTATTCGAATAATCATTAGCACTTTGTACACTGTATTCAGGTGGAAAGGCCAGCCTTGAAACTTAAGATTGTGATTGAAGTGATGTATCTATGCTGATTTTAGAAAAAATAGAAATAGCTCTTAGGTTTTACCTTGTTCCCTAACAAAAGGTTTCAGTACTTATTCAATAGAAGTATAAGCTTAAAGAACAATCGAATATTCGGTCGTTTTGTTCACAACTATTTGAATAATTAAAATTGCTGTTCGTTTCAGCACTAATAGAAACATCAGTACGCTATGAAAAGGAAGAATCTTAGTGCAACTAGCATCTTATACAACATTAAAAACATGAAGAAAAAAACAACTTACAGAAAACTAAGTATTGATTTTAAATAAATGCCAAAACCCAGTTGGTGGCCTGCCTGCCATCTCACTTATCATACTTACAAGACTAGATACCTGTCTGTTGTATGTGTTGGCTGATGGGGCACATTTTACCAACTTGCAAACTATGTATAAATGTGTTGTACAACCATTTCTAACATATTTATTCAATTTTTGAGCTTGTTCGTGCAACGTTTCACTTTTGTAAACTACAAAACTGAAACCCACAGTACATTCATTGGAATGTGTTACACTTTATAGTAAGTCAGGCAATTTCAGCATCGAACTTCAGGTACTGTGTGCTAGTATAATGATCTACTAATGTTATTTATAGCCAACACAGTGTTAAATGACACATTGATACTTGAGTGTAGTTGTTGTGTAGATGACATAACTAAAACTCACAATACATTATTATGAGGGCTTTTGTATATTGCAGCCAAGTGTGAGGTGATGTGATCATATTTCATCCAATACAGTGGCGGATCTAGGAATTTATAAAGGGGTTTCCGGTTTAAAAGGTGGACATATACACTGACATGGATGAGTGTACGAAGCAAGCACACTCAGCATGCATGTGCTAGGGTCATGTCCCCCAGTAAATTTTTGATATTTAGATGCTCTGGGACTGCATTTGGCAACAATTTTAGTGTGAAATTATAATATCTACGGAGTCTATTTACAGAGTGCTGAGCATGCACATCACTTATTATAGGTACACGCCACAATGATTAATTAAAATACTCAACTGTTCCATAATCATTTTCAAAGGGGGTTTCCATGGAAACCTTGAAACCCCTCTAAATCCACCACTGCAATGAGTATTTGACGACATTAATTTTTGGAAGGTCATAGTTCTCTCAAGGTTTACCTGTAGCACTAAATCCTTATTGTGTATACCTGTACGTATACATCAAAAAGACAAAAGCTAGTTTAATTTAACAGTCGTTAAAAGAACTTCTGTTAGAGATTGGTGAACAATAGAGATCATTTAAATCAGGGTGAGTTTTGATGTTGCAGCCTAGATTCAATAACACGATGTGAGAATCAACAAAGCTTTAGTTTACCACAAAAGCAGTAAAAATATAGGTGACCAAGGATTATGTGTTGTAAATGATTGCAATCAGTCAGTTTGTTTATCTTTGCAGAGGACGTGTTTTGCCAGATATGTTAATGTTTGGTACTCTTGTAGAGTAATATGGTGGTAATGAAATTTTTGTAGATATCAAGTTTAAGTATTGGCTTCTAAAATGTAATGTTAAGAGCTAAATATAATTGTTTTGCCAAAATCACTACAGACAGCTATGCAAGTAAAATTTTCCCCCAAAGTCTACACCTGCAAAACAAAAACCAGATCTTCACCCGATTTACAAACTAAAACCCACAATCAATAGTTATATGGTTGGTTATAAAATACCAACTACTTGCATTAATAATAACCAGGAGGCATTTGTCAGATGAATTTCTATAAGCAAGACTCCAAAGCTATAATTTTTAGAAAATGTTCTGCAGCCACTGTAGAGCATTTGTTGTATCGCAGTGAACTAGAAATAAATTAGATATGTACCAAATGTCAGTATAGATGTCAGTATAGATATCAGTAAATGTTGATTGTTAGCATTTATTTCATTTAAGTACATCTATGATCTTGTAGTGTTGTTGATAAAACATGAGACAAATACCAGAATGGCCAAGGTTTCAATCCCCAAGTCAGATTTTTTTTCATATCTTTGCTTAGACCTTTTCACTTTTTTTTTACTTTTTTTACAAAACATTTAGTAACTGCCTTTTTAGGTTTTTGTTTATTGTAGTATCCATAGAAAACCTTTGTTCAGGTGCTAACAAGGATTAGTGATTCTGTAGCCAATGTGTGTCATTATATTGGTAAATTTACATATTAATGCAACTCTAAACTAGATGAGTAGTGTTGTGAACTTTCTATCAAAAAACTGGGACCGGTTTTGTCTATGTCAAGTCAATTATTGGCTCAGAAGCTTTTAACCGGTTTTGCCACCCTCCTGGTAAACCCTTTAGGAGACGGTTTATAGTCCTATTGTCAAAGGTCACCATAACTCACCCTGTGTGTCCGATTATACCCACCTACACAAAATACTGTGAATTAGATTTGAGAGCGTCAGGTAATGGGATTTATTTATGAGGAAGGAGCAATTATCAAATCTCTGACCATTTCTGTTAACGACAGAGACCTCTCCAAACAATACAGAAAAAAGACACGTAATATTAATACTCAGCAAACTTATAGTACTGCATGAATGATCTTGTAGTGTTGATGAAACGTAAGACTTGAAATGCTAACCATTTCAGCATGGCCAAGGTTTTGTTTTGAATGAATTCTGTTATACTGTGTACAGCTTACGTATGTACTGAGCGTGGTCCCATGCTGAGCTGCAGCCAGACACCTTTTCAGTAATGTTGCACTGATAATCAGTTGAATTATCGGCAGTAGCCAATATTAGTTAATTTTATAAGTATCAGTCGGTGTCAGTTTAGGCTTGTTTGTTTGCGAAAGTATGGTTGTAAGGCTATAGATGGTTGTGTGTATTTATTGACCACCCACACAATGGTTGATCACTCTTCACAACTACATGGGTTGTTTTTTTCCATGAAAGGGGTTACTGGCAGAACTTTAGGAAACATTGTAAAAATATGAGTCACCCACACAATTAATTGACAATTTCACATGTAAACCAAACGCTGCCACAAAAATAAAATGCTTTGCATTAATGATATTGATTATTGTGATGTATTAATTTTTATATCGTAATTGTGATAAAAAAATTAATATCGTTATATCGTGATATATGATGGTGTATATATGATGTGTAACGATAGGGAAATTTTGAACCGATCCATTATAAACCGATATACTGAGTCTGAACACCGATACCGATCCGATATACCGATATAACTAAGTGTAGCTATTTATATTTGAGGAACCACATATGTCATGTTCAACTTTATTTTAACTACTGAAGAAACTACTGAAGAAACAGTCTTAAGATTATTGGCTATGCTTGGTTACCCATGGTGGTGTGGCCTCTATTGATAGCTCAGACTATAAGGCATCCACAAATATTTTAATACATGCCCCTGCCAAGATTAGTCCGGATTACTCCGCATTTTAATGGCTTGTAGAGATGGCTGGTTGTTTTATGCTGTGCTCTTGGTTCATCTTATTGCTGTTTCCCCAAGCTCATCACTATGAGTGTTTGTTGTATGATTGGTAAGCTTTGTGATAACAAAACAGTAAGTATCCACGCACTTAGATGGCTTCGCGTAGCGTACTGCTTTTAGACAAGGAAGATAACTACTGTTTCTCATCCTTGTTAGTTAAAGAGTTTATAATGTGGCTTGATCATTGGACAGTGTCCTCAAGATAGTATATCGGTGTATCATATCGGTTTTTAGCAGCAATATCAACTCCCACCGATATAGTAGAAATGTCTATATCGGCCACCGATACGATATGTATTGGTACATCGGTACACCTCTAGTAGCAATTTCATCAGAAAATGATGTTCAAGACAATATTAATTTCTCTATAACAGACCTACTTACAGAGAAAAGTGCATGTTAGGGACTATTTTACATGTTTATACTCAAATACTAGCAATTCATTACCATGACTTCACGCACTTTGTATATCATGATAATTTATCATATTGTGATGAAAGAAGAGAGCAATAATCGTCATGGCAATATACAAAATTTGTCATATCGCACAACACTACTTTACACACCTTTAACCCTTGTGTTTCCTTACCGAAATGTTTCTTACACAACTAGTTTTGTAGTGTTAGAGTAAAACCCTTTTAATCCTAAAGTAGAATGACATCAATTGTGTAGCCATAGGACAAACACATCGAAAGTTACAGCGTTTTGTACGAGGCACACATACTTAATCCATTTCTCTAGTTTATAAGTCCTTTTACATACCTTTATAAAATAATCCATAGCTTGATGGTGGTTGCTCCTATCACCTTGCAACAAGTTCCATTCAATTTACTGTTAAACTTTTCATCAGGCCAACTCACATGAGTAAACCCACAATTGAAATTAAACACATGGCTAGAATTTTAAAACACGGGGACGCAACTTGCTGTTGTTCATTGTTTCATAACAAGTAAGCCGCTGTAGTTACAGTGATCGTTTAACGTTCTCAATGAACAGACTTTTAATCAATGTGTTGTTGTGGGTTATAGGAATTAAGTTACCCCACCTATCATCGCCATGTGTGCCCATATTGTGTAAACACGCCACGCATTTCCCTAAACTTCTTCACGAGTTTAAGGGTTAAAGAAATGGTCCATAGCTGAAAAACTATCGGGCGTTAGGGAGAATGAGGAAGAACATATGGAGAACATAAAGTAGTGAAAAACTAATCATTGTTCTTTTTAAAAGTAATCCTTTGTTGTTACCATGTATTTAGGTAGTTACCCTACAAATGCCAATTTACAGTATTCTTCCTAAAGTATGTGTATCTTTTGCATAATACAATCAATGTTTTGATTAAAATTAAAACCCACAATCAAATCATTGGTGTGCTTTTATATAAGCAGCAAACTTTGCTGTGCATTAGTTTTACTTGTCCTTTTTCTTTATTTTTTGGAAAGGTCTCTGTCATGTAACGAAAATGGTTAGAGATCTGATAATCTCTTGTAAACCAAACTCCTTTCTCGTTATAAATCAATCCCATTACCTGACCCTCTCAAATCTAATTGACAGCATTTTGTGTAGGTGGGTATATTCGGACACATGGAGACTTACATACTGCACACACTGATAGGGTCATAGCTGCCACTTCTGTGACTACAAGAAAGTGGAGGGAATTGTTGGCAGGAACAGAGTATGTCTTAAACCACAATACTACTCACACTGTAAATTTTATTCACGTACTTTTTATTTGATGTCCATACAGCAAGGATACATGTATCACAGGCCCAGTACTTGAGAGATGAGCAAACATTTTCCAAGAAATTCTTCATATAGTCATCCTTGGCATTGCCATATTTCTACAATCCATGACTTTTAAAACCCTGTATGGCATTCTAGCCTTATCTTTATGTATGCTGTAGAGACTATACCTGTAATTCATAAATAAAGAATTTAAACGGTTGCCTGAGTAACTCCCTCATGTTAGTCCTGTTAATTCCCGTAGTGTGTCAGTTACCCCCATTGGGAATGGTTATAAATAACATGTTTTCACTATTCAAGTAAATCTTAATGGCAAGTATAGCACTCCAGCATATCTTCTGATACAGGTGTATATCTGGTCCAGAGCAACCACCACCTTGTCACCATTGCTATGCTGAATTTGTAGGAAATTTTGATTGTGATAAAATTGTGATCACTTGGTATACCAGTTGGGTTGTATTCACTTTCATAATATTTTCCGAGTAATTTACTTATCATTAGCACTAACAAATGCTTATTTTTAACGACAGGTTTCGACAGGTTATATTAAACTAAATTCCACTGTCATTGTTACTATGGCCACTACCATATTAAACACTACACCTTCAGTAGTAGCTGTACTTGAGTGATGACAATTTCAATATAAAGGCTTAAACATCATTTTCAAGAATGAAATGGTGGCCAACCTTACACATTGATGGAACTAAGGTAATAAATGCCACAGCATTTAACTACGTAAGTAAAATACTAAATAAAAAACTGAAAATACTTTTACTGTAAGTAAAATAAAATGGAAAGAAATGTGAATACCGTATATGGGGAAATTTTTTTTTGTGGTTTACACCACAAAAGTTTTCCTGCTAAATTGAAATGATTATTATGTGTTATATACAATTTTAAGCTTAACCGTGAAAGTTTTACAACAGTTTAAATATGACTTCTCGTGTTGTGTGAAAGCCACGCACACCCGGCTTGACCTTGTGTACATGCAACTACACATATGAAAGTTATATTGCCACACACACACATGATGCATGCAACCTGTATAGCATATGTGTAGTTTAGATATTTTATTGTTTGTCTTTTAAAAGTCAATGTGCTATTAGTATCATATTCCCTACAGACTTATCCTGACAGACTGTCAGAGTGTCAGACTGTTTTGGAGAAGGTTAAATTGATGCCTCCACCAGCTGACAACACACTTGATACTGCATTAGTAGATAGTAAAAGAGACAAAGAAATATTAGAACATTGTCTTGCATCATTTGAAAGGGCCAATCAGATGCTTGAGACATGTGAAAATTTGACTGAAAAATGTCAGAAAACTATTTCTGTACTAAAGCGTAAAATTACACACAAAGAAGATGAAATATTGTACCAAATTGATCAGTTAAATGACTGGCTTGAAGACACTTATAACATGTTCACATGGATTCCAAACAACTTGCCTTATGCTTACCAATATTTGATTGTGGATTGGAAAAAAATGTTTAATGACATGGGAATCAAATATGGAGATTTTTCACTTTCTGATTCCACTATGTTGCCAGGAGAAAGCAGTGTTGATGCAGAATATGAAGATCCTGAGCCTGAGCCTGAGCCGAGTGCACATAGCGCAGAATGCATTGCTGGAATGATAGAGGTGGGTTTGTGTGTATTTGTAGTTATCCTGTGGTTTTGTGAGCCATCTTTCCCTTAATATTCCATTACATACACCACCACACCACCTGAATATAGCATTTAGTAATACTATATAAAGACTAAATCTTGTCTGTCTAAAAAAATCCTATTGTAAGAGCTTCTAAAACTATTAAAGAGTAAATGCATCTGATGAATTTTATACTTAGTTCAATTCTTGAAATATTTGTTTTCTTATAATGCAAATTATTTAGGTACTATTTTACAGGACATGTTGTCAGTAGAGAAGTTAGAGGCTAGAGCTCATCAATTAGAGTTGTGTAAAGCCAGGGGTAACCTCATTGCCACGGAGACAGAGGTCTCACCACAGCTGGAGTATATTCAGAAGTTATGGGGACACTTGAAGCAGTGTGGAAACCTCCGAGTATCAGAATTACTGTTTGCTGTTAAACTGCAGGTAATTTATTGTTTATTGTTTATTGGTAAAAATGGATGTGTGTTTAAAGTTTTGTATAAAGAAACGCGAAGTGTTTGTATACTAAATTTTTACATTCATGAATTTCAAGTGGTGTAAAAGATTAACCCAATGGGTTAAATTTAACTTTTGTCCATTTTGATTCAAACTCTTTAACTTTTTCATGACTTACAAGTTTACTCACGTTATATTGTTGTTGTGGTTACAGGAGGCACACCGGTTGGTATCAGAGGGACAAGAAGAGCTATACAACTTTGATGAGGAGTTTATTGATTTGGACCAGGAGACACTAGAGGCTGAAGCAACAGACTTTCGAGTGAGTTACCATAATGGTATTGTTGAACTGAATACATTTTTAGCAGAAATTGTGCACTATTGATTATGTTTAACTGTTTTCAGTTTTAGAAATCGTATGCATATATAGGATGCTACACATTTAGTATATGTACATTTGGACTCTTCATATGACAAAGGTTATCTCGTAGTACCAGTGTTGTAGTGTACTCAGTGTATCTTTTGTGTATCTTTTGTGTTGTTACTACAAAGGTCTCCAATAGTGTATGACCTTTTCCAAAAAATGGGATTGCTTCGATCCTACGATCCAATAAGGATGAATCGATATGGGGTTGGGCAGTTAACTTTGTAGACTTCATTTTATAAGGGAACCAACTACTATGTATTGTGGGTTTTAGTTTTCTCATAACAATTTTGTCTTACAAATAAAAAGTGGTTAGTTTGTATTGTACATAGCAATCATGGCATAGTGTAATGTGCAGGTGATGTGTAATGAATTTTTAAAAACTGATTCTGTTCTGCTAAAAAATGACTACGGCTATTCCAAATGAATCTTATATTACAAGAATGTGGTGGGTCAGTCTTTTGGCATACTTAAGATCATGTGATCTCTTTATAAGAGTGCTATTATGGCTGTGAACTACTGAATGTGTGCAAGCAATTATAGGTTTAGATGAAATGGAGAGGGAAATGGAGCCCCTTACTTTACTTCTGGAGTTTATGTAGCCCCTGCACACGTCAATAATGGATCACTACTATACTAAAGGGTAACGGAATGGGATGCATGCCAAATTAATAAATCAATATTGCAGATTGTACACCATTTCTTGCTGTCACATAGTGACTAGAATTGTGCTGAAGTTGGTTTTCTTCTACTTGTAGGCATGCTAGAAATTGCTCGCTCAAAGTTTCTATTTAATTCCCACTGCCAGAATGCATTTTGCAATCATCTACACTGGAAAAGCTATCATTTAGCCTGCTAAACTATAATTTTGTAAGCATATAATTCACAGACACCAGCATACACTGTGGTTAGCTGTCCAATACTAGCAGACTTCAGAAAACCATCCTCACTGTTACTAAAGGCTTGGACACGATTATAACATGAAAATACTACAGTAGTTTACCTTTTAGAATGATAAGGAAGTAATTCTACGTCAGAATTGGATGGATTGGTAAGCACACAATATGCCACGTGGCGGGCATTAAATAGAAACTCCAAGAGAGCAATTTCTAGAATGTCTATGAGTAGAAGGAAATGAACTCTAGCATAATTCTAGTCACTGTGTGTCATTTGGAAACGGTGTAAAATCCGATTTTTCTACTTAGCGTGCATCCTAATTAGTTCCGTTCCAGCTTTAGTAATACCCAGCATATGACTTTTACTCAACTACATTATTATTAGCACTTTATAGTGACCAGCACTGAAGGTCTGACAGCAACATGTGCTGCAGCCTTAGGATGTAAAACTATACTTACAAAGCGGTACCATATGATATTACTTCTTACTGAGATAAATCCATTATCAAGGTAAAATGATTTCACATATCGAAATATACATTTTGCTCTACAGACGGACTTCACCCCCCTTGACAGTGCAATAACAAGAGTTCATAATATTTGTATGGGTGTCACACTGCTGCAAGTAACACTTCAAGCTTCTCTTAAAAGAAAGGCTTGACCTTATCAACACCAACCATCACCCATTAACAGTTCTTTGTCATCAGTAGAAATGTGTGCATATGATCGAAACTGAACTTGCAGCAGTGTGTTTGTACAGTTAGACACTCTCCCCCATACAAATATTATGAACCCTTGGCAGTAATTTCCATTATAGATTGTCATCAGTAACCTACTAGTCTGTTTTCTTATAGTTTTAAACAGAAAAAGTAAGGCATGGTAGTTTCTATTTATAACTCATATTTCTCGACAGTTTAAGGTTGATAGTAATGAAATTGCAATGGAGCAATGATAAAGCATCATTAAAATGGTGACACAACTTTTGCTCAAATGGCAACGGAATGCCCATGAAACAGCAGTCCAATGCCGCATTGTGCAATGGAATGGTACTTTTCTTTTGATGTCTCTGCCTTGCCTCCATGTGTTATGCACAAGCAAGTATGCACGCATACACACACACACACACACACACACACACACACACACACACACACACACACACACACACACACACACACACACACACACGTATACACACACACTGTATTACGGTGGAGCTCATACTTCACAAATAAATTGTTGTTAAGCAAACTCATTTCCATGCATCTTGTTTCATGAATTGTTTGGTATACAGCACTTTACAACTTAATTTCTTACCATCACAAAATGACACTCTTTATCAAGATTGCAAGATGAAACTTTTCTGACCAACCACTTGGTTATCTTGTTATTTCAAAAGCCTTCGAAAACTAGTAGGCACTTCCAGTTAAGCGCCCATGTGTTGCCAATGTTACACTCTGTTTTGTATCGCCTTAGAGGCGGTTATATTGAAATGTAAACAAGGGTTTATAGAATTTAGATACCTGTGAGTAGCCAATGAAATTCGAGAATTTCATGGTCTTGTAGATACATTATTCCCTACAGTGCGCGAAAGGCAAACCTCAGACATTTTCTATTGCTATTTTACATAGTGACGATTGACACAGAACAAACTTGGTTTACTATCAGGTATCATTGGAAAAATTCAAACCCACAAGTGATTGTAACCATTGGGTCTATAAAAACTGTCAATGTTTCGTAAACTAGTGTGTTGAATTAAAAGTTCAGATTTTTTTGAAAAGGTCATATGCTTTTGAAGTTGAAGACCTTTGTAGAATATGACGTGAAATGTCATAATACTATAATTATGATGAAAATGTATTATATAACATCAGTCAGTCGCAGTGTGGTGTTTCTATTTCCATGTAGTGTAAAAAGTTGTAAAATCAAATGTTGTAAGAAATGGCTAAAATAATGTTATCATCTCACTATTAATGTAAATCATTAAAAATGATTAACTTTTTTCTTACATTTATGTCAACATATATTTTTGTAGTATGTAGTGTATTTTGGCAAAGCAATTCAAACCGTTGACACGGTCCTCAGTTTTTAAATGTATTTTACATTGTAATAAAGGTTTCTACAAAAAGTGTTTGACAAGATGTGTACTCATGGTGTAGACTATCAGGCTAGCAGTGTCCACCTTCATCATTTCAATTCCCTGTGAGGCAAAGTGTGTTTAAAAGTTCTTGGGGCTTATCTCAAAGAAAGGAATGTCTCGTTTACCACTGCATTTTGGTTTCTGTACAGACCGATTTTATGTTCCAGTACAACTCAAACCTCAGTACAAATCATCTTTTTTTTCTAGCGTTTAACAATCTTACACAATGTTTGGTTGTGTAAATTGTGTTTTATAGAGGCATTACACTTCTTGAACAACCTCTTAAATTTAGCTGAGTACACCAGCACTCTATATCTTGATGTCTTAAAGGCCTCCACTAAAGTATATGACCTTTCCAAAAAAATAAAAAAGGACATATAAGACAATTGTAGAGAATAACATTGTGAACAATTTATAAATGTGCCAGTTACAATTGATTGTGGGTTTGCATTTTAAAAATGGCATTTTCTGCTATTTCATAATTTTATACATGGAATACAGCTCCCTCGAGAAACACAATGAAATGGCTTACATGGGTAGCGTTCATGAGTTTTAATGCAGTCTATGTTTCATACAAACAATAGAATAGAATTTTCTTGTTGGGTTAAAGCATATTGCTCGTGTGGATGAATGGACAGACGTGCAGACATGCAATTTTCTGACTGGTTTACAGCCAAATGATACTATCAAATATTATTAGAAAAACTCAAACCCACAAGTGATTGTAACTGTTGGACCTATAAAAACAGTGATCCTATAAAAGCTTCAATCGTATTAACTTCAAATAAAAGTTGTTTTTTTTGGAAAAGGTCATACACTTTTGGAGACCTTTGTGACCAAAGGATGGGAAATACCATATTATGTGACCGAATTTTGGAAAACCGTCGATATATACACACAATAGTACTTTTGTAATAAAATGCATTTATAACTATGGATAAAGAACGCAAGCTCCAGAAAAAAATTACCAAGTTTTTATCACCTCGCAGGTGGGCGAATTAAGCCTCCAATGGATAAATCCTTGGCAACATCGTGTTTTGCCTATTCATAGTAGGGTTGGGACGAACATTCGAAGCTTCGGTGTTAGTTTTCAAGTTGTAGGTTTTCTTGTATTTATGCACATCCTTCTTAGGTTTATCTTTCTAAACAGTTTGTAAGCATTTGGAAAGTGCATAGCAGCAGTACTGAATGACTCGATCGATCGATTGCAAATGGGCGTGTCGGCTATACTGCAATCATGCACAGGTAAACACCGAGAAATGGCTGAAAGTACACTTTCCATGCATTATCTATTACTTTATAAGGTGTTTTAAGGTTGCAACTATGGTAGCAAGGTGAACTGCGATGGTATAAAAGTGGGCGTGGCACACGAAGATTGATTACGAAGAGACGAGCATTGATCACACAAGAGGAATAAGTAGGTGCAATAAAGATAACCATGTTTATTTGTAATTCTTTAGTAGACTATGAGTGCATTACAAAGCTTCGAAGGATACTTTTATAATTCGAAGTTTACTTAACCTTTGAACCCTCAAAGCTTCGTCCCAGCCCTAATTCATAGGGAGTACAAAAATCTTTGCTTCATCTCCATACACGAAAGGATTTCAAAGTTACAAACGTTTGTTTACATTGCGGTGACGAAAGAATTTACTGGCAATCGTTTTTCAGTAAATTTTCCTTCCTTCTTGATCACAGAAGCATGCCTGGGGGAAAACTAAACCTTGGTGGATGCACAAATTCATGGCGAACACAATGAGCAAAGATTCAATTCTGTACGCCGTTGTATCAGTAAGTTATGATGGTTTATGTAAGCGCCTGTAGATTCTTTTCTCGATAGCTTCTGTACATATCAATTTATTTGCTCATCCAGCTGTCTAGTGCTGTATTTCCAACGCTGCTTAACTTATGAAGCTGAAACTTAACTAGTCCATTCCTCTGTCCCTGTAGAAAACAAAGAGCAGATAAAATGCATTTTGGAAATTGTGCGGATATCGACGGTTTCTAAAATTAGGTCACATATATGGTTGAATTGTATTATGCCGTCAGATGGTGCTACATGCCTTTATTCTACATGTTATACCCTCTGGACTATGTTATTATAACAGGATGGATATTGTGTTTGCCAGACATTTTAAAATGCAAGCACTAAGTTAACTGGATTTATTCATGCCTCTTAAGGTGGCGCTGAACCGATTAAGTGCAGCCATACAATATTTGTGGTCATGAGCGAACAAATGTGAAAACTCATGTACAGCATAACAGGATCTTAACCCTTAACCCTTAAACGCGCAAAGGCCATTATAGTGGCCCTCACGCATGGCAGTAAACAAAGCGCTGTAACTTCCGAACCATTGTCCCTATGGCTACGCAACTGCCATCATTTAATTCGTGATGTAATAGCGAATGAAATGATATGTAGGGTTTTACCCTACACTGAAATACAGGGCCAAAACTCGCCATGAAACTAACTTTTTACGAAATGAACACGTAAAACTGTTTACATACCTTTGGAAAAAGACTTGTATCTCCTTCCCAGTTCATTCTATTGTTCTGCAATAAACGCCGATCGATTCGCCATTCAATTATGCCTCAGGCCATATATGGGTTACATGACTCAGCCAATTACAAATATGGCTGCCACCGGAAGGAATACGAAATCGCAAAAAGTCAAGACACTGTTCTTCATCGCTTCATAACAAGTGAGCGCCTGTTGTTACAGTGGTTATTTAAACTTCCCCTCATAGCCTATTGAATAAACTTTCTGTTTATATAAGGTGTTAGGCTAATTCAGTTTAGCAAACTCTTACCACTTTCAATATAAAACCAATTTTGGTAAACACGCATTTCTCAAAACCTGCGTGCGCGTTTAAGGGTTAAACCTTCATATTCCAGAAAACTGGATTTAAACTTATAAATATGCATGCCTTGTACAAAGTGTGATAACTTTGAAACGTCCATCCTATGGCTACATGATTTATGTCATTCTACTTGTGATGTAGCAAGGATTAAAATGATACCTAGGGTCTTACCCTAATGCTAAATGGTGAGGTCAAAACTAGTGAAAATAACTTTTCAGTAAGGAAACACGCAAACTTTTTACATACCTTTATAAAATGATCGATAGCTCGATGATGGTTGCTCTTATCACCTTGCAACAACCTCCATTCAATTCACCATTAAATTTTCTATCAGACCATATATGACTCACGTGAGTAAACCCACAATTGAAATTAAACACGTGGAAAGAATTTGAAACACAGAGACGTGACTCACCGCTGTTCATCACTTCATAACAAGTAAGCCACTGTAGTTACAGTGTTCGTTTAAGTAGGCTGTAAAAACTAAGTTACCCCACCTAGTGTCGCCATGAGTATCCATATTGTGTAAAAACGCATTTCCCAAAAGTTCTCTGCGGGTTTAAGGGTTAAGAGGTCTACCAAAACACTCACTATCAGGCAGCCAAGTTATTATTGTTGACAGTATTCAAAGACATCGACTTGTCACAACTTAGTTAATTCAATGGCAAACAGCACCAGCTGATTACTGGTATATGGAACATACCTTTCTTGCTCAATAACTTAAAAATTATGCACCACAGACTCTAGGTTTGTAACGGAAATTGTCCATATATCCATAGTGGCTATTTTGATTGCAGAGATATATTTCTCTCGGCATTTCATGGACAACGAAGCACACTGATGAATACTTTGGCGATAGCGCGTGATGGCTTCCCTAGGCTTGTATAACGGAAATTGTCCATATTTTTCATGGTGGCTATTTTGATTGCAGAGGCACATTTCGAACAGTTCTTGATTCGTAATGCTGTGTAACGGGCAAACAACAAAGCGTAATGGATACTGCATCTTTAGACCATAATTGATAACTGGGGCGTGCGATACTATTCCTTTTGATGTAGTATGTGTGGGTTCACCAGTCATAATTCTATTTTACAAAAAAAAAGCTAACAAACAAGTATACACAAAAATTTGGAATTTTCAACTAGAGTGGGCACCATATCAAGAAAAAGTACTGAAACTAGGACGATATTAAATCACAGTAAAACAATAAGTTATAGTTATATCCCGGTACGAGGGTGATATCATTGTTATTACACGAGTCCGAGGCGGAGCCGAGGACAAGTGTAATAACAATGATATCATCCGAGTATACGGGATATAACTGTTTTATATCCCAGTGCGCGGGAGTGCGCAGAAGTTTACGGATAGTAAATTAAGTTCCGGTTTGAGTTCCTGTCACTGTGCTCAAGATTTCGTCCGAATTGTGTGGAGATTCTACTTCGTAGCTACAAGAGAGACCTTACATACTGCCTACAAACTGTAGCGAAGGGCGGTGTTATGAAGCAGCGGTTCCAGGTACGATTCGCCTTCGTCAGAAGTTGGTATGGTGGTGTGGCGTGGTGTGCAAGAGAAAAATAAAGACCAACAAGTGGCTACCATAGTCCAAGATAGAACGATGAAGCTAGAAGAAGTTAGTTCTTCACCATAGTGACCGTTGGGAGTGATTGCTGGAGCGAAAATCGTCACGGACTATTCTTGATATTTGTTAAACTAGCTATCACGGTATTGGTAACTTGTAGTGTTATTGTGTAAAGGATTAACAGTTTTCTTGTAAGATTTAGGTAGTTTTAAGTGCTGTATTGGTGTGTTTTGTATCAATATCTCCTTATTTGGCTCTTTGTTCCATTGGTAAACAATGCCATTCGCGGTTATTATGATGTCACGAAAGAGACTGAGTGGCTCCGCAACAGGGTGATAAGTTAGTTATCACTGGGTGATAACTAATATATCGTACAGTAGCAGCGCCGCTCTGTCTAGTTGTATGGTAGTTATAACCCAGCGCGGCGCTTTGATACTCCCACGCACTGGGGTTTAAGAAGTGTTATATCTCTACTGTGCTTTGGTAACTCAGGCACAGTAGGGATATAACGTTTCTTATTGTGTTATTGTGATTTAATATCGTGCACTACTTAACCTAGTTAGAAAAATTTTTTTTTGGTATGGTCCCTACTCTAGTTGCAAATTCCAAATTTTTGTGTACGCTTTAAGATTAAAATGGTATATCCAACTCTGGTGATACAAAGGTCTCCAAACTTTGGTATGACCTTTTCCAAAAAATATGATTAATTATACGTTCAAGCACTAACATTGTTGTTGTGGAAAGTGTTTTTATAGCTGCACTCATTACAATTGATTGTGGGTTTGCAATTCAAATTTTGAAAGGGGTAATATTTGGCAAATATAAACTTATGTAGGTTAGTGATTGTCTCTTTATCAATTGTGTACAGAAAGACATCTAGCCAATCATTATATTTATTTATTTTGGAAATTGGGGACAAGTTGGTTACATTTTCAATCACAAACACTTAAGTACATAGCATCTTGCACTGCTGATTTTCAAGTCGGCCACTTCCTTTGTTGTAAATTATAGTGACAACATCATGTTGTATATTGGAGCATTGCAGTGGGTGCTGTACAGAAAGGTGAAGACTTTTTGTCCACTGTAGTTTGACCGCACCATACCATTTTAGTGTAGTAGTAACCTTGTTCAAGAAGATTTGTCTTCTTAGTGTTAAAAAAAAAACATTGCTAACAATAACAAGGCTCAAGAGTTCATTATATTTGTATGGGGGAGAGTGTCTAACTGGAATACATTCAGCAAATACACTGCTGCAAGTAACACCTCTAGCTTCTCTTAGAAGAAAGGCTTAACCCTATCAATGCCAATCAACAGTTCTTTGTCATCAGCTATAGGTGTAAATATGATCAAAAGTTAACTTGCAGCAGTGTGTTTGTACAGGCCATACTGGCATTTAGACACTCTCCCCCATACAAATATTATGAGCCCTGTAATCTAAATTTAAAAACTGTGACATTACAAATATTCAACTCATGCACACTGCTTCATCCACGGGTCTACCTTCATTAACCCTTAAACCCACAGGAATTTTTTTTAAAACCCAACTACTGAAAATGCATAATCCATAAAGCTGGATTATACGCATGCCTTTAAAACAAACTCCTAAAGTACAAGAATTGTTAAAGCTGTCTAAAAGCTACAAACACCATGTTACTCACCGTTAAATTTTGGTTTGAACGGTGTTATCCTTCATTGCATCCTCCCATCACAGAACTTCACTCTGTTCCTGTAATGTACAAAGGACCTATCTCTTCATCATCTTCCTTAACATATTGATGCACAAAACACCATAACTCGGCCATACTTCATCGTATAGACCTTCTCTGGGCATCATCTTGTTTGTCACATGATAGTGATTCAGCTGATATACAGATATCACATGATTGACGAAATGGCTGACAAAAACACCAATCACACAGACGTGAAAGGAAATGAAATGATCCAATGCTTCGTAGTGGGTGAACTCCTTGATGTTTGTTAAAAAGTTATAAGCTGTTACAAAGGGTGGACCTTTCCAAGTAAGAAAATTTCTGTTTCTAAGAGATTGGATGAACACTTCACAAGATATGCTTGTTCAAAACCACGTATGTAAAATGGCAAAAGTATTGTGCATTTTTCGTTCATGTTTTTATCAAATCCAGTTTGCTGGTTTAAGGATTAACATTTCACCCGTAATTATAATGAGCATGCTTCACCACTAAATTTGCTTTAAAGCTGTCCTGAGTAGACGACCAATATAGTAGTACCAAGAGTAAATAATGGAAGAGAGAGTATCCAACTGCCATATACTGCATCAAAAATGAGCACTGTCAAGTAGAGAAGCCATCCTGTAGTGCTTTCAAAGGCAGTGTTGAATGAAGTAATAAACACCTGCTAGCTCAGACTGTTTGAAGTGTCCAGGAATGATTTGAAGTCAAACAGTCTGAGCTAGAAGGTGTTTATTACTTCATTCAACACTGCCTTTGAAAGCACTACAGGATGGCTTCTCTACTTGACTTGCTCATTTTTGATGCAGTATATGGCAGTTGGATACTCTCTGTTCCATTATTTACTCTTGGTAGTACCAAGAGTTCATAATATAGAAAGAGGAGAGAGTGTCCAAGTGTCAATACCCTCTGAGAAATCACCGCGTTAAGTCATGGCTTCAATCCGTGATCAGCACAGTAGGTGATAATGCAGACTCTTTTCAATAAACGCTATCAATATATTAATTATTTAATAAAGCGCTTAAATCCATTTGTGCGCCAATGTTGAAATGTCTCAACAAGCCTCGTGGCAAGCTGATGTATTTGATGATGAGATAATGGAACAAGACGAAGAGTACGAAGATTACGATGAAATAGAGCCACCACCCGCTAAACGAAAATCGAAGAAAACCACTTCTGAGCGATGCAAGACTAAGCAAGAAGGAGAGCGTAAGACCACCCGACGACGTCATGTCTTGAACAAAACTGAAAAGAAAAACGTTTTAGCTCGTATTTCGTCTACAAGTAACGAAGAAATTACCCTGAAGAGTTTGTCTAGCACAACAAAGGAGGTTTCAGTGGTAAGCGAATTGCTAAAAGCATTTTGTGATTCTGTCACTCCAGTTGCTCTATCGTTTTTCACAGAGCACTTGAAAGAAACATTTCTAAGATTGTATGAAGAGTGTTCCACGTTAAAAGAACGATACTTACAGTTCCAACTCAAGTGGCACAGCCACTGCAGTTATTTCCTTGTGTTGAAAAACAGTGAATTGACAGATATAGGTCTACACCCATCAGATCCCTTAGCAGTGAAAGTGGTGACAGTCAGGAGTGAATGGCACAAAGTTTGTAGCAGCTACTCAGTTAACAGTGATACTGCAAAAACTTTTTTAATATCATATTTCAGCGCCACATATAATGAATTACTCCAACAATGCCAAAATGTAATCAAACCAGCCGAACCAATTCAAGTGGCAGCAGTTCATGAAGATACTGATGATGTATACTACCGGTTTGGTGGAGGGGCCATTGCAGATATGCTTAAGACGAGATACAATAAAATGAAAACATCCAGTAAAGACAAAGACCAAGTTTCTTTAGAAATAACAGTGTTACAGAAACTAAGTGTCCACATGGAAAATGATAAGATTGACATCCCGGCATATTTGAAATATCGAGATGAAGGCTACATGTACTTTCCATGCCAAGAACTGTTGCCTTTCTTGAAAGCTGTTGATGTTAAGACAAAAGAACACACAAATGTCAGTCAATTTAGTGAACAGGGGACTGAGTTTGTGAAGTCAGTTGCTGATGCCATGGACAACAACACAGAACTAATGACAATGTTCTACACTACTGTATTGGGGAAAATACCAGAAGCAATCTCTTTACCGTATAAGCAGCTAAATGGAATTTTCACAGAGTTGGTTCGTAAACTGAGCCATACACGAATTCAGGAGTTCCTTGACTCATATAAGCAATCTGCTGCAGCAAAAAAAGGAACTGCTACTTTAAGTGGGCTGAACCTGAGGGACAGTTTATTAGGTCATCATGTGAACCTCAAATCAAATCAGTAAATAAAGTTTTGTCATTAAACAAAGTTCACCCTTGTTTAAGTACTGTATTCTAGGTTTTTGGGTATGTAAGATTTTGTAGTAATATTTATGAAAAGGGTGTACTATGAACTGGTTGTATCATACATTACTATATAATAATTGGAATTAGTTTATTTTCCATATTTCTTCTTCTGCAGTGCACACTCTGGGAGATTTAATGGTACATCTCTATAGCCCTTGGAGCTATGGTGAGAAGATACAGTGTGTTTTATCAGGTGTGATGCTCTGGCCACAGCATAGTTGGATGAACTCAGCTTTCCACCACAGCAGTGCTTGAATTGGCTGAACAGGGTTTCCACTGCACTGCCTGACAAACGAATCGGACTGATGAAGTGGTTGGGATACTTGTGTAGGAACCACTCTGCAAATCCAGTCATTCCATACACACAGATTCGTAACAAATCCCAGGCTACAAGAAACAACATACACGTAAACTGTTGTATACAATACTGTACACAAATAAGCATAATGCCTACATACTGTATTTACTTGGTTAGATGCTACACCTCGAATAGTAACCACACTTAAATAGTGCCAGTCAGCTTCATTAATTATGACTAGCAAATAGTTCTAAAGCAACTATTACTTAACTCATAAATGGGACCATATGTTGGCCAAATTTTGCTGCAATATGTTATAGCAGAGGAGGTACAACACACTTTAAGCACAATCAAATAGAATTTGTTAATGGCATGTTTTAACTTCTGAACTGATGCTTAATCTGGCTTTACGTTTGCCCTTCATTTCGTATGATGAGTTCTTCATCACGTGACGATGTCTCCAATCACCTTGTATATTAATATCAAACCAGTGGGGTTCACTGCACTGTTAAATTATGCATAAGAAAAAGCATTCAATTGGTACCAAGTTTTCAATGAAACCTGTTTTTAATTGCTCTGTACAAGTCCTATGTGCTCACGTGAGTGTGTCGTACCTCCTCTGATATTATGGTATACAACTCATGGTATAAACTAACTTTGCCAACTTAAAAATCTTGCATCAGTTGTAGCTGCATTACCTGCAATTATATAAAATAGTAACTGTGACATACAACTGTTTACTAACCATAAAGATCATTGTACCACTTCTTGAAGTATTCATATCCCTGTTCAATGGATTTCAAAACATCTCCTTGGGTATCACAGATTTTAGAGTGGCTCAGAAAACCTTTCTCAAATAGTTGATTACATGCTTCAAGGTATGCCAGGGTACATCTCACGTTGGCAGCATCATTGGGTGTTGGGATACTGTTAACATACTGGTACAACTCAGACAACACTAATTCTTGCTATAAAAATTAAAGACGACAAGTGAGTATTTACACATGAGCACTGCAGGCCAAAATGCATGTACATCAATCAGAAATATTACAAGTGCTTTGTGAGTTTTACAGTATATCAGATATATATTGTATCAACTTTTATTAAAGTTCACCTGCATAATCTTAGCAGGTGTCACATTCAGTTTTGTCCAAGAATCCCTTATAATATGTATTTCACGAAGCCTAGGAATCATTCTGGCAACACCATCATCACGTCTCTGACATTCCCGTTGGTACATGTCAACTATTGCCTGCCATCCAAATTGAATGCCTTCAGGGGTCTTAAATTTCCTAGCTCCACCATCTTTAGAAGCAAACAAAGCATTGATCATGTTTTTGAGCTACAGTATGCAAAAAAAATTTCACATGACATTGATTGCTTAATTGTGTACCTGATGTGTTGGACAGATCAGCCAAAAAATACGATTTGGTGGATTAAATGGATTTGTAAACCATGGCTTTATAACATGTTGGTCAGACAGGTTTCTATGAGTGTTATTCCCATATGCTCCAAAGCACCCATGGCTGGCTTTCAGAGCTGCTAAATTTGGTGCTCCACCATCGCAAACCAAAATGCTAGTTTTTAAGCCATAAACCTATGTAAT